>NC_140934.1:44303019-44633019 GCF_014529385.1 Adiantum capillus-veneris | reverse complement strand
TAGGGCCCCTTTGAGAGTCCAAATTTTCCCTGATGTAGTTGTCAAAAATGGAGAGGGAACTACAAGTGCCCATCTATTGCAATGGGGTAGAGAACTTTAATTAACCAATCTACCAAACTTCAAGATTCCTTTTCTTCTTCATGCATGTAGCCATGATAAGAACTTTTTCTAGCACTGTAGGGAGATCCCCTGAGTGGGGAAATTTTAACGTTCAATGACTCTTGAATCCTCATCGTACTATTTTTAGTGTGAATTGTAAGAGCCAAAATGCTAACACACCAATGAGTCTTGGTCACTAAGCTCACTATTTTAGTGTGAATTGGGAGAACCATACTATAATGTTTGGAGAAGGAATTGGGAGAGCCCACTATTGCATTGGGGGAGAAAACTAACAGAACTAGTTTACCACACTTGGGATGTTCAAGCTTTTTCTCCTTCTTCACCCATGGAAAACGTGTTCTTGACATAATAGTGAGAACCAATGAGAGGAGACATTTTGAAAAGCCATATTGAAAATGCTAAGAGACCTTCAAGAAGTCTTACAAGAGTAACTTCAATGGTGTCATTTCATAGTTGATTCATTGACTGATGGCTATTGGATTTAATCCATCTTATTCAAACAAGAATGGGAGGATGCATGAAAGAAAAATTTTGTTAATGCTATAGAATTGATCTATATGACAAGCCTTGAGTTCATGTGCATTTTATCTTCCTTTCTTGGGGTGTACTACTCCAGTCAATATTGTGATGTATTGAGGGTATTTTATGTTTGCATTTGGAAGTAAATAAAATAAAAACCTTCCCTACCTTCGGTACACTAGTCCAATCAATATTCACATATTGCGGGTATTTCATGCTTGCATTTGGGAGTTAAAAAAATGAAAAAACTTATGCAGAATCATTTATGAGGGTAAGGGACACATGCCTTTGTCTTTTTGAATCTCCAAGTCATTCCTCCCATGTGTGTGCGCATCAAAAGGTTGCACGGACTTTTTCACGCCAAATTTCTGTACAATGTACAACATACTTGCCAAGTGATGCCTTGCCATACTTAATAAGTGAACGTAGTCAGGGTAGGAGTCCCTCCACATTTGTGGAGGGTTGTGTCCATGGTTATGTTACTATTTCACAAGTGCCTCTGCAAACTTTCATGTTAGGAAAAAGAAGAAGACAACACCATTTTTTATGTTTGGATGCGACAAGAAGATATCATGGACAACAGGCAAGGCATGGCACCTCGAAAATACATGATCAATGCCATCAAGATGATGGCCGCTTGTGCCCTGAGTCATAGACACTCAAAATGAGGCACATGCCCTGTATATTCAAGACATGCCACTTGAAGGAATTCCTCGCATTCTGCATGCCTATCCATGTATACAAGGGGTTCACCCTTCCATGCTGCCACTGACACAAGTCTCATTACCGACACATCACACAGGAACCATGTCACCCTCCTGTGAGTTTTACGGTGCACGGCTTTGGCAATGTGAAATGAAGAATGAAGATACACCATCAACAGGAAAATATTGTTGCAAAGGTGGGAAGGTATCCCTCTTTCCTGTTGAAAGACCACCATAAGTATTGGAGAGGCTACTCAATAATATTGATTCTTTGAGTAGGTCTTTCAAAATAAATAGAAGGAGTTACAATAGTGTGATGGCATTTGCATCTCTTGGAGCTACCATTGATGACGCATTGATGGGTAGGTCCGATGAATATTTCTTTCATGTACATGGTGGTGTGTACCATCAAATTGGTTCTTTTCTACTACATAGAGTAGGGTTACCACAATTTGCGTAGATATATGCATATGATACTAAGCATGAGGTTCAAAATTCCATGAGTGCCTTGGATGGCTTGGATTTGTCCACTCTTGAAGCATTGCCAATGATGGTGCAATCATATAATTCATATGTGAATTCCTTCTATAATGTTGGTAGAATGTTACGTGACAACCGTGGTGTGGAGATCAAAATGACAATTTGTGAGAATAGAAATACTTTCAGGCAGTATTTGATACATGTTGACAACAAGGTTACGGTGATTATGCTAGGTCAAGGGGATTCACAAACAATTGGCCATCAAGACATTGTGATACATTGTCAAGATGGGAGGTTGAAAATAATTTCAAATCTACACAGGTTGTACATGCCACTATTGTACGTTCTTCTCTTTCCATGGGGAGAAGATGGATGGCATGTTAAGCTTCCTTGTGTTAATGTAAATGGCCCATTAGATGCCTTGGTTGGTCATGACAATGTGTCACTCAAAGAGAGAGAGTACTATGAATATTGGATACATGTTTCTGCTGATACTAAATCATGCTTACTTTGTGGGGGTCATTTACTTCAACAATTTATGGTCGATGCATATTGTGCCATTGAGGAGTGCCCTCTTGCATGGATTCTTTCAAATCAACAAACGTTGAGGGAAAAAATTTATGCAGGCTTGGTTGACATGGTGCATTTGTCTAAGAGTGATGTTGTACTTGGATGGTCCATGCATCAAAGAATTGTCTTGTCTTCATCTTTTACAAGTGGCCCTCGACACATGTACAAATTGTATCAAGGTGTGGAATTGAAGCTGATGTCTTTAGATAGCTGATTCTAGTGTTGGAATTTAGAGCTACTGGTAAGTTGTCAGTTCAGTCAGTTAAACTGGAATGGATACTAGAGACTGGACTAAAATAGTTATCTGGACTGAAATAGTAGACTGCAATGAGAGATAGATTGGACAATTGAAAAATGTTTTAGATTCATAGTATAGAGACAATCAATACAAGGTATAACTGATTGGAGCTCAAATGATTATAGCTACAGTAATGATTACAAGATGAAGTTACAGGCAAAGAGACTGTATCTAAGAATACTCAAAATCTTAAGCTAGGAGAAGTAGTAAGTAAGGAGTAAGAGGCAAGAAGTAAGTAAGGAGTAAGAGGCAAGAAGCCCGATTACAATGTAATGGGTCCTATTTATAACCTTATAGAAGTTATTATAGTAACTCCCGTGGTAATTACTGTCATGTGACTGCTCTACTGTCTATCGTTCTAGGAGGCAGTTCCTACCTGTTGAGACTATCTTCGTCTTCCACATCTTTCCCTTCTTTCTTGAGTTTTGGTATATTTCAAAAATTTCTAGGAAAAATCAATCGGCTGATTTTGAATTGGTGTTGAGAAATCCATCAGGATTACCGGTTGTGGCTCAAACCCTAAATCCTAAACCCATTGATCTAAGTTGATGAGTTGGCCGATGTTACTCATGGGTTGGTCGATGTTCCTGATAATAGTACTCCTATGGAAATGCTAGCCTTTCTGGTATTGCTAGATTTATGCCATATTTCATGCTATTGAGTGCTTGACACCCCTAGAATTGTAAATCCAAGGGTGCCCAACTAAAGAAATTCTAGCGCCTCACTAAAAAATCCACCGTCTGATTCTGAGATGGAACTACCCAGTACCCTTCCACTGAACCCGCTTCCTCTTGCCTTTCTTATGTGCTGGTGCCTCAAAAGTCCCAGTGCCAACATTTTCCTTCTGGATCAGTTGATAGATGGCCTCCTACTCAATATGATCTCGCCTTGTTGTGGACATCTCCAGTTCATAAGGCGCATGAGAGGATTATATGTTTTGGTGTCAGGATCATACAGTGTGCATCTACCCTTTGTCAGTTGACATCTCGCCTATTTATGGAAATGCAAATCTGTGTGGATCCATCCTTCTGCAAGAGGCTGATTTGTTTTAATTCTAGCTTCATAGAGTATCTCAGCCATCTCTGTGTACTGTGGCCCCATACCTAGTTTAGCCGTGATATCCTTTTCATGAATCTTAGAGGACTCCACAAAAAGCTGAAGCAGTTGGTTGGTGATCTTGGTGAGACCTTTGAGGTAGATTTGCCATTGTCCCATACAGAGCTTGACTCTCCTCATTTCTTCTTGCATTTCCTAAACACCATTTAATTGAAGAGCATCATTGATCAGTGTATGCCAAATTTTCCATTTCACAATAGCTCGCTCATACCAATCCTGAAGATCATTAGTTATGTTATAGTATGTGAGCCGATCCACTCGTTCTAGATGTTGAGGATACAATGCTAGAAAAAACCTAGGCAACTCAGCCTCTTTAGCAGGAAGTGCATAAAGGAGAACTGGGGAATGAGGGACAAACTCTAAAAAGTTGAGAACAGCATGGTTCTCCTGCTGCATCATTTTCCTGGTGACTCAAGCCAGCTAAAAAAATCTGCGGAGAACAGTTGCCTGTTCCCCCATTGTCATTTGAGTTTCTGGTCCCTTACTGTTGGAAGTCTGATCTTCAAGAATAGCCTAAACCCTCTGTTTCAGAACTCCTCTGGCAATTTTCATTTGCAGTAGGACTTCTTTCAGTTGTTGTCTGACCTCTTTCATACATTTATACGTAGGCCAATTCCCAAGAAGAAGCTTTAATTCAATGGTAGGGAATGACAGTCTGCAGCTGACTGCCACTGGCAGTGTGGATTGACCACCTTATCATCAGAGTTAGTGCCCATTCAGGTACTGTCTCTAGTAGTTGAATTCTGCTAGGATGCTCAGTAGTTGGCACAACTCTTGATCATATAAAGCAGCTAATTTCCAATGCTAGAATATCATATCTCTGGTGCCGATATATAATCTTTGAAAGTGTTCCAAATAAAAAAGGAGAACATCATCCTCCAGATACATCTTAGTTATAGGAGCTTGCTGATGACTCAATCTCTTGTTCAGTGTGATGAGCTGTAATGAATGTCGCTCATCACTTTCCAAAGTCTCACTCACAGCCTTGGCTTTCCCTTTCACATCTAAACTGTGTTGTGACTGGTGTATTGAGGAATCTTCAGTGTTGCCTGGGTGTTGATCCTCAATCCCTTGGTCTCCTGACTGTTGATCCTTATACTGGTCTGGATGGTCTATGTTAGGTTGATTACCCCTTGTGGTTGCTAATCCACTAGCACCAGATCTTGATGGTGGAGACGAAGGAGAGTTATCATCATCATCATGTTTATCTGTTGGTTCATCCTCCCTCTCTTCATCCTTCTCCTCTGCTTATTTTGAACCCTAAGGAGGTTCATTTGGCTTGATTTGCCAAAGCACTGTTATACTCAGAGAGCTTATCCTGTAAATCACTCTGCATTGTTTCCAACATGAGTGCTCTCAGATTATCCATATTGAAAATGGCATTACCCTTTGGATTCAAAATATCAGCCAAGTTATTATATATATATATCTATCTTTGCTAAAGAGGATTGTCAATGCAGTGTGGCTGGTCAGTAATGAGTTGAACTCAACTCTCTTCATTCTTAGCATAGTTTTAAATCTATCAGCAGCTCTCTCAGTGTCCACCCTTTCTTCACGTATTCTCTGCATCTCATACTCAAGATTTGCCAGCTTTTTTTTTAATGTCTAAATTGTCTTGGCTGACTGATTTTCAAGAACACTATGCCTCAAGGATTGATCCCCTATATCTTGTTTCAGCTTCTCAACGTGCTGCTCACTCTTCTTCAATTCATCTTAGAGCTTGGCCACTACATCAGTGGATGTTGAGGCATCCATCATTTGTCCCAAGGCATGGACAATCATATTATAGGATGACTGGATCAACACTAAGCAACCATCCATGACTGTTGCGGGTTCAGAAGAAACTGGCTCATAAATTGTGACAGGAGCCATATATGGTAGTGTGGTAAAGTCAACTTTATGCAGGACTAATCGTCCTGTGAGAGGATGAGCCTGCAACTATTGTTATCTGTCCTTCTTGGTTAATGCTAAAATCAATTCACTAAAAGGGATAGGAGCTTGACTAACTAGACTAGAAGGTGCCGGACCTTTCCCTTTATCAGTATGAATTTTTGACTTCTCAGTATTGGTCTTCACTGGCCAGTCTCTTCCTGCACTGGTGTTTGCTAAACTTTGCCCCACTTGCTGGCTGGTCCCAACAATAGGAATCTTTACTAGAGGTTGGTCCAACTAGCCAACTGAAGTTTGGCCTACTGGAAATTTGTCAGTAGTTACGATGTTGGCCTGACTTTCTAGCTGCTTCAAGAAAGCACTACTCTTGGCCAGTGTAGTTTTTGGTCGCTTAGAACTCCCAGCTTCCACCTGTGTGGCTTTCTCTTTTGACCTGTGAGAGCCAACTGAGTTCCTGGGGTTTCTTCATCAGAGGATAAATCAACATTGTTCATGGCTAGAATAGGCTTTTGACTCCAATCTATCTGTACCTGGTCATGAGCACCAGGAGAAGTTGCCCAGTAAAGAAATTGCTAGACATACCAGGGTTTGAAAACTGTGTGAGACTTCAACTTCGCCGTCTGCTGAAGCACATTATGCGACAGAATCTAACATAGGTTGATTGAAGTTGTGGTATCTAGTTTCTTTGCCAGTAAGATAGCGAACAGCTTCTCTAAAAAATAAGTGGGGTTATTCTTCAAACTTACAACTTCCGCCACAAACCTGTAAGCCACGAGGACATCCATACCTACTACTAGGACCCCTTGTGCACTAGCCTTGCGCTTTTTCTTGGCTGCCTCATCTTCCTTCAGGGCTGCACTTATCTGATCAACAGTTGCAAAAGTCGGCTTTGGCTCATTCGTCATTCTGAAGGCAAAAGAAATTTTTTCTAGGGCTGCTGACACCTTCCTGCCATATACTACAGGGCTGTCCTCATCCACATTGAAGGAATCAAGAACCTGTCTAATGATAGCTATGTCAAAGTCAATCCTTGTGGATTGTACAACCACACATAAATCCCACAGTCGTGGCAACACCTCTGCTTTCTCAGTAAACACATACCTCTGTAATTTACTATAAGGAATAAGTGGTAAAGAAGCTCTGGTAGAAGCCACAAGTGGCGAGGTTTCTTCTAGGCTTTCTTGCATCTTTTTCGATAGTTTCTTCCTACCCATGCACTGTGAAGAGGATGATTTTGTAGCAGAAGAGGACTTACTTGAGTATTCAAATCTATATCCAAGGTGTGTTTGGTAAAGACAGACAGCAATTGACCGATGCGTCAGATGAAGAAGTTTGTGATTGTAAGTGAAGAAGCCTCAGAGCTTGGCAATGGCACATGTGTAACAACAAGAAAGCGTCACGCAAGAGACTTAGGAGAGAAAATTTCTACTCGCCTTACTGTTATACGCGTCCATGCCATAAAAGCTCCACTACTTACCGTTCCAAGAGGTTTGTGCACCGCCAATGATGTGGCAACCATGCATTGGTTAATAATATTCATGTTCCTTGTAATGATTAGTACAGACAGTCCGATTGACCTTTTCCCCATAAAAACTGATACTGGCTCTAGCACTTTACTGATTCTGTTCCTGATGTGGTTTTTTTGTGTCGAGCCTTTTCTGCCCCTTTGACTGGCTCTGGTACTGGTTGCACATAAAAAGACTTAAAATGACTGATTCTGAATTCTCCTCACCTTTAGTTCCTAGAATACCAGTATCATTATCCCTAGAAGTTTCTTTGACATTCGAATAATATAGCTTGACTTTGGCGCCATTATAAACACCTGGAAATAGTAATCCAGATAAATCTTTCAGTCTTACTGTGCCATTGGAGAAACACCCTATCAAATTCATATGGACCGGACCAAGCTATTTTCAAGTTTGGTTTCTTAGGACCTAGTTTCAACTGATAGAGTAGAACCAAATATCCTTTTTGAAACTCCTTGACTTTTATGCGTCGATCATGCCAGTGTTTCCTTCTTTGCTGAACAATTTCTTGTTCCACCGTAGCCCTCTGTCTTAACTCATCCACTATGTCAACTCCTCCAACATCAGGGAAAATTTGGACTCGCGAAGGAGCCTTATAAAGAGTTTGACTTCCTCTCTCATGTCCAAAACAGGCGTGCTGTAATTTTTTTGCAAATCAACTCTATACTTGGCAGAGATTTAATAGTTAGAATCTACTCTTCAAGATCTTTCTATTGATATATAGCACGCCTTGAGATTCTTCATATTTTGAAAGATTCTATTTTTGAATCTCTTGTGATGTGACAACTCCTTGTGATGTGACAACTCTGTCTAGAATCTAAAGAATCAAAAATAAAATCTTTCAAAATATGAGGAATTTCGTGGCATGCTATATATCAATAGAAAGAGCTTGAAGACTAGATTCTAACTGCCAAACCTCCTCCAAGTTTAGAATTGATTTGCAAAAATTTTACCGCACGCCCGTTTTGCACATGAGAGAGGAAGTCAAACTCCTTATAAGGCCCCTTTGTGAGTCCAAATTTTCCCTAATGTCTCTTTTTAAGATTGTGATTGAAATCCAATCCATACTCTACTGCCATCCTGAGACTGAGAATGACAAATTCCATTGGTACAACAAATTCAGTGCCATAAACCATTCTAAATGGTGTCAGTCCAATAGTGACCTTATAAGCTGTCCTATATGCCTAGAGAGCAGTTTGGAGCTTCAAATCCCACTTGTGTGGTTCTTCTACACAATTTTAGTGAGAATGGTCTTGACAATCTTGTTACTGCTCTCGGCTTTCCCATTGCATCTAGGATAATATGGTGTGGATTTTTGATGCTTTACTGAAGGAATTTCCATTAAGATGTCCATAGTATCATTTATAAAGTGTGTCCCTTGATCAGACACAATCTCCACAAGGACATCCATATCGGCAGACAATATTTTCAAACAGAAGCACAGCAGTGGACTTCGCCGTGTTGTCAAGAAGAGCCTTTGCTTCCACCCATTTGGTGACATAATAGGTGGCCATAAATATATATATATTCTTCCTTGACGTATCTTTCTTGAATGGACCCATGAAATGCAGACCCCATTTCATAAATACTCCTAGTGGCTACACTGGAGTTAGAGGAGTCATATATGTTGCCTTGGGTTTGCCCATCTGCAAGGATATATCACATGTTTTACAAAAGCTTCTCACATTTGATATTAAAATTTGCCACCACAAGCCAACCTGTAAAAGTTTCTTGTAAGTAACATTAGTGGAGAAATGTCCTCCAGAGTCTCCATCATGTGCCTCTAAAATAACTTGCATTCTCCCTCCCATGGGAACACATCTTTGAAGAACCCCATCAACCCCCAGTCTGAAAGTGATTCACCAACGATTGTGAGCTTCAGACTTTTAATAATTGGGGCCTTCTTCTGACTCTAAGTACAGCTTTCTAGGAACCCTCCCTTAGAAAGGAACTGATATACATCAAACAACTCTGGGTCCGTTGTTTCCTCAGCCATCATTTGAAACAGTTCTCCATCCACTGGCTCATCTCTTAGGGATGCTTCAAAATAACCATCCGTACTCTTGGATAGGAAATCATCACCACAATGGTTTTTGATAGGATTATGAAATATGCGAAATTCAAATTCCATTAGAAACATCATCCATCTTATCAATCGGCCTTGGATAATAACTTTGTTGATCAAAATCAATAATTCCTGATGATCCACATAGAAATGAAATAGCCTACCTAGCAAATAGTGTTGAAATTTAGTAGCAATAAAAACCATTTCCAGGGCTTCCCTTCTAGTAGTTGTATATCCTTGTTCAGTCTGACTAAATATCTGGTTGGAAAAATATACTGGATAGTCAGTCTTCCCTTCTGGATGAGCTAATATGGCTCCCATTTCCAGCCTTGATGCATCTACATGTACATGAAAAATGACCTCCCAATTCAGTTTTCTGAGTACTGGCTTATCAATGATGGCATTCTTCAGTTTTTGAAATCTCTCTTCACATTCAACAGTCCAATTGTACTTGTTGTTCTTCTTTGTGAGCTCATACAAAGGTAATGCCTAGGAAGCAAAGTGATGCACAAATATTTTATAGAATTTGATGTATCCCAAGAAAGAACTCAGTTCTGATGCATTGCAGGGTGCCTTGGCCTGCTGGACACACTAAATCTTGTCATTTACCATTTTTGGACACTACATGTCCCAACATTTGTCCTTTCCAAACCAAGAAAACAAAGTTGAATGGACTTAGACAGATCCTCTTCTCATGAAAACACTGGAAAAACATTTCCAAAAAAAAGTAAATTCCATGAAATCGTCCATAAATATCTACAAGAATCGATGGAGAAATTCACTGAATATTTACATCATGCATCGTTGAAAAGTTGTTGGAGAATTGCACAGACCAAACGGCATAACTAGATACATGAACTCTCCCCACTCAGTGATAAGAGTAGTTTTACTTCGATCCTCAGGAGCAATCTGTAATTGGTTATATCCACTATAACCATCCATGAAACTGTACATCTCATACCCTGCAATTTCATTAATCAGCATGTCTATAAAGGGTAATGGAAAGGGATCCTTGATGGTCTGAGAAATCAGCTACCAATAATCCACGCAGACTCTCAGCTTTCCATTTTTCTTGGATACCACCACAATTGGAAATAACCAACCACTACTAGCTACTTTAGTAAATGAACCCAGCCTTCAAAAGGTTGTCAATTTCTTCTCCTTGACCTTCTTAGCATAATTTGGATTCATCCTGTAGTGTTGTAACCGCACTGGTCTGCCATCAGTATTTTAAGGTATTCGGTTTCGATGGTATTCAGTGTTGACATACCTCTAGATCCACTCCCTTGAGATCAGTATGTTCCCATGAAAACACATCTTTGTACCGCTAGAACATGTATCGGGCCTTCATTTTATCACACTGGATTCAGATGCTTATTGACTTTAATCATTCTGGGATTTTCCTCAGAACCCAGATTCCATTCTTATATTTCTTGATCATCTGGCAGCAATCAATTAGGCCCACCACCCTTTCTTTTGGTTGATTCTTCAGCATAGTCCCAAGATGGACTCCTGAGCTCTAAACTTATGTTTTGATGTTCAGTAACTTCTCCAAATTGTGTTCATTCAGAAGCCTCTATTGTACTGGAATCAATTGATTTTTTTGACCTTCGTGATAAATGAACTGGTCATACCCGATATTGCAATTCAGTAAACTATTCTGGAAACTGCCTCTTTTGTCTTTCCACCTGATCTTTGTCCAATATTACTGCATTTAAATCTATTTCAGCTAGTGGAAATATATCGATTGCCGCTAGCATCCTCTCAATGTTCTTCCCCTTATACTTTTGGCAAAGCTCTTCTGGTCGCAACTCCTTTTTCTAGCTCCTAGTGTTGCTCGTCTGAATCTAAATTCTGCTACTTGTACTTTGTATCGTTAGAGTCTGATTGTCATAGTCGTGAATAGCTTGTGTTGTTCGCAACCATGGCCTGCCTAGTAGCATCCCATAGCGCCTTACACATCTAATACTAGGAAACCGGTCTTGAACTTTTCCTTGCCCACTCTTATCTGCATACTTTCTATCATCCTTGTTGCCTGCGCAACCGGATGATCCACCATTTGAACTTTCAAAGGTGCTAGTTTCAGGTTTGTAATACCCATTCTTTGTTGAAGGTGTGCCCCTAGGATATTTACACCTGCTCCCCATCCAGTATTACTCCAGATAGTGGCTTGTTTTCTAATCTTATAGTCCACTTGGATCATGGGCACTTCATCATCTCTGACAGCAGCCAAGTGAACTGCTCTAGCTTTTGCCTCAGCCTTCCTTCGCTATCTGATGAGTTTCATTGCTTCAAGCAAAATTTTTCTAATGTCATGTAACTCAACTGTGAGTTTCTGAATTCTATCACAAATCTTGACATGAATGTCTTCTCTCTCTTGATCAGAGTCATTCTCAAAACTTGTAGAATCAGGACTATTTGCACAATGCCATTCTTCTGTTCTGATGCCACTCTTTCCTTGTCTAGTGCTTTCGGTTGCAGTTGTATCTGATTTGTCATTTTCTAGATCTTTGATTAGTCCTTGTACTGCAGCCAACATGGTCTCAGGAGTTCCAAACCCTAACTGGTCTGGTTGTGCTTTCTCAAAAGACTAGGTTGGTATCTTCTGAATGACTCGAGCGTCAGAACTTTCAGGTTACTCTGGAAACTTTCTGGCTAAATCCTCTGTGATCTTAGCCGCCAGTTCCCTCTGTAGCTGCCATTCATCAACTACCTTTTCTTTACCCTTTTCCTTTCACACTTCTTTGTGCTGAACCCATTTTCTACTCTCAGGACCAACTGGTTTGGCTGGCTCATATGGAATCTCCTCAATGACCACCCCTTTACTACATGTAATTTCTCTAACAGGAATTGACTTTGAGTCATTCACCTCAATAGCCACAGTAGTAGGTCTTTCTGGACACTGAGCCGCAAAATTCCCATACTTACCACAAGTATAATAATTCAGACTTCTATTTTGGAAACTACCAGGACCCTGACCCCAGTTAATACCTCCCTAGTATCTGCCATGCCTAGTACTAGTACCACTGGTACCTGCTTTCTCCTCTTGGGGTACACAGGTTGTCTCATGTCTGGTTGGTTCAGCATTGGTAAATGCCACTACGGACAAACCTTTCCCTTTCTTGAAGTGATGAATGTGAATGCCACAATTGTTTCATAAATGACCATACGCTTTGCAATAAGTACACTATGGACATTCATTGGAAACATGACCTTTAGATTTTCACCTTGAACACCAGGTTTCCATTCTTCTAACCGATTGTTTAGTCTGGCTAATTTCAGCAATCTCTCTGGCCATCTCATCAATCTTTCTAGACCAAGACCTTTTCTTCGCCTTGTCTATGCTCTTTTCATCTTAGTTGCTTTTAGAACTCTCACTGAAATCATTGCTACCACTAGACCTCCTCTTCTTGTGACTCCTCTCCTTCTCCGCCTGCTGTTCAAGCTTCAGGGGTCGTTGCACCCAATCATTGAATTTTTTTGTTGGTGCGGGCACCTCCTGTTCCCTAAGCTTTCTGCTATGGAGACCATTTAAAAACCATGCTTGCAACCTCTTTTCTGATGGTGGCTCCTGCAGCTGTCTGGTTAGCTTCTTGATTTTCTCAACATAACTTCTGACTGATAATTTCCCTTGCTGTATCTTATATAGTTCACAAAGGATGTCCTCATCACTTCTGTTGTCTAAATATTCCAATCTGAAAGCCTTCAGCAATTTATTATATGATCTGATTTGGCAAGATGGGTAATGGTAATACCATTTACTTGCTGCATCTTTTAGTGTCTGAGGAAAGTATTGCCCCCCAGTCATCTTCGTCAATATTTTTCAACTTCACCTACTGTTCAAAAGCTTGGATATGAACATCAAGATCATCTTTCTTCCCTCCTTTGAACATTGGGAACTAAATTTTTAGTGAAGAAGTGTATCATGTCGATCAGCATCATGTCTACCTTTCTTGACCTTAGGAACTTGACTTCGTCTTGAAGACTTCTTGTAATGATCTATATCAACATCCCAATCAATTTCCTCATTTGTCTCAATTGTTGTCTCTTCTCTCGATTTCCTACTAGAAATGTGGAGACTACCCTTGCTGCCTTTGCCCCCTTCATTATGTGTGGTGCGAGAATTCTTGGATTTGCGTTCTTCGCGCTCAGCCCTTCTCCTTCTGGATTGGCTAGAGTGCTGAGAGTCCTCAGCCTGATTAGCATGACTGTGCTTCTCCTCAGCCTCAATCTTAGTTACCGGGTCCTTATCAGGATCAAAATCTTTGTATGACTCCTCAGGAATCGGATCAACACGGTGTGACTGTTTACGACCACGACTGGTTTTGGGTGTCATTTCGATAGTAGAAAATTCCAACTAGGGGAGAAGAGTTTATTGGTCACCAAGCAACCAGCTCTAGCCACCATGATCGTCAAAATGGAATTGAAGTTGATCTCTTCAGATAGCTGATTCTACTGTTGGAATTTAGAGCTATTAGTAAGTCGTCAGTTCAGTCAGTTAAACTGGAATGGAGACTAGAGACTGGACTAAAATAGTTATTTGAACTGAAATAGTAGACTGGAATGAGAGACAAATTGGACGATTGAAAAGTGTTTCAGATTCATAGTATAGAGATGATCAGTACAAGGTATAACTAATTGAAGCTCAAATGACTATAGCTGCAGTAATGATTACAAGATGAAGTTACAGGCAAAGAGATTATAGCTGAGAATAATCCAAAGCTTAAGCTACGAGAACTAGGAAGTAAGGAGTAAGAGGCAAGAACCCCAATTACAATGTAACGGGTCCTATTTATAGCCTTCTAGAAGTTACTGTAGTAATTGCCATTATAATTATTGCCGTGTGACTACTCTACTGTCCGTCGTTCCAGGAGATAGTTCCTGGTTGCTGGGACTGTCTTCATCTTCCACAAGGTGCAATGGAAATTGTGCGTTCAAAAGGAAAGCCCAACCTATTTATAAAATTCACATATAGCCCTAAATGGCCAGAAATAATTGAGGCATTGCTTTTCGCACTATTTAATGCACATATCAATGTTGAGATATGCTCTACAATTTCAGCCATCAAGTATGTCTATAAGTATATCTACAAGGGGCATGATAGAGAAAATGTAAGACTCTATACGTCAATATGAGATGTAGAAAGGGAGAACATTGATAAGATATACATGTACAAGGATGGGCCCTATGTATCTACATCTGATGCTTGCTAGAAAATTTTTGAATTTCCTTTGGATAATGACGCACCAGTTGTGAAAAGATTGAGCGTGCATGTTTTGGTTGGTCAAATGGTGACATTTCAAGACAATGACAACCTTAATGATGTCTTGGAAAGGGCCCATGCAGAGAGAAGACCACTTTGATAGAATGGTTCACATGCAACTTCGATAATCTTTATGCAAAATGATCCTTTGTATACTGATTTTCCTAAAAAGTGGGTGTGAATTTAGGCTCCAAAAAATGGACGAAGAGATGTTGTGGAGAGATGGATTCCACAGTGCATTCTCGGGTTTCATAAGACGGCGACATTATTTTCATGAAATCAATATGGTTTCCTTGCTTCCAAGGAGATTTTTTCTCACAAAATTGTGGTGGAATCCAAAAATTTGATTCAAATTCCATCTAAGTGAGCCACTTTTATGACATTTGTTGTTGAGAGCACTCAGGTATTATTTTTCTTGAGTGCATACATTGTTACCATGGCATCAAAATTTCCAGGTGATCATCGCCTTTCTTTTGAACAAGGTTCTCCCAATCGCAACCCATCCTTTCCTTCGATTGATGTTCGCATGGCAGATGTCATGGGAGATAAAGGGCTAGCAAACGATTATGGTTTTGTGGATGTGCATAATGTGCATTAGATAGCAATCTCAATGCATTAAATGAAAATATGACTAAACTAATGGATCTACTTGTGAATTGTATGCATATGCATGCAATAGGGATTCCACCTAGGGCTGATCCTTTCAAATACATAGTTAGAGATAATCCTTTATTGGTGACTCTATTTCTAGTGCTCTTGACTTCAACAAGTCTATTAAATTTCTTAAGAGCATGAAACCGCCAAACTTTCAATGCCAAGAGAAAGATCGTAAACTTGATAAGTACTTTTCTCAGCAAATGGGTTAATATTCATCACATGCACCAAGTTCTCTTGTTACTTGTCAGTCTCATTGTGTTCTTGAGGGACATGATGTTGAGTGGTATCTTGCTTTAAGGACTCCACTTTCTCTTTGTTTTCTAGTATCTCTCCAAGTTGGTTATCCACCTTATCAATTTTCTTGTCCTCATCTTTTTCCATTTTCTACTCCATAGGGGTTTTCCCTTGTCCTTTAAGAAATTATACATATAATATGCGTTCAAAGGGCATTAAAAAAATCCCTTTACTTACATGCCTCAGGTAATAAAATGACCCATTTTTCTTAAAACACTTATGATTTTTTCTCAAAATCAATTTAAAAATCCCATTTATTAATATAATTTGGTTAAATTTTTAGCATTTTGGCCATTAAAAAACCCATTCATTTGAACTCACGTGGTAATTTACATGTCTAAGAAGTGAGCCCCTCGAAGTGCAGATGATGGGCCTCCTACCGCTCGGACCGCATGTTTAGCTTTGTGCAACAGTCAATCTGAGAATCAACCGATGATACTTGATCTATCATTCCTAGGGCTTGGTATGCTATTTTGGTAAGCATTGTTCCTACATTCATATAGGTCTTATTCCTATCACTACTCTTGAGATTCACTTGACTAGGTTGTCCAAAATGTAGTTGTCCAAGTTGCATTGGAAAACTCTTATTTCAGCAAGCCCCATTGTCATAGCTACATTGTGCAGGTTGCACTCAGTGTATCTTGGTGGCTTTTTTACTGTCAAGTGCTGTAAAATCATCTACAATATGGAAGCTCCCTGTGTGAGTAAACTAGATCTTTGTATGTGAACTTGTGGCCTTGTTGCTTGACAAAGGCCCTATCGTTGTCAATTTCTTTGGTCTTCAATAGCAAATTATCATTTCCTAGAGGTAGATGGAGGGCATGTTTGATGAGATCCATGGTGATTAGAACCTTAAATATTTCTCCATCTTTGTCAGTTATAGTGGCCTCTCCATTATAATGTATGGAGCTCATGAGCCCTTTGGAAATCTATGCCCATGAAAGTAATTTGAAGAAAGTATCAATTTGGAGGCACCTTGATCCCTTCACAACTTCTCTTTGTTGATGCAAGGCTCATAACTCTTTTGGAAAAATTGTCATTTTGACTTTGGTACCATCAATCTCTTGGAACTTTCAATAAAAATGTCAGCCGGTATCTTGGCGAGCTCTTCTTCAAAAATGTGATCTTCTCATTGGATGAGATCTCCACCCCTTGGTAGGGGGAGCTACCCATTTATTTCTAGGTCTTTGACGAGGCATTATGACATTAGAAAAACAGTGCATTATCTTTGGATTTGGCCAAAAAGTTTTCAAGGAAGTTAAACAGATTCAAACTTGACCGTAAACTTAAAAATGAGCATAAATTGATCAAAACAAGTCCAAACTTGACCAAAATTCACCAGTACATCTAGGACAACTACATGAAATAGGTCATATGGTTACTGGTCAAATTTGGCTAAGGGCGGATATGGATCACGATCCATGTTGGAACACATATGAGAATTTTGATGATACCATCATATAAAGGATGCTTTGGGGATACTATGGTTAAAATATTTTTGAATTTGGATCACTAGTTGAGGCTTTACACCACTTTTTTGAAAATATTCTCAAACTTAGAGAAAATTGGCATTTTGGTTAGGGTTTTAGCATTCAAATAGCTTGAAACTTTAGAAATAGGATATTCTTTGCATTTGGGACCGGATGGCATGACTTTGGTTTGAAAAACTCTTAGGGGTCATGGAATGCGATCCATGTTTGGCATCCTTTCTTGGTGAAAGTTGGGGTGCTTGTTCCTATAGCATATCCTAGCACACTAGTAAATTTATTTTCAAATTTGGACAATTTTCTCACAAATTTTCCCAGCTTCACAAGTTATGGCCCAGTCGGGTCTAACCTTGCCATATGTGGTTTTGGTTGGCATCTTTGATCTTTGGTGGTGATCAATCTACTTGTCATTTTTCCCTTCTGATGATTTGGGATTGAAGAAGTGCCCAAATCCCAGCTATATGTTGACTTTTATCCTAATTGTACCATGTTTGAATCCTTGAATCATTAAAGTGGAAATTCCTGCACTCAAATTTTTTTCATTGTGAGATGAAGAGAAAACAAAGTCTTGGCAGAAAATGTTGTTGAATTTACAATGTGCAATTGGACAAAATTTTAGCTTTGAGCTACTATGAAGAAGTAACAAAGAAGGCTCAGCTAAAGGCTAATGAATGCGTACAAGATAAGGGAATTAAAAAGGGTGATCTGGTGTTGCGATACAACCATAAGTTGGACAATACCTTTCAAAAAAGTTCAAATCAAGTGGGAAGGTCTTTTTAATCTTGTGAACAAATTAAAATGGCACATATCAGTTGGCTGATTTATGTGGTGCACAACATAGATATCATGTTAATGGTTATATATTGAAGACATATTTGGCATGTTTGATGACAATTGTGACAGATGAGATGCTATCAATAGAGGAAGACAGTGTGAAGACATTTGAGAATGTAAATGAGGTTTTTGGGAATGAGCTGCAACAGTTGTTCACCCTAGAAACCTCTGCTTGTCATGAACGATCAAGCAGGTTGGGGGGGTTGGCAAGCTATGTGAGACATTTTTTGGATGATCATAAAGTCATTAAGTCATTCCTAAAAGCTTGCCCACTAGCCTCATGTTTATATGTGTACATAGCCTTGCAAGTTTTGGAAGTGGCCCTGTAAAAATTCATGTACAAAGGTGTGATTTTTACAAGCTTGGATGCTGATGTTTTGAGTTGTTTGAGGCTTCAAAACATGGTTTTTAATAATCATTTTCATCCATTCTTTGTAGCTCGTGAATCAGACTTATACATCATGAGTTATGGGCATCCGAAGTGGGCGGTCTCAACTTAGAAGGTGATTGCGAGTGTATGCGATAAAGGCAACTGGGCCAAGTAGAAAATTGGATTTATAAATTTTGAGGTTTAATAATTCTAGATGTAGCTGAGATGATGGTCTTTGAGCCATGTGTTACGACGAGCCATTCGATGACTGGAGCAGCAAGTTATGCTTGGAGGAAGTTTGTCCGAGAAGCCCTCCTCCTTTGGGGGAAATCTGGAAATTTGTGGGCACAACGGGTTTGGTAGGATTGAGGAGGAGGTTTTCATGTGGTGGGGGGATTATCCCCTGGGTTCATGGGGAAGAGGGGGTGCATTTTAGGAGTTCACACTCAACTAGACAGGCACCTGACACAATTTTTTGGTCCTCGACCACTTGCCCCCACCCCATTCCTTGGTCAAAGGGTCATCGACAACTCATTTTTTGCCCAAAAAAGGCCTAAAAGGAACCAATTAACAGAGAGTCTTGTTGGCTAAGAAGAGAGAGAAAATTATTGGCAATAAAAGATAAGGAATCCCCCATTTTAATATCTGCAACACCTGCACAACTTTTAGAGAGCTCATTTTTTAGCAGGAGAAAGGACACCTCCATGTTCGAGTGGCGATAACTTCTTCATTTCTCATCTATTTTTTGCCTATGGATACTCTATGGACATCTCCATGAGACGAGATTCTTCATGATGTCTTCTATTTCTCCTAATTTCAAGTGTGTTCCATGCTTAAAGGGTTTTTCATAAATCTCTACAGGTGTTTACCACAGGTGTTTTTGGTCATGCAATAGTTCTTCCTTCCGACGGTATGGCTCGTGCCAGAGTATAGAGGCATTCATTTTCCTTCTCGTTTGCATGGGAGCAACGTCAATCACACTACAAAAAAAAGAAGGCAACAAACAAATCTTGGGATAACCCAATGCCGAAAACGAGGAACAAAACAGAATGTTTATCTCTGGTAAAAGCTAAAGACTGCATTAAAAAAAAATTATCAGGCCAATTCTCTTGAGATCGAGACGCTAGGATGAAAGACAGTCCTAGGGACGTGAGAAAACAAAATCAGAAGTTGAACTCAAAAACTAAATCAAACGAATTGGAAACAAGACGGAACCAAATAGGAGATCCAAAATGGACGAAACTTAAATGTAAAAATAAGTATCAAGAGCTCAAGAAAACTCTAAGAGAGGTATGGACAATTGAACAAAAAACGGACAATGTGAAAAAGACAAGAGCGACAACCATATGAGTGTACCTTCCCATTACAGGAAGTTCACATTCAAGACCCAAAGATAGTCTTGACACATCCCGTATGAGAAAAACGGGAGAAGGAGTCATATGAGGACCGCCAGATGATGCAAGGAAGATAGACCTATTAGGAACTAGGGAGGCACCGCAACCCGTCTTTATAGCAAATATAGCAACTGATCTCAGTCAAGAAGAGGAAGTGGAGCTTGTCAGCCTTCTTCAATAATATAAGGATGTGTTTGCATGGTCTTATAAGGACTTAAAGGGAGTGGATCCTATAATATGTCAGCATACTATCCCTTTAAAATGTGATGTGAAGCCTAGCAGACAAAGGCCATACACATACAATGATACCTTTGCTAAGCGTATCAAGGAAGAAATCGATAAGCTAAAGGAAGCAAAGTTTATCTATGATATAGAACACACTGATTGAATATCTCCAATCGTTGTTGTACCCAAAAATAATGGTAAACTCCGAGTGTGTGTAAACCTCAAAAAATTCAATGCAACCATGATAAGGGATAGTTATCCCTGACCAATCACGGATCACATCCTTGAACGAGTGGCAGGAAAGCGTGCATATTCCTTCTTGGATGGATTCTGTGGCTATAACCAACTCGCAATTGCACCTGAGGACCAATATAAAATGGCATTTGCCACAAAATGCGACATATTTGCATATTGAGTCATGCCATTTAGGTTGATGAATGCACCTGGAACATTTCAAAGATTGATGGCACATGCTTTCAAAGAATACTTGAGAATCTTCCTAGAAATCTATATGGATGACCTATGTACACTCTCTCCTAAGAGAGGAACATACACTCGGGGGGTCCACCTCTAGGTATGTAAGTATACCCTGAGAGTTCAACAGGAGAGGTTTTTTAATTCAAAAATTTTGGGTAAATTTACATAAATATTTTAAATAAAGGGTTTTTTATTGCACTTTGGAAAAAAACCGTAAGTTTATAAAGAAAGAGGGGTTGTTTATTAGTTCAAGATTCACAAATAAGGGGTTTTTTAAATACCCTTTTAACGCACGTTGTATAGATGGTTTACATATAGTGAACCCCTCGAGAACATACAAAAGACCTCAAAAAAGTATTCGAGAAATGCAGAACATATAGAATTTGTGTTAATCCAAAAAAGGGCATTTTTATGGTGGTGAGACAAGGAAAAATCTTGGGACATATTGTCTTGCAAAATGGCATATCCACAAATTTGGATAAGATCAAAGTGATTATCAAAATACCTAAACCAATCAACACAAAGCAAGTACAATGTTTTATGGGACATTGTGGTTATTACAGGAGGCTCATACACATGTATGCAATCATCACCAAACCTCTATATAGACTTATAGTGATCTTTGAATGGACAGATGAGTGTGAGGAATCATTTAAGAAATTAAAAGATGCCCTCATATCTGCTCCGATGCTGAAGGCAGCCGATTGGGAAAAACTCTTTCATATCCATAATGATGTGTCTACATTTTCTATAGGATGTATTTTGGATCAACCATAAGAAGGAACCATGGATTTCCCAGTCAGCTATTCTAGACGCCGACAACTAAACAATGATGAGAAGAACTACACAACCACTGAAAGAGAGAGGCTTGGAATGATTTATGTTGTTAAGAATTTTTGGCATTATCTCCTCGCAAATAAGGTTGTGTCTTTTGCAGACTATCAATCCCTTTTATTCCTTCTTAACAAACCATGCAACATAGGCAAATCGTAAGATGGTTCATCATATTGCTGGAGTTGACTTTACGGTGTCAAGAAGTGCGCAATGCGACTAGGAAAGCATCGGGCCTCTGACTGTGAAGATTCGTAGCAAAAGCAAGCAAGGCATAGATGATTTGAAGCTAAAAACAAAATAAAAAGGAACAAAACTCCATCCATGAAAGCTTCACTTTGAAAAAGAACCAATTCTAACTCAACACTCTTGTGTGTGTGAAGATTAGGTGTAGCCTCGCTCCCAATTGCACAGATGTAGTGCTCATTCCACCTATTAAAAACCCTAAATATACGCTTCGATTCTTCATTGTGACCATTTCATGGAAGCTTTAGTACTTCATTGTAGAAGCCCAAGTAGTTATTTGAGGGGGGAAACCCTAACTGGAGGCCTCACAACCCCAACCATGCAGTGGAAGCAGCAAGGGACTGCACTAGCACCCTGTAAAGGAATGGCTGTATCTCCTTGCTCATATGCCCAAATGAGCTCATTCTTGGATTTTAAACTTTCCACACAACTTTAACAATGACCAGACCGTCGTTGATGTGGCATTTTGAGCTATTTTGAGCTATTTTTGACCATTTTAAGGCCATTTTTAGCCCAAAAATGCCCCTTTTTGTCCGTAAAAAGCCCAAACGAACTAGGGAAAAATCCCTAAAATTGTGGAAAAATCCCATTGGTCTCAAATTTCATGTTGAACCTCATTTTCCCACTTGGTAAGCACTTTGGATATGTCTTTTATGCCAGCGTACAAAACCTGCTATTTTTGGCCGAGATTGCCCGCATTGAACTTTCTAGGCAAAACAAGCGTGCCACTTCGATACACTTCACATTTATACATTTCTAAAGAAAAATAGGCATATATTTATGTAAAAAATCATGCCATACTGCCACATCTAGAGCCTCGCCTTCCGGGCAAGGTATGTACACGGTTGCAGCCGTGGCATCTATTTTCACATATATCACACTATGTACATCATAGCATTTGGTCCCACATAACAAAAGCATTGAGAGTGAGGTAGATATTTTGATTTCACATTATGGACGTTCCATGGCACAACATCCACCCCCTCTAAATCTGCACATCCTTTGGCATGTGCCACACATATCTTTTGTAGGTTCAGTCTTCGCAGCCATAACGGCTAATTACATCATCCAAGAGAACTTACATACCCCTTCTGTGATTTTCGTTCTTAGAGAACGAACTTCAACTTGGTTGGTTAAATCTTCCCATGCAAGCACTATGTATCTCATTTGCCATAAGCCCAACGGCATTGTAACCAGATCTACTACCCACTTGTAATGCATGGCCAATGGGTAAGTAGGGTGCAACCCATCACAATGACGTACATTTGAATACATTTGACAGGTTTCACAGGACTGTACAAAGTGAGATACATCTTTATACATACCTTTCCACCAATACCTCTCTTTCATTTTAGTAAAGGTGGCCCATACACCTCTATGTCCAACATAAAGACTCTCATAAAACTTTTTTATAAGCTCATTTTGAGCATCCTTATCATTCACGACTCTCATAGGCATTCCATTTTTTTGTTTTGGTGGACGCTTCCATAAGTACCCATCTTTCAAAAAGTATCCATAGGCATTTCTATGTATCCTTTTGAGCTCTTGATCAATCCACCCTTCTTGCCTTGTCAAAGTCCTCAGATAGCGTCCAATGAGAAACCAGTCACCTTGATATAGGTCCTCTGTAAATTACTCAAGTGCATTTGACAGGCAAACATGATGAAGGCTTGGCATGAGAGATACTATAGAACTATGTGCCTACATCATTGCCCCGACAATTATGTCTTCTCCATTTTCATACCTTGCTCTTGAAAGCATATCCACAACTGGATTATCTTTCCCTGCAATATGCTTAAATTTTGGATTCAAGGACTTTATGTAGGCAATCCATCTCAGCATAGCAATGTCGGGAGTTGAGCAACTTGTGATCCTTCCAAGAAGGGGTAGACAATCAGTCTCCACTATTACATTTGCTCCTATCAAATACTCTTTGTCACATTTCAAAGTTGTCACTACTCCCCATAACTCTCTTTTTACCTATGGATAGTCGCATTGACGAGCACTTAGGACTTTTGCTCCAAACCTCACCACATATTGCTTGTCATCATCATCATCTTGCCAAATCGCCCATCCAATTTGTGTGGGGCTAGTATCCACTGTCATAATTACATATCTTCCACATTTATAGTTTGCTTTCCTCAAAGTTGGAGACATAAGCAGAAACTTCTTTAATTTTCTCATGGCATGGGTATGCATTTCTTCCCATTGAAACTTTTTGTTCTTTCTCAAAAGCTGATACAAAGGCTCTGCTACATGTGCATAATGCGGAATCCACATAACATAAAACACGCATGCACCCAAGAACCTTAGAACCTCGGTGACATTTATACATTTATCTTTCCTTCTCTGGATTACATAAATCTTTGCAGGACAAGGCCTTCTACCATATGGCCCGCACATATGTCCCACAATAAGAACTTCATTCACACTAAACACTGACTTTTGGCTAGACAAGGTAAGGTTCACCTCTTACAACCTCAACAAGATATTATCACAATCATTGATATGGTTTGCCACATACTTGTGGCACCCCCTCAAGTCCAAAGCCATATCTATATCACTTACATCACATCTTTTGATTGGCACATCATCAAGAAAAGGCATTGTAGTTTGAGGTATGAATTCACGTAGGACTTTGTTCATACCATTCATCATATGTGCAACTAAATTAGTTTCCCCCTGAGGTAAGGTGCACATCCTTACTAAAACCAAGGGTGTCCTCATGGTAGTCAAGTCCATGCTTTCCATTGCTAGCTCAAGCTAATCATACCCTGAGTACAAATCTCCCATAGAATATATTGCCCTTCTTGAATGCCTCTGCAAACTCATCGACAACTGGCCCTATACTCACATTTCTAATTGTCACCTTATTTACAAGTTGCATATCCTGAATAAAGCATAAAGAACCATTTTTCTTTGGAATAGTGAACCACCTGTTTGAATATGGAGCACAAGAAGGCTCAAAAATACCCATCTTGGTCTTATCATTAAGCAACTCAATGAGTTTTGGTAAATGAGCCTTTGGAACAGGAATAGGCCTCAAGTTCCAAGGTACATGAGGGATAGTGAAGATCACCTAGGAGCAACAATGGATGGATCAACACACCCTATCTCATAAGGCTCAAATGCAAAAGCTTTCCCGTGTTTGGCAAGCATGTCTTCAAAGCATATCTTTTCAACTTTTTTCAAGCTGTCCTCGCAACCAACCTTTAACTCCTTCAAAGAATCCTGTGTGAACTTGTGTCCAATCTTACTTGGGTTACGAAGGCTAGGTTGCAAAGCATCTTGTTCCATCTTATTTGTGCAATCTTTTGGTAGAGGTAATGCCACTGGTTTCACTTTCTTTGCCACAGACTTATACTTAGTCTCCACTTGTACATCAACACCTTAAGCATTTTTTAAATCCTCAATGACATTGTACATTTTTATTGAGCATACTTTCAAGACCTCACTTCCCAGATGAAACTTGCAATCTACTAAAGACTCCAAGTCTTGCATAGTATCCACAAAGGAACACTCATCAAACACGCCTGCAATGCATTCACCATCTTCTAGCAAACCATTCATCTTCAAACCTCTTTGTACACTATTTACATGTTTTTGTTCACCCCAATTTAAGTCCTCACACTTTGTAAAAGCAATAGATCCATAATCTGTTAATCCTACAAAACTTGTAGAAAATGTTTCCTTTGCATATACATCATGCAAGAAATTTTCTCTTCTTGTACCATTTCAATCCCGCTCTACAATGGTACATGGCCCTCATATCCTTGTAGTCCTTGAACTCTATGTTTGTCTTTGGCAAGGGTTACTCTCTAAGACTTTCACGGTTCCTTTCATGGTTCAAACAAACTGTAAGGAACTGTATTGCACGCTTTCCATCCCTGCTCCTTATTCTTGCATAAGCTAACCCATCATCCATCACCTTGGTTTCCATGCGAGTAGCAGTGATGTATGGCTACCCAAGGATAATAGGGTATGTAGACATCTCTTGCACAAAGAAATTTTGGTCATCTTTCACATCCCCTATAGTCACCTTAACATTTGGACAAGCTCCATATAGCTCCCTTGATGAGTTGTACGAATCATCCATCCATGATTTATATCAATTGGCCATTCTCCTTTTTGATAAAGACTCTTTGACATGAGGTTAATTTATGACCCATGATCTATCAGCGCAATGTATGGCTCTTCTAATTCTCCCACTTTTACCAGGGTCTTAGTAGTTTCTCTTGTCCAGTGACTCTTCAAGTAGTAGCTCTTATGATTGGTGTCCACTTCATCTTCATCATCCAAGAAGCGAACGTGTTTTACTCCTCCCCTAGACTTGTAGCATCCAACAAAAATTTCTTCACCTTGCTCGCCATAGACATGTACACCCTGTGCATTTAAAGTCTCTTCTTTACCCTGTACAAGAATAGATTCAGTAAGAGACTGTCGCTTCCTCTTTGTGATATCAATTATTTCTTCATGGAATTCCCGCTTTGCTATACCAAGGACCTCACCCAAGGTAAATTCCACCTTGATGTTTAGAATCCTCTCTTCCAAAACCTTTTTCAGATTTGTTGCTGCCTCTATATCGGATTGGAGTTTGTTGTCTGACCCTTTGCTTTGGATTTTGTTGCATCCTTCTTCTTTTCTTTAGAGGCTTCTTGCATAGGCACCTCGGGGACATGCATCTTTTGTAGGGAAGGTAATCTAGGAGACATTTTTTCATTTCTACCTCCCCTCCTCGTGGCCCGCTTTGAAGGCCCTTCATCCCCATTCTCGCACCTATGTTTCTCTTTGACAATGGCCTCATTCGCTTGACATTGGCAATGTACACATGCACTGACAAAGAATCTACAAGGTCATTCCAACCTGTTTCTAGCTGAATGCAATCTCCAGCTTCATGTAAAACCTCTGAATTCATTTTACCCTTCATAGCAGACTCTATAGCACATGGCCATAGCTCTCCAATACCATTAGATTCCTCTTCTCCAACCTTGACTGATCCTTTTTCCTTAATAGGATCCACCTTCAACCCATAGGCCACTGCTTCAACCATTGAGATGGCATGGCTAGTAGCCATGTCCTCAACTAGCTTCTTCATTACGCCCTTTCCAAAGTTTGTCCCCAAGAGCTCACCTGTTTCACTTAAGTAAATGTTACCATCTTTAAAGAAAACAAGCTCCTTTGTCAAAGCGTATTTAAAACTTTCACAATCCCTCCTTCCATGGTCAGTACTATCGCACCATATGCATCTATTTACAAAGCCTTCTCTGTTTTGAGGTCTTTGCTCTGTAGATTGTCCTCATGGTTGCCCCTTTTCTTCTAGACTTGTAAGCTTTAACTTGAGCTCTAGCATTCCTTTGACAATATCGTCTAGGATGGATTTGTCACTCTTTGGAACCACAATCATAGGCTTTGTAGGACTCTTGGGAACACTTGGGACTTGAGTAGGGTTGACTATCATCTTGTCTCTTCATTGTTGTCGCTTAGCTAGCAGTGAAATGGCATATTCGACCTCATTCCAATTGGTCTTCAAGCCCTGTTCCGCATCCTTATCCTCAAGTAATAGCTCTAACTTCTCTTGAATCTCTTTACCTCTAGCCTACAAAAAGAGCTTTGTCTTCTCCGAGTTTAGGGTAGCCTTTTTAGTCCTTGAAATTTGTTCATAACGGCCTTCGAATTCCCTTAGTAGTTCGGTAGGCGAGAGCCCCTCTTTTGGCCGAACTACCCACTCTAAAAAAGTCCTCTTTGTTACCCTTTTGGAGTCCTCCATGAAATACTCTTCTTTTAAGGCTAACCTAAATGCTTCCCAAGTTGCCCCATTCTCATTTCTAACTCCCCTTACATGCTCTTTGATCTTGGGAACCACAGCTAGTTCAAAACTTTGCACCATCTCTGCTTCGGGCACTCGATGTAGCTCCATATCCTTTACATACCCACAAAGATACTTTGTTACATCTTTACCTTTAAATTGGTCCATTTTCTTCACCACAGATTGAGCTTTGGTTGAGGAGAGCTCCCTCCTTTCTGCAGCTTGCTGCTGTTGCATAAACACTGCAAAAGCTTGAAACATTTGCATTGTGACTGGATCAAACCGAACCCCCTATTGCTCTTGTTGCTCCATAGCTTTAAACCTTTGTTTTGAGACCTTCAATTAATCTTTTTAACCCTCACCCTAGCCTACCTCGCACCGGGCTCACCAAAAATGTGTCAAGAAGTGTGCAACGCGACTAGGAAAGTGGCAGGCCTCTGACTGTGAGGATTCGTAGCAAAATAGCAAAATCAAGCAAGGCGTAGATGATTTGAAGTTAAAAAAAAAAAACTAAAAAGGAACAAAACTCCAGCCATGAAAGCTCCACTTTGAAAAATAACCAATACTAACTAAAAACTCTTGTGTGTGTGAAGATTAGGTGTAGCCTCGCTCCCAATTGCACAGATGCAGTGCTCATTCGATCTGTTAAAAACCCTAAATATATGCTTCGATTATTTGTCGTGACCATTTCATGGAAGCTTTAGTACTTCATTGGAGAAGTCCAAGTAGTTATTTGAGGGGGAAAATCCTAATTGGAGGCCTCACAGCCTCAACCATGCAGTGGAAGCAGCATGAGACTGCACTAGCACCTTGTAAAGGAATGGCTGTATCTCCTTGATTATATGCCCAAATGAGCTCATTATTGGCTCTAAAACTTCCCACACAGCTTGAGAAACGACAAAACGATCATTGATGTGGCCTTTGGAGCTATTTTGAGCTATTTGTAGGCTATTTTGGATCATTTTAAGGCCATTTTTAGCCCAAAAATACCCCTTTTTGTCCGTAAAAAGCCCAAGCGAGCTAGGGAAAATCCCTAAAATTGTGGAAAAATCCCATTGGGCTCAAATTTCATGTTGAACCTCATTTTCCCACTTTGTAATCACTTTGGATACGTCTTTTATGCCAGCATACGAAACCTGCTATTTTTGGCCGAGATTGCCCGCATTGAACTTTCTAGGCAAAACAAGCATGCCACTTCGATACACTTGACATTTGTACATTTCTAAAGAAAAATAGGCAATATTTATTTTAAAAATCATGCCATACTGCCACGTCTAGCGCCTCACCTTCCCGGCAAGGTATGTACGCGGCTGCAGCCATGGCATCTATTTTCGCATATATCACACTATGTACATCATAGTATTTGGTCCCACATAACAAAAGCATTGAGAGAGAGGTAGATATTTTGATTTCACATTATGGACGTGCCATGGTACGACATGGATAGTGGTTAAAAATGGAAAGACGCATCTCAGAGTAAACCACCTTTCTTGATTATCAAATGGAGGAGCTCGAGAGGGTGTGGATGATGATCTCTCAGATGTATATCTCTTCAATATAGAAATGGTACCTACGTGGTCCCTAGAGATCGTAAGCCTATTATAACATGGCAGAGAATTCGAAAAAACTAACCAAGACCATCAACGAAGAACTATTCAACAAGCTAAGAACTTTTAGTTTATTGGCGAACATTTATATAACCTAGGTTCCGATGATATCCTACCAGTGTGCATAAAATCCAAGGAGTATGAAGCCTATTTGCTAGAAGAGCATAATTAGCATTTGAGATTGCATTGTTAATCCACAAAATGTTTGCGATAGTTGGGAGTGTATTGGCCAACTATGCATGTTGATGTTCATGATAATGTAACTAGTTGTGCCAAATGCAAATCAAGCCCACAAATAGAACATGTAAAATTGCTTCAAATAACAATTACGCCAGAATGGAGTCAATACATTGTTGACTTATTGGAGAAACAAACACTTCCTAAAAATACCACCAGAGCATGGCAGAGAGTGATAGAATCAGAATCTTGTGATTTCACTCTCATTGAAATTTAGCCTTATAAAAGAGGAAAGGATAACCAGCTTAGGCTATGCATAATGAAGAGCATGCATATTCCAATCCTAGAACAAGCACATGAAGGAGTAAATGGATGCCATTTCTCAGGAAAAAAGACAACAAATATTGTCCTCGCCTCTGGAATATGGTGACCAACATTACATATAGATACGAACGAATATACAAGATGATGTGAATCTTGTCAAAGCACCACAATGCAGATAAAACGAGATGGGATGCCCTTACGACCAATGATGGGAGCTACAGATTTTGTATGTGGGGAATAGACTTTGTGGGACCAATCTCACCCATTGCTTACAAGACACATGCCTAGTATATCATTGTGGCCATGGATTATCTCACTAAATGGATCGAAGCTAAAGCTACACAAAGAGTTGATGCCAGGACTAGTACGCAATTTCTTTATGAAAATGTCTTTGTTAGATATGGTCTACTTATAAAAATTGTCAGTGATCGGGGCACAGATTTCATAAATGAGACAATCAAAATCTTCTTGAAGAATTCATGATAGTTCACAATAAGTCAGCTCCATACCACCCATAGGCTAGTGGAAAGGTAGAAGCTATGAATAAGACTCTACATACAAGATTAACTAAGATAGTGCCAGAGTCTAGAATGGATTGGGATCACAAGTTACATTCAACATTATATGGGCTTATAGAATTGATTATAAAACTTTGATAGGAACAACACCGTACAACATGGTTTTCAAACTTAATGCTATATTGCCTATGGAATTCCTAATCTCAACACTGAGAGTAGCAAAACAACTAGAGTGGACAAGCCATGAAATGTCTTCACGAATAGATGACCTTGAAAAGCCAGATGAGCTTTGCATGAAATCAATAACTTCCATCTATGTGCACAAACGAAGGCAAAAAGAGTTTTTTGATAAGCATGTATGATCAAAGGAATTCAAAATAGGCGATTATATCTTAATTTACACCTTAAAACAACATGCTAAGAAACTTAAAAATCAAGGGACGGGACCCTTTGTGATCAAAGAACTTATCACCAAGTGGGGTATGGTGAAGAAATGCCCAATTGTGGATGTTGACTAAAAAAAAAATCATCTACCACTAACCCAAAGTATGCTTCAACAAATCCACAAAGAAAAGAAACATACACAAGAGAAACAAAAGATTGTTGCAGAATCTTAAGAAGAGGCCAAGGAACGAATCAAAAAGAAAGCTACTTCAACAATGATAACAACATGGACCACCTCTGAAGATTAATGCCATTCAAGTAATAGTCTTTGACACATAGACCATGTAGGATCCAGAAATTGTTGTAAAACTAGGACACAATCAAGTGGAGGCAATAACAATGCTTGATTTGAATACGCAAGGTAACTTGATCTCCTACAGCCTTTACAAGCAAGTTCAACTTGACAATCATTTACAAGAGACAAAACAAAAACTCCATAGTTATTCAAAACACTCGATCAAGGTAATGGGATGGAAAGTGCTCATGGTTCAGGTTAACCAATATGTCTATCCGCATAAATTTTATGTGGTAGATATACACACACAACATGCCTTGTTGCTAGGGCAACCTTGGCAGAGAAGGTATAATGTACAACTTGACTGGAGCTCCATTATAGTTCTTATCCAATCCACTTTACAAAAATAGTAAGTTTTTTTTCTACAATAGCTATAGAAAAACCATCAGTAATGCACCCAGCGGATAAAGGTAAGAAGCCCTTACAGACGACCATTGTCCAACAATGGGTTCCAAAGAGCCCTCCAATGCAGGTTAGGGTTAGTATGGAAAATACTCACACACAATGTGTGTTCACCTAGTCATAAGCAATCAGTGAGAATTCAAGAAAGTGTTCTACGATCCACCCCACATACTTTGCAAAACTAAGCTATCAATGAGATTTGGATCATGAAATATCAAGTTTCCAGGGTTGAGCAAAGAGAATTTGCAGATAATTCTCCAACGACATCCACTGTAGACCAAAAGCTGAAACCGCAACCCCACCACAAGCAGATATGGGTACCAAAGCAATTACTTATGGCTTAAAGTAAGATGCAAAAATCTGGATTCAAAAGCAACAACCTGAGAATCTGCCTCAAGTACACTTCTTCAACAAACAACCAAAGGCATGTTCCAATCCAACAGTACCCATAGTTGAGATTTGGACACCTAAACAACGAACAGCCAAAGATATAAAGGCAATGAGCAGCCACATGGTGTGTAAGGTCTCCATCTTTCTAGCTATCGAGAATGAACTCAAGCTTTAGAAGAAAGCATTGGTTAGGCAATCAGGTAAAAAAAACTATCTCAAAAATAATAAAAATTTGTATTTTTGGAATCTTAAGCACAACAAATCTCGGGCTAGAAATTTTCAGAACTGAATTAATTTTCAGAAATTTTCCGATAAACACTGCATAGTTATGGCCCCTAGAAGTTTACACTGTGGATTAAATTAATTAAAAAAATTAAATAAATTATAAGGTTTTTGTAATCATTACTATAAAAGAGTTTTATCATAAAATCTCTAGATATTTACAAATAATTGAAGATATTTTCAAAATTAATCATGAAAAGGGTTAGATAATAGCAAAAAATCGATTTTGTGTATTTGAGAGACTGTGTGGGGTAGTAATGAGCTTGCCCAGGCTGGAATTAGCAGCAGGGGGTGCTTGTAGTGTTGTGAGACTGCCTTGGGATGCAAATTACTATTGTTTCCAGCCTGTGAAAGCCCAGATACCTATAAATATGACCCCTTGCTTCACAATTTGGAACAAACTCGGAGTCATGGCCATTTCTCTTTTACCTAGAGAAAACTCTACTAAAAAATCATTAGAGAGAAAAAACTCTAGTTGATTATGCCACGGTAATTAGCTTAACCCTTTTTAATTAACAAAATTATGATAATTAACATATATTTTCTTAATTAATCTAATTAACTAAGAAAATTAAACTTACTTACACTCTAGATTACTCTCTAAATTCTTAATACTTTGCTAATTAATTAGATTACGATTAGGATATTAATCTAATAAATATTAAGCCATATTAAGACTAAAATTAAACTTTTTATTCATAAATTAATGGTAGTTATACTAATTAAGCTTAGATTTATATAGGATAATTATCAATTTTTTATTAGACTATCAAGATGCTAGGAAAATTATCTCTTAATTTTTTATTAGTTTTTGTAATTAAGGAGGTAAAAATTATCTATTTTTAATCAAAAAACTAATGGGAAATCTAGTTAGTTAGCTCAAAAATTCTTAGGTTAATTATCACAGCTAAAAATACTATGGTAAATTACTCATTAACACATAATTAAATTTAAGTATTTTATTAAGCTAAAAGTAAGTGTTTTTTGCCATAAATTAAAGGGAGAAATTAAAAAAACATGTCAGATAACTAGGTGCTATCTATTAGAGTTTTAGTTTACTTATTAAAGAAGCCTTGATAATTATCCTAGTCACAAAAATTTGATTTAGCTAATTATCTTAATAAAAAAATCATATTTTTGAAGGTAAATTAAAGAGGGAAATTAGTAAATTATATTACATAGATTTGGGGATAATATTCAGAGTTAACATACATTATTAGGAAGTCGTGATATTTATCTTAGCCACAAAAAATTGATTTAGCTAATTATCTTAGTCAAAGAGACCTATTTTGAAAGTACATTAAAGGGAGACATTAGTAAATTAAATTAGATAGCTTTGGGATAATTTTGAGAGCTAGATTACATCATTAGAAAGCCGTGATAATTATCTTAGCCACAAAAAATTAGTTTAGCTAATTATCTTAGTCAAAAAATCTATTTTTGATGGTAAATTAAAGATAGAAAATAGTAAATTAAATTAGATAGCTTTGGGATAATTTTCATAGTTAGGGTATATTGAAAACTTGGAATAATTATCTTAAGAATAGATAATTAATTAGCTAATTATCTTAGCTAATGTTGTTTAGCTTATATTAAAAATTAAGGGGGAAATTAGTAAATCATTTTAGATGATTACATACTATTTATTAGAGCTAGATTACATAATAAAGAAGTCATGATATATCTCAAGGTTAGAAAATTAGTATACATATTTATTTAGGTCAAACTATACTAGTTCTACCTGAAAATTGAAGGTGGAAATTAGTAAATCATGTTAGATGACTACATGTTATTTATTAGAAGAGCTAGATTACATGATAAAGAAGCCGTGATAATTTTTTCAAGGTTAAAAATTAGTATAAATATTTATCCAAGTCAAATTATAATAATTCTAGCTAACAATTAAAGTGGGAAATTAGTAAATAATGTTACATGAGGACAGGCTATTTATCAGAGTAAAATTACATGATAAAGAAGGCATGATAATTATTTCAAGTTTAGAAAATTAGTATAGCTATTTATCTAAGTCAAATTATACTAATTTTAGCTAAAAATTAACGAGGAGAAATTAGTAAATCATATTAAATGATTACATGATATTTATTAGTATATATATTTATCTAGGTCAAATTAGATTAATTTTAGCTAAAAAAATAATATGGAGATTAGATAATTAAGTTGATAAATTAATAGATAATTACCAAAGGTAAAAAATATCACAATCTACTTGTCATAATTATACCATAGTTAACTAGTGAGTTTAGGGAATTATAATTGACCAAAAGTTCTATTTTAGCTAAAGATTGACTCAAATAATTAGACTTTGCGGTCAAAAGTTTCTAGGAAAATTATATTAAGTGTAAACCAATGACATAAAGTTGAGAAGATGAAATATTTAAGAGAAAAAAATAAGAATAAATATTAAGCTCAAAATAAGAAGACTCCAACTTAAAATTTGATGGGGAAATTAGAAAAAAGATATAGAAAATTATAAGAAAATTAGGAGAGCTTAGAAAACCCTTAGGGAAGCTGCAGAGAAAGGTATGATAGGAAAATGAGAAATTACTAAGTCAAAAATCTACCAATTAAGACTACAAATTTAACCTGAATTGGGTTAAAATTGAATACAAAGGTTAAGTCTAGCTTTTGGATAATTTACCTAATAATTAGATGTCCTTTTTATAAGGATAAGAAGTTATGGCACCTAAAAGGACCTGAACCAATCCTACATCTGATGATGCATGCAGAGCTTGAAAAAGAACTAGAGCGTCGCACGCCGATGAAGCTAGGCCTAGTAGTAGGCCTACAGAGGAGAGTCTAATTCAGGTGCCAGCACAGTAGTGGATGGCCGATCAGTCCCAAGTGGGTTTCCCATTATTCAATAAAGTATTTAAATAGTTTAAGTTATTCTATAATTTAACATTGCATACGTAAGGACTGAGTAAGAATCAAAAAATAATAATTGGCCAAACACAGAAGGTAACTTCAAACATGCATGTGATTCCCATTAAGAGCACACATCCTCGAGTGATACACCGTCATCCATGAGGATTTCAACTAGGAAGCGATGAGGCATTAACACGCTACAAGTGTAAAAAATGGAAATATTTTCCATGACTTTACGAATTTTTTGTGTTTGATTGTGAGAATTTTGATAAAATCAAGTGTATATACCTTTAATTAATGTCTTATAAATAGGAGACAGAGGACAAACATGAAGATGAGCATATAGGTGTGTGTGTGTATATGTAAAAATCAAAATTTTCATGCTAAAAAATGAGAAAATGGAGAACTCCGATCAAAAATACTACGAATAGATGTACATAGTTATCTAATTATCTCAATTTTTGGTTAATTTTTTGTCAAGTTAGCTATTTTTGTTGATTTTTTTTTAATAAAAGAAAGCAGGTGAAATAGCGACATGGTGACAAAAGAAAAATATGGGAGTGATCAGTAAGTGAACGACATCTTATGGTGAAGACGGGGCGCAATTATGAGAAAAGTTGCAGAAAGCCGATTTGGCCAGTTTTAACAAGATAGGATCACATATCAAATTTGGTAAAAAGTGGTCCAGGAAACCACAATATAAGTTTATTTGGGCCACTTATAAGGTCATTTTCACTATTCACAAGTGAGAGAGAGCTTGAGAGACCTAGAGTGCGCGGACCTTCTACAACTTTGTACAATGTATACGACACACCGACCGGCACCAGACATGAGAGGTAGACTCGTTACCATGTGTTCTTCTTGTTCTATGCTCTCTTTCTCGCAAAAAAACTCCAAAAAATGACAATGTGGCATCACGGGAAAGAAACTGAAACGGGGCCCTAATGCATCAACCACTGACCCTTAGCTACAAGACTTGACAGGGAGTGAACCCTAACCTAATAAAACACCTCTATGACCTCCAATGCAGGTTTAGGTCAGTTTGGAAAACCCTAACTTCTTCGAGCACGACAGAAGCGGATCGTGAAAGGATTGCTAAAACGACTCAAAACTTCATGAGAAGTTATGTCTCAAGCACGTTTATAAGCCAAGGTAACCTACTCCTGAATTTGTCATCAAAAAGTGGACCAAAATATCGAGTTAAGTTTTGGACACTCAAAGCGTCATTTGGTCCTCATGGCCAAGCAAGGTGTTCGTTTGCCACCAAACTTCACATGCATCATCGACATATCATCGACAACCATCATGTAAGGTCAAACATCAAGAAAAATTATCACCGACTATTTCCTCATCAAAAGACGCTATTTGAGCAACAAATCGCCAAAAAGGGTATCTGGGAGTTCAAACAATGCATCAAATCCATGGAAAGGTGCCCCTCTGCATCCACATGCATGGGAGATAAATCTCAAGAAGAATCTTTGTAGGAACATGTCCTCAAATAAATAAATAGCTTTTGAAGACTGAAATTCCAAATAGGGAGTTTCTAAGCTAAACATTTGGCTTTGTTGATTACAAGCCATTGAATGCAGTGACCAAGAAAGATCCTTATCCTTTGCCCTTTATTGATCAACTTTTGGATGTTGTGGCTAGCTTTGAGAGATACAGTGTTTGTGATGGGTATTCATGGTATTTCCAGCTTATCCTTGCTCCTGAAGATCAAAAGAAGACTACGTCCATCACTCCTTGGGGCTGTTTTTGCTTTTGGTGTCTTCCTTTTGGGTTAACAAATGGATCTGGAGCCTTTGAAAGAAAAGTGGATTGAGTCCTTACCCCATTTCTTGGGAAGTTTGTCAAAGGGTTCATAGATGATTTTTGTGTATACAGCTCATGGAAGGAACGTGTTCACTCAGAATCTTGAAAAAACTTTTGCAAGATATGATGAATGTGGCATCAGCTAAACCCTAAGAAATGTCTTTTGGCACAACCTAGAGTAAAGCTTCTTGGTCATGTGATCTCAAAAAATGGAATTGAGGGAGACCCAGAGAAAGTGGAAGCCCTATTGTTGTTGTCATCCCCAAAAGATACAAGAGAATTGGCCACTTTCATTAAGGAGGTTAAATACCTATCTTGGTTCATACCTTTATCATCACAGCTATTGTATCCATTTCAGCAAGTGGTTAAGAATAATCCATTGGAGTGGACACATGACTGTGAAGATGCCTTTGACATAGTCAAAGAGATACTGAGTACGCTTCCTATTATGCAAGCCGCAGATTGGGAAAAGGACTTTTATGTCAATCCATCAGTGGGAGATGATGCAATTGGAGCCATGTTATTGCAAAGAGGGAAGGAGTCACAGTGTATGAAACCTACTTACTATGCCAGTAGAGTGAAGACTCCTCATGAAAGAGATTACGCTGAGGTTGAGTTGGTGATGATAAGTATGGTATATTCTTGTAGAAGATTCATGCCTTATTTACTACAAAGGCCATTTACTTTTCTTACCAGCTATACTTTGCTTCCACAATTGTTTGATAACTCTAATCTATTAAAGATAGTGATGCAATGGGTCATTGAGCTACAGGAATTTTAGTTTTCTTTCCTGGTGGAAGAGAGTACTTATTCTATTCTTGCTGACTGACTTACTTACAAAGAGACTCCTATCTTGGTTAAGGAAGAAGCGATACAAAGGAAGAGGACAGAGACTCCTACACTACAACACGGCGAGCAAAAATCGGTGCAGATACCGACGAAATAAAGTTAGTTTTAAAACTAAAAAGCACTGAAATAGGCCTCGAAAAAGACGTTGATTTCGTGACGTCGGTATAAGTACCGGTATTTTTTCACCGGTGTAAACTTCGGAAGAAGCATTGGAATAAGCTATGAAATAACCACCGATAATACTATAGGAGATTTCGATGCTTGTTTCGAACTGTATACTGGTGCGTGTCGCAGGAAAAGGGAACTATACATCATGATCTCTCTCATGGTTATCTTAATGATCATGAAATCATCTTCAAAACTTTCAAGTGTCGCAATTCATGATGGTTAGCCAGCGTCTGTCCTCCCCTTAAAAGGTGTGCGAGAAATCAAGTAAGTGTTCTATTCTCAATTTACCATTGGTTTGTTTCTCCACACTTATTCAATTGGTCTAAAGAAATTTCTCACTCCAACTCTCTTTTGCTTCATTACATATGCATGTGGCTACCTCTCATGGTGATTTTATTTGTGTCACGGCATTGCATAGATGGAGATGAGCTCTCTATGCAAAGTGTGTTAGTTTGATGTAAATGATTCTCTTGTGTGTTTGAGAGGCAAGTCTTGTGCGCATGATTTTTTTGATGATTGCTTGAGAGAGGAAGAGTTTGGATGTATTATGGGTATTCTTATGGGGAGAAGGTGAATGCTATTCCACAAATTGCATATTTCATTTTGATGCACGGCATTGGGTTGCATAATCGTTGATGGTGTTCAAGTGTCCAAAGTGTATATAGAGTAAGGGGGTTTTCAAAGTGTGTTGCTTGAGTGGGTGAGTGCAAGTGTTATTTTGATTGGTTTCCTTCTCCACTCCCAAAAGAAGGTGGTGGCTCAAGTAGTGTGCGTACCTCTTTACGAACATTTTGTGAGGGTAGGCCCATTGGTTTGGGTTTAGAGGCCCTATTTCAAAAAGCTCGCCCTCACCATGAGAAATCATCAATGAACTTAATGAAGTAGCAATATTGTGATCTCAAAGAAGGTAGAGATCCACATATATCAGTAGAACAAGATCCAATGTGTCATGAGAATGAGTTGTATTTGAGAAGGAAAAGGGTTTACGATTATGTTTCCGAAGAGCACAAAATTTATATCTAGGGATAAGCTTTTAGATCCATGCCATGAACAAGATTACGACACTGAAGATCAAGGAGTTGTGAGAAATCAACATAAAAAAAATGGTGATCCCATACTTTGCAATCATGATTACCTCGAGCAGTGATAACATTTGCTACAACATCATTGAGAGAGAGTTCAAACAAATTACCGTTTTGATGAGCAGTAGCTACAGTCTGTCCATATTTCTCAATTCGGCATTTGGTATGATCAAATTCAAGAAAGAGACCAAGATCAACAAGTCTAGCAACTAAAAGAAGATTATGTTGAAGATTTGATACATGTAATACTACTCGCAAAATTCGAGTGGAAGAAGATAAGGTACCAAGATATAAATCTCCAATACCCTTTACTCGACAAGTTGTATCATAAGCAAGATAAACAACACGTTGAACTGGTACTGGACGATAGTTATGGAGCCACTTAGATTGATATGTTATATTTTATGTAGCACCTGAATCGATAATAAAAAGTAATCCATCATGTACATGAAGTATTCTGTCTGCAATAAATGAACATAGGATATAAATTGTTTGTGGTACAATATTGTTTTGATGTCTATTATGATCTGTGTTGAATCGACGCTTATAGAACATATGAGTGGGATGATCAGATCATCCTAATATTCACAAGAAGAAGAAGAATCTCTAGAAAAACATGGTTGTTTAGTGGCAATATTGTGTTCTTCATCATACTGACGTGCCCAACAATCATCTTCAGTATGGCCATTTTTGTTGCAGTAAGAAAATTGTTGATTAGGAAATTTGAGACAAGAGAAAATATTACCACGAGGACCACCTCTATGGTTTCCTCGTTGAAGTGGATGTTTTTGAGCAAGGGGTTTGAATGAAGTGAGTGAGAGGGAGTCTTCACAAACCATGGAAGCACCAATTAGGGCCCCTCTTACAGAATCTTCACAAATAGGAGATAACTCTCAACAAGAGGTTTTACAAAGGCTAACTCAACAGCTTGAGAACCTCACTCTGAATCTAGTACAAGGCCTACCTCAACAACGACAACCAAGAGAACGGAATCGCAATCAATGAAGACAAGCTCAACAGTTGCGATGTTGGAATTGCAATGAAATGGGCCATGGCATGTACAATTGTCCACATCCAAGGCGACTTCCAGGAGATATATATCCCCCAAGACCGCCTCCTCTCACTGTGCAGCAAGAACAAGCTCAAGGCCCACAAATCCTTCGTCGACCACCACCACCAGCAAATATACCTCCCATCCCACATGAGGAGGAATAAAGAGGACTCAACATCATCAAGCTAGAAGAGGTAATAGATGAGCATACTCTAAACTTTGATGTTATGCCGGCAGAAAAACACACAAGAGCACATGATAAGGATGAAGACATGAGAAGTGAAGGAACAAATTCAGCCATAAGGGACAAGAAGAAGAAGTCAAAGATGGAAGAAGTGAAAGTAGCAGGAAGAAAAGATCAAGGCGAAGGGAAATTGGTATCAACGACTTCCCATTGGGAAAGGAGCTAGAGCCCTACAACATCCTGGAGGATTTACAAACCCAAAAGCCAAACATTTCATGGCCTCAACTTCTACACCTATCAGCCAAAGTAAGAAGGCAATGGCCAAAGTTGGTAAGTACAAGAATTCCAAAAAAGAAAGCAAATCTTTCCATTAAGGTTGTGGCCTCAAAGCTACAAAAAGATGTGGAACCCATTGTGGATGCTTACATAAGGGGTAAAAAGGTGTCTAATGTATATGTTGATGGTGGAGCTCAAATGTGTGTGATCACGGAAAAATCAATGAACAGGTTAGGGCTTGAAATTACAAAGTCCTCTAATTGTCAAGCTAGGCTAGCCAACAACTCAAGTGTGAAGTGTTTGGGGATCATTGAAAATGTAAAAGTCTTTGTATGTAACATAGATGCACGAGTGGATATGTATGTCATGCCAGCTAAGGGGGAGGGCTATCCCATCATCCTAGGGAGGCCTTGGCTCATTGCTGTGAATGCAGATCAAAAATGGGGAAGTGGTCGTTTGATTCTTAAGAAGGGTCAACCGGTGGTGTATGATTGGCGAGAAGGAAAGCAACTAGATATCAACTATGAAACCACGGCAAATGAAGAGAGCGAGGAGGAGAGTCCTTACTCAAGTGATGAGGAAGCATCAGCCAGTGAAGAGGAGTCTTCTTTGGAGGTAATGGGAATTGTATTCAACGCCAACACTCAAGATGTTCCAGTAGAAGAAAAGCCAACAGACAATCACACACGAGGGGATGAAAGATGCCACCACCTTGAAGAAGGATTTGAGAAGATGCTTGCAAAAGATCTTACTTGTGAGGAGAAGAGGTCCTACATCAATATGTTAAGGAGGTATCCCAATTTGTTTATCACTGACTACTCACAAATAAGAGGTGTAGATGCAATAGAGCATCGAATTGAATTGAAACCAGGGACCAAACCCGTGGCTCAAAAGTTAAGGCGACTAGGATCTGTGCAACAAAAGGCTCTCCTACAGGAAGTGAATCGACTCTTGAAGGCTGGCTTCATCTATCCAGTATCCAACTCCGAATGGGTATCACCTATTGTAGTCACTCCCAAGAAGAATGGTAAGTGGAGGGTCTGTGTGGATTACAAACCCCTCAACGCTGCGACAAAGAGAGACCACTTTCCTCTCCCTTTCCAAGATAAAATTTTGAATGAAGTAGCAAGTCACGAATGCTACACGGTGTGTGATGGGTATTCAGGATATTTTCAAATTAGAATAGCAGAAGAAGACCAACCAAAAACCACCTTCATCACACCTTGGGGATGTTTTGCATTCAGAGGAATGCCTTTTGGGCTCACCAATGCTCCTAGCACCTTCATGAGATTCACAATATTTGTATTTCAGCCATTCTTTGCAAAATCTATAAGAGTCTTTATGGATGATTTCTGTATTTATAGTTGTAGATCACTTCATTGCCAAAAGGTTGAAGAGGGGCTTACGAGGCTCCATCAATTTGGGGGACAACTCAACCCAGAGAAGTGTCATATCAGTGAATCTCAGGTGGTTTTGCTAGGCCATGTGGTTTCTTCACAAGGAATTCAAGTGGATCCCTCTAAAGTAGAGGCCCTTTTGTCATTATCTTCACCAACAACAACTAAAGAGCTAATGACCTTCAACCACAAAGTGAGGTACATGTCTCGCTTCATCCATCTCCTAGCAGAAGCCATCGCCCCTTTGCATAGGTTGGCAAGCCAATCTACATTTGAATGGGGGAGGGAACATGCAAAATTTTTTGACGAAGTGAAGGGCATTCTTAGCTCTCTCCCAATCCTAATGCCACCAGATCCAAAGGAGACCTACTATGTCACTCCAAGTGTAGGTTTCGAAGCAATTGGTGTTGTTTTGATGCAAAAAGATCCTAAAACATCATACATGAGGCCGATCTATTTTGCAAGCAAGGTGATGACTCCGGCCGAGAAGGGATACACTGAAATGGAGAAAGTGGTCTTTGCAATCTTGTTTGCGGTAAGGAAGTTTCGATCGTATCTTCTCCTTGTGCCATTTGTTTTTCTCACCTTAGAGCACAATCTACCATATGTAGTACAACACATGAGCCTCTCATCTAGAATAGCAAAGTGGGTGCTTGAACTCCAAGAATTTGAATACAGTTTCCTTGTAGAAGATAGCACAAGAGCAGGACTTGCAGACATTCTCACCTACAAAGTGAGAGAAAGGGAAGGATCACGACTACAAAGAGAGGAAGGCTCAAAACAGTTCAAAGTAAAGGAGATTGATAATGCCCATACTTTATGCTTTGACGGAGCTTATCAACGCCAACAAGACAAAGCAACAGGGGGAATCATCATTTTGAACCCACAAAAGGAGGTAATGGTTAGAAAAGGTATCACTCTACCCAGTGTTCACTCTAGCAATGAGGCTGAGTATGCTCCTCTAACCCTTGGGCTAGAAGAATGCAAAGAATTAGGCATACAAAGACTTATTATAAAAGGTGATTCTTTGCTAGTGGTCAGGCAAATCCAAGGGACTTGGAGGTGCAAGAATCGTACATTGTTTGAGTGGCTTAGTAGTGTAAGAGCTTTGATGAAGGGTTTTAAAGCAACACAGGTACAACACATTGTGAGAACTCATAACAAGGAAGCAGACTTACTCGCAAATGAAAAGCTTCAAATCGCGGTAGGAGGTGTGAAACTATATGAACCCAAATATCAAGGTCAAGAGGAGCTAAAAGACATTATCTTCTTTCTACAAGCAGGTGAGTGTCCCAAACACATAGACAAGGTGCAAAGACATAGACTAGTTAAGAAGGCCACACCTTACCAGTTGATCGGGGATGATTTATATCACAAAGGGAAAGATTTGGTCTTGAGGAGAGTACCAGGTGTGCAAGAGATAGAGAAAATTCTTCTTTCATGTGATGATGATGTCTGCGGTGGTCACTTTTCTCAAGATATTACAAGTAGGAAGATTTTACAAGCAGGGTTTATTTGGCCGAGCTTACATCGTGATGTCCAATATTGGTGTAAGGCATGTAAGCCATGCCAAATTGATGGGGATAGACGACTAACATATGAGCCTCGAGTCCCAATAATATCTTATGGCCCTTTTGAAAAGTGGGGTGTGGATGCAATAGGTCCCCTACCTCATACTTCTACAGGGAAGGTTTTCGTCATCATGGGTGTTGACTACATGACACGATGGGTGGAAGCAACAAGCACAACCCGAATCACAGCTGAAGAGGTATCAAAGTTTATTTTTGATCATATTTGTAGTAGGTTTGGAACACCCCTAGAAATCTTATCAGATCGAGGCCCGGGTTTTAGGGCTGACCTTCTGAATGATCTCTTGAGGAGGTTAAAAGTGAAACACCTGCATTCCACACCCTACTATCCTCAATGCAATGGATTGGTGGAAAAAGTGAATGGAATGATATGTAAGATCATTTCTAAGCAGGTTGTGGACCAGCCTAATGATTGGGATCGCCATTTGACGGCTGCTCTTTGGGCGTATAGGACATCTTTCAAGGTATCTACCCAATTCACCCCTTTTCATCTAGTTTATGGACAGGAAGCACTTCTCCCATTGAGGTAGAGCTCTCAACCTTGCGCGTTCTTGCAAGAGTGGCAAAAAAACCAAAAGAGGTTCTACATGAAAGGATCTTAGATCTCCAACGACTTGAGCTAGATAGAGAAGAGTCCATTGATCACTACATCACCAAAGCGACAAGCCAAAGGGATAAAATCAACAAGAAGCTCAAGGGGAAAGAATTGAAGGAAGGTATGTTGGTTCTTCGCTATGATAACCGACTTGACAAATTTTTTTTGCAAAGATGGGAGGGACCTTTCATGATAAAAACAAAGTTTGGGAATGGTAGTTACAGATTAGCAGATTTATCAGGAAAACTCCACAAGACCAAAGTCAATGGATGGAGATTAAAGCCCTACTTTCAACGTATCAATCCGTTGATAGGCAGTCATCTGCCTACATCGTCTAAGCTCCAAATTGACATGGCTCCCTTCGGATTGGCAAATGCTCCACCTATTTTTAAAGCTTTGATGTGCAAAGAAGAACCAGCTTTGGAATCTGAACATACCCAAGGTAACCCTCCCATCTCCGATTTATGGGATTGAGGTAATGAAAAGCAGGTCTAATGGAGTAAAAGACTGCATGACACTCCTCCTATTGAAAAAAAAAAAAAGTGGAAAAGGAAAAATGACAAAGAAAAGAGAAAAAAAAAAAAAAAAAAAGAAGCAACACCATCCTCCTAAAGATATGAATATCTCTAGGCTTGGGGGAGGGCTAATATGAGTGGCATAAAATGGTTACCATCTTTTTGCAACATTTGTCAGCCTACTCAACGTCCTCTTCCTCATATGTGTATATATTTTTCTACGCTATTAAGTTATCTAGAGTAAATTCCCCCTCTTCGTTTAACCTTTGTGGCGACACATACATTATACTCTTCCCAAAAATGTCACCTTAGTCATATATTTATATTACCACCCTTTTCTCTTTTGCTTTGTAAATAGAATAAGCATACAATAACCAACTATATACCCCCAAACTTTCTTACCTCTTGTGAATTAGTAGTAGAAAAATAATATATCCATCTTCCACCCCATATAGATAAATTCCCATGGAAATCAACTCTCCACTTGTCTTTACCAAAGATTATGGTCCCTCTCTACAAGTCTTCTATGCCCCCTACATAGGTGGCCCAATATCTCTTAAGAATATACATATAGTTTCTCTCCTTTCAAAAAGACTCCAATTGTATATTCTTTTCACAAGAAAATAATATTGGGCCCTCCTCTATTTGTTTAAGCATCATAGCCTTTTGAAAAAGCATGATTCCCCTTGGATGCATACAAGCAAAGGGCCCATACAAGAAGACTTGGAAGCAAAAGGTTCCCTAGCCTAGTGTGGACCTTCCAAACCGAATTCCTTGGTGCATGGGCGTGAAGAATAGTCCAAATTCATATCAAACATGTTGAGAAGGTCAATTTTGCCTTTTGAAGCATGTCATTCCGAGCTACAGGTAAAAAGTTATGGTCAAAATAGTGTAAATCTGTCAGATTCGCAGCAAAAGGGAACTGTAAATCAAGTAAATCAAGAGGGTGAGATCTTATTTTTCCCCTACTCATCTTCTAGAAGAGCAATGAGTGTTCAAGGTCACTTGCATGTGATGGGACCAACCTAAAGATGCTTTCTAAATGCCAAGACAGACAAGTTGAGATACCCCGCAGGAGCCACCCGTAGGGCCTCATGGTGGGGCCCACCTACATTATGCACCCCTATGGAGCCTTCATGGTCTAAAATGATATTTTTGGTGAATAAATAGTCCCTTTTATGTCCAAAATTCAATGAGTGGTCAAAGGACACTTAATTAGATCTAATCACTTACTCTAATTAAGTGTAGCATAATCCCACTCCTACACAACTATAAATAGCCCCCCTTGGAGAGACTCAAGGACACACACCTATAGTTTCAACTTCATGTTGTTTCTTGATCAATAGTAGAGAAAACCCCAACTCTCCCTCTTTCACATCCTCCCTCCTAACCCTCCTCTTTGGAGGAAGTGCAACTCTATTCTCCACTCTTTCCATTCTACCATCTCTTACTCCATCAACCCAATAAATCATTTGTAGCACCTCAATAACTTGTAAATACATCATGATCTCTCTCATGGTTATGTTAATGATCATGAAATCATCTTCAAAACTTTCAAGTGTCGCAATTCGTGATGGTTAGCCAGCGTCTGTCCTCCCCTTAAAACGTGTGCGAGAAATCAAGTAAGTGTTCTATTCTCAATTTACCATTGGCTTGTTTCTCCACACTTACTCAATTGGTCTAAAGAAATTTCTCACTCCAACTCTCTTTTGCTTCATTACATATGCATGTGGCTACCTCTCATGGTGATTTTATTTGTGTCACGGCATTGCATAGATGGAGATGAGCTCTCTATGCAAAGTGTGTTAGTTTGATGTAAATGATTCTCTTGTGTGTTTGAGAGGCAAGTCTTGTGCGCATGATTTTTTTGATGATTGCTTGAGAGAGGAAGAGTTTGGATGTATTATGGGTATTCTTATGGGGAGAAGGTGAATGCTATTCCACAAATTTCATATTTCATTTTGATGCACGGCATTGGGTTGCATAATCGTTGATGGTGTTCAAGTGTCCAAAGTGTATATAGAGTAAGGGAGTTTTCAAAGTGTGTTGCTTGAGTGGGTGAGTGCAAGTGTTATTTTGATTGGTTTCCTTCTCCACTCCCAAAAGAAGGTGGTGCCCCAAGTAGTGTGCGTACCTCTTTACGAACATTTTGTGAGGGTAGGCCCATTGGTTTGGGTTTAGAGGCCCCATTTCAAAAAGCTCGCCCTCACCATGAGAAATCATCAATGAACTGAATGAAGTAGCAATATTGTGATCTCAAAGAAGGTAGAGATCCACATATATCAGTAGAACAAGATCCAATGTGTCATGAGAATGAGTTGTATTTGAGAAGGAAAAGGGTTTACGATTATGTTTCCGAAGAGCACAAAATTCATATCTAGGGATAAGCTTTTAGATCCATGCCATGAACAAGATTACGACACTGAAGATCAAGGAGTTGTGAGAAATCAACATAAAAAAAATGGTGATCCCATACTTTGCAATCATGATTACCTCGAGCAGTGATAACATTTGCTACAACATCATTGAGAGAGAGTTCAAACAAATTACCGTTTTGATGAGCAGTAGCTACAGTCTATCTATATTTCTCAATTCGGCATTTGGTATGATCAAATTCAAGAAAGAGACCAAGATCAACAAGTCTAGCAACTAAAAGAAGATTATGTTGAAGATTTGATACATGTAATACTACTCGCAAAATTCGAGTGGAAGAAGATAAGGTACCAAGATATAAATCTCCAATACCCTTTACTCGACAAGTTGTATCATAAGCAAGATAAACAACACGTTGAACTGGTACTGGACGATAGTTATGGAGCCACTTAGATTGATATGTTATATTTTATGTAGCACCAGAATCGATAATAAAAAGTAATCCATCATGTACATGAAGTATTCTGTCTGCAGTAAATGAACATAGGATATAAATTGTTTGTGGTACAATATTGTTTTGATGCTTATTATGATCTGTGTTGAATCGACGCTTATAGAACATATGAGTGGGATGATCAGATCATCCTAATATTCACAAGAAGAAGAAGAATCTCTAGAAAAACATGGTTGTTTAGTGGCAATATTGTGTTCTTCATCATACTGACGTGCCCAACAATCATCTTCAGTATGACCATTTTTGTTGCAGTAAGAAAATTGCTGATTAGGAAATTTGAGACAAGAGAAAATATTACCACGACGACCACCTCTATGATTTCCTCGTTGAAGTGGATGTCTTTGAGCATAAAAAGAACGTTCCATCTGTTGTGACTCAGTCTCCTCTTGTGAAATTATAGATGTTTCATGACAAGCATTACGTTGTTCTTGATCTTGAGAGTATTCAATGCAAGACATGCAGGCTTGGTCAAAATCGAGACCATCAGAATGGTAACAAAGTTATCATAAAAAGAGTCCTTCACCATGTCAAGGAGAAGTGTAATTAGTTGTTTTTGTGGAACTGGATCACTGACAGTAGCAAGTTAATTAATAATGGATTTGAAAGACTCAATATGTCCCGTCATGGTAGTACCAACTTCATATTGTAACTTGTTAAGTAAACCTCTCAAATAAAGTATTTTTATAATAGATTTCTTTTGAAAGTTTGCAAAGATACTTCCATACATTGTGGGAAGTAGGCAATTCATCAACAAAAGAGAATCAGTAAGAGTAGAAAGAATATATCGATGAGCTGCTTTATCACGTCATTTTGCCAATCCATATACGCAACAGGCCAATCTTCAAATACAGGTCCTTCAGTGATAAGCACGTTATCATGACCCATATCAATAGGCTGAGGTGGACGTACACGATTTCCAAGGAAAATATCAGATAGAGTTCATCGCCTTCAAGGATTAACATCTTTGTTATCCAACCTAGAAATCCTTGGCCTTGGAAAGGAGGAACAGAACGTTGGACACAAGGAAAACCGTTGAACGAGAATAGTCATAGCCATATCAGGTTGTGAGAAGACATATAAGATAAGATCATAGAAACTGCCCACCATATATAGTGAAGGCTACAATTAAGAGCGAGAGAAATATGAAAACTGTGTTCTGCCAATGATAAACGCAAGAAGGATGCTCAATAAACGTCCAAAGATGTGAGGGATGTCACCCAAAAAAGCAGGAAAAAGGAGATGTTAATAATAAAAGAGTCCTGAAATTAGAGTGACGTGAGACGCACGTGAGACTCAAGATTGACGACCGTAATATGAATAGCAAAAAGCTAAATTTTCTCGAAAAAGCTAATGCCAAAATTAGAAAAACGGTCACGGACGCTTCATGAAGATGCAATAGAACAAAACCTACAACAAGCTCGATTGTAGCAAAAACAACATAGCTTTTGGCTACGAACTCCGATTGATGCAAACTCCGGACTCAAATCAAAGAGCGGGAGGAGACAAAGAAGTCCTGGATGAAAACTAGCACTTTTTCGTTTCTTGAAATTTTGAGCAGAAGACCCCCAAAAATTGAAACACAGTTGAGGGTGTCAAAAGACAAATCAAGAAGAAAACATAGTCAACGATTCACCATATCAATTAGCAATAAACTCCACACAAAACACTAATCATATTCTTCTTAACACAAAACAACCACAATTAACAAGAATTAATCCTCAAAAATAAAATGTGTAGCAATTTTGAATCTTACATGCAAATTGCATACACATACTCTGTTTTGTAACCATGAATTGAATGGTTGCGTGATCGTTATCGCTCTGATACCATGTTGAGATGTTGAGAGAAAGAGAGAGAAAGATGAGACAAGATAGCTCCAACACAAATGTCTCTAACAAAGACTCTAGTTTTTATATGTTTTCTATCGAAATGAGTGTTAACTTTTAGACTCTAACATCATCCAGCTCATCCACTAATCAAAAGCATCCTAATCTATGCCTTAAAGGTCCTCGAAAAGTACACCTACTACCAAGATACCTTTACACAGATAAAGATGACACTCCTTAACTATGTGGTTTCTAAAAGATAGTGTTTTTCTCCAGTAAAACCTAGAGAAAGTGGTGCAGAGTTATATCCAAGCGCTGAGATTTTATATCGTTTAGGTTATCTCGTCCTCAGCAATGGCGTCAAAATATAAAATGAGGTGGCCAAGCCTTACTCTATCTTATGGTTTTCAATCTTGAAAAACACATTCAATCCCTATCCACTTAATGAAGCACTCAACTATATGTTAGAGAGCAAAAGCCAATCACGATCGTCACATTGGTAAGAAAATCTTGACGACTCACCAAGAAAATGAAATCCAGTCATCACCTAACTCATAGCTAGATTAGAGAGAGTCTAAATATAAGTGCCTAGGGTCTCAAATCCACATTTTAGTCACTTGTCAAGAGAATGATTATTATCTATAGAGTTGATTAGGCCTAATTTGTTTTCTCTCAGAATGCACTCAATAGCTTAGCATTGATGCCCCAATACCCCTCTTATAGCTTAAATGTAGTTTCTATGCTTATTTTGTGAGTTATGAGCTAATTAGCAGGAGGATTAGTAACAATAATTTCAAAAAGTCATCCTGAGAAAATTACATCATTACATAGAGTTTTCACCCATGAATGTTGTCTTGACACTCTGAATCCACTAGGTGAAACACAAAAAAATAACAAGGTTTTTCTAGTTTTTTTGGTAGAAAAATGTCATTTTTAAATGTGGGGGTTGCAAGTAATGCCAAAATGTCATTTTCAAATGCAAGTAATGCCAAAATGGCAGCAAGAAATTTTTTTTAAAAATTTTTTTTGCACTTACCATGAATATATAGCTTATTGTCTAAGATGGCATTTCTTGGAGTACATTGCTTGCAAAAATGTGCTCAGTAAAGCTGCGGTAAATATGTAAGCTAAATGCAGTGTTCTATTTTATTTATGCCAAATGCAATGCCCTTAAGGTGCTTGAGGAGCTTCTTACTCGAAATGGTGCCTCATGGAGTACATTGATTGAAGGATCTCTCCCAACACGGTAAGATGTAGTACTTTGCAATGCTTGCTGAATATATGAGCTAAATGTGGAGTTATAACGAAAGCACAAAAGGTTTGTTGAGAGCTCTCTTAGGAATATCATCGCTTGAAGCACTATGCTTGCTATGAATGCTAAGCTTCGAATCAGATTTGACGGATAGATCTTTCTACAATGCATTATCCTATGCTTGAAATCTGAAGGCCAGAATAAAGTAAGCTATTTTGAGAAACTAAAATATCTTATAAAAGTAAATTACCAAAAAAAGGGTCGGGATTGAGCATTCCAGATAGCAAGTTGAAGGGGCATTAGGTGATAGCACAACTGATCCAAGATAGGGAAGAGCAGTTTTGCAGGCAAGGAAAGAAGCTATCCAAAAAAGAGTACCGCAAGGAGTTTGAGGGTGGGGTCTAGAACAACCACTATAGAGTGCGAAGGAAAAAATTTGTGCCGATGGTTTTAGTTGGCAGGATGATAAGCAATATCCGCAGGGGAAGAAAAGCGAGCTCCAGGGCAGATCTTACAAGGAAGACAAGTGGCATCCACAGGAGAGCGAGCAACGTTTTGGTGTAGGTAGAATATCCGGCGAGCAGAAGAAACTTTTATTTTTTCTTCAAGGTTTTAAAGAACTTCTTTTTTTTACCACTTAAAGATCAAAAGTGTTTGTTCTCACAAAGAGTCTCAGCATGATGAATAAATAACAAAAAAGAACCACTAAAGTACTTCCAGAGTTTTACATAGAGTTGTGTACGAGGCAGAGAAAGGAATTTCATAGAGGACCGGGCTAGCCTCGTTTATAAGTGACACGGGGTGTCACTCGAGGGATCTACGGCAGGGAACCCTCTTGGAAGGGCAGGGGGCTTTAGGCTGTCGAATCCATGCGACCAGAGGGCGCAGGATTAAACATGTGTAGGGCTCGTAACCTTGGCACGAATGCATGATAGGTGGGTTGCATAGGGTGTGGGCGTCTGTGAAAGGAGGTCATGCGCTCGAGCAGAGAGCACGATGAAGGGCACCTAAGTATTTTATCGCCACCTGTCCAAATCAACGGTCGATTGCTTCTGCGCCATAGATCCGTGCGCCTTATTAACGAGGCTGGGCTAGTGCTTGCATAAATAAGAGAGCAAGGCGAGGTTAAGAGACATTTGCCCTCTCTCACACTCTCTTGGAAAAGGGCATCAGTTCTCTCGCTTTCACTCACGACTAAGCATAGAGGTAACAAATTGTAAACCTTGTTGTAGTTAAATTTTGTATTCAAATTTATAAGTTATTAGTAATAATAAAAAGTCTTAAAGTGTTGTTTGCATTTGGCAACCTTGTGTCTTGTCTTTCCACTCACCTTTTCCACAACATACAATCCGGTGTTGATCTTGGCACACTCACCACAATTAAAAACCCAATATGTTTTGATAAATGTAACGTTAAATGGAGCTTGGGTTGGACTTCTAGTAGAGAAACATGATGACACCACAAGAGGTGGAAATTCTGTAATTGATGCAACAATTTGTGGCATACATGCAAGAGAAGCACGACTTCCAATAGCAATTTCAGTGGAGCAAACACATTCATCAAGCTCGATACATAGTAAATAGAAATTTGTAGAGGTTTGAAGGGCGTGATATTTTGCAGCTTTGCACCATTTATGAGAAATCTATGAAGGATCATGGTGTTAATGATCATGATATAGTGGAAGGATTTCACTTGATTTTGTGATGGCTGAGATTAGGGCTCGGATTGAAGAAATTCAAGTAGCACAATGTGCGAATTGGTAGGAATTTTTAGAAGTATTTGCAAGAGGAATACTTTCTCAAAGATTCCCATCAAGTGACTAAGCAAAGTTTTATGAAGTGGATACAAAACAAGGATAAGGGTTTATCTGCAAGAGAGTTGTTATTCTGAGAATTTGAGAAGAACTTTGAACAACTGTCTACTACAAAACAAAAAACAATGAAGCCAAAAAGGATGGAATCATTTATTCAAGCAAGAAGTTCATCCATGCCTTAGAAAGAGATTGGTACAACTGCTTGAGGATCCATTGGGTGAGTTAGGCTTAACTTCTATCTAGAAAATAACTTCTAAAGTGGTTAATATGATCGTTAAGTGGCAAAAGGGGGACGTGGATAAATTTATGGTGGTTGATCCTAAAAATGTACTTGAAGAAGAACCAACAAAGAAGCCAAAGCCCAAGCTGGAAGAGCCGGTTCTTGATGAACTAGTAAAAGCTATATAAGAGTTAAATTTGAATTTGAAAGCTACTACAATTGAAGGTTTAAATGCAAGTGGATCTTCATCAGATCCCAGGAAACATCCTCCATGAAGGGAATGAGATGGTTTTTGTATGTGGTGTGACACTTCAGATCATGTACGTAAAGATTGTGATGATTTCATTGAAGCTTATAAGAAGAACATAGTTGTTTTGGAAAGACAATAGGATCCACCTTAGGAAAATCGGTGAATGTCTTCACTTGAACTCCAAGAAAGGCGGTATGAAGAAGTTGGTTGAGGAGATGCAACATAATGTTACTATGGTTGAAGCGGTAATCTATGGGTTGCAGGTATGTGGTATATGGCATAATGAAATTGTTAGAGCCAAGGGCAATCTATGGCCTTATGCTCTTTAGAGAGATGAGAAAAATAAAGTAACTCATAAAACATTATGGCAAGTTGGAAATTGTATTCGGCAAATTGTGGGGTAGTTAGATCCCGTGGATTCTATTTCTCTGTATGCTTTTCTTTCAAAAATCTCAGGTCAAAGAATGTATGGTGGAAGAGAAGCGCAAGAGAGATGAAGATAATATGGGGTCATTAAAGTGGGCTGTGAGGCCTAGTGGCAAGAAGGAATATGGCTCAACTTCCAAAGCCGTTCTTACACCTGAAGTGGTTATGGAGAAGGCATCCAAGGACAAGTATTGGAATTAGGGTTGCAGAGAAACACACACAGCTTGGAGAAGACAAAGGAAGCTCAAGGTACACAATAGAGAGTGTGTGTTACTTAGTGTGCAATGGAAAGATGGATAGCCCCAGAGTGATGGGTGTATATACAATGCACGGGGAAAAAACCTCCTAAAGAGAGAAGAAATGCCACGGTGGTCCTAGCGTGTTCACACACATCACTACCACTTGTATATGGTAACAAATCCCCCCTGGAGTGATGCGGTGAATGAGAGCTGGCACATGAGTAAAGGGAAGTGCCATGCCCTGAGGACATGATCAGTCCACAAAGGGGAGTAAGCCCAAAGCTTTGAAGAAAGCTTCGAGCTTCTCACAAGACAATGCCTTTATGAAAAGATCTGCAAGGTTGTCTTGTGTTGGCACATAAGCCAAGCTGATATCTCCTGCTGAGAGCCTCTCCCTGACATAGTGGTAATGCACCTCAATGTGCTTTGTGCGAGTATGAAAAACTGGGTTCCTCGCAACTGTCAATGTGCTCTGACTGTCAGTGTGGATAGTGTTGGCAGTGTCCTGTCCAACACCCAAATCCGCCATAAGGTGTCTAAGCCATACACACTCAACTGTAGCTGTGAAGACTACCCTGTACTCAACCTTACAGCTCGAAGTGGCCACAGTAGGTTTCTTCTTGCTCAACCATGATATACATGAATTGCCAAGCATGAAACAAAAACCTTTTGTGGACGCTCGCATGTCAAAACAAGCAACCCAATATGAGTCCAAAAAAGCATGTAAGTCTTGCGGCAATGATCCCCCGTTGGGATAAAACAAGCCAAGATGTAAAGTGCCACTAAGGTAGCAAAAACTTCTCTTGACAGCCGGCCAATGCTTAGACCCTGGGCTATGCATAAATCTGCTAACCTGTGAGACTGCAAACTGAATATTTGGCCTCGTGTTGTATACATAAATGAGGCATCCAACAACAGTTTGGTAAAGAGTGACATCAGCAGGATCAACAGCATCATGAAGACTCAATTTTAAACCTGTTTCCATGGGAATGGCAATAGGTTTGCAATCCTCAAGTCCAAACTTACATAGCAATGTCTCTATGTAACTTTTCTGATACAAGGCAATACCACCATCACATTGCGTAAAATGTATACCCAAGTAATGATGCAACATCCCAAATCTTTATCTTGAAAGTAGCATTCAAATCATCCTTAAATTAAAAAATATGGCTCTCATTTGGTCTAGCGATCAGCAAATCATCTGCATAAAGAACCACAATGAGAAGTACATCACCCTCACGCTTTACATACAGTGTGCTTTCTGTTGGACTGTTACAAAAGCCTTGTTTGACCAAATGAGTGTCAGCTTTCTCACTCCAAGCACGAGGAGATTGCTTCAACCCATAGAAAGCCTTGTTACATTTGCTCACTTTGTCCTCTTGTCCTATCTTGACAAAACCGTGAGGCTGCATTACATAAACTTCCTCAAATATGTCACCATTCAAGAAAGCAATAACAATATCTGATTGATGTACATCCCAACCAAAATGAGATGCCAATGCACATAGAAAATGCAAAGTAGTCATACGATAAGTGGGAGCAAAAATCTCTTTATAATCTATGCCTTTTTGTTGTTCATAACCCTTTTACAACAAGTCGAGCCTTATGGCGATTGATCTCACCATTCGGCTTGCGTTTCAACTTGTAACCCATTTTGTACCAATGGCCTTTTTTCCAGGAGGCAAATCACATAAAGTCCATGTGTCATTTTCTATAAGTGCATCATATTCTAATTGCATTGCATGGCAGCCATCCATTTTTTTGAATTCTGTGCTTCATCAAAAGATAGAGGCTCCTCAACATCATGTAAGCTAGACACAGCCAAAGCATAACAATCTGATGCATAAGATGCATGGCGAGAGCTTGAAGGAGTACGACTAGACAAAGGTGCATCCAATTTACTGTCACGCAATGTATGCACCAACCATTTTGGCATACCTCTAGCTTGCTCATTTTCAGCCCTTTCCTCATCAAGTACATCATGTACATTTGCATCAGTAATAGGCTGATATATAACATTTTTGGAAACCCCCATAGGCTGTACATTTGCCTCATTGGAATTCACATTCAAACTTCCATCACTGAAAAGAGGCAACAAAGTGTCATAAATGTCATGTGAGCTTACATTACTGTCTACACATGACAGCAATGGTTGAACAGAATCTTCCACAAACACTACATCCCGTGAAACCAAAGTACACTTTGTTTGTGGATGATATACTTGTAACCTTTGTTTTCAGCACTATAACCAACAAAAATATATTTGATAGCCTTATCATGCAATTTTTTGCGTTGTATTTGTGGCACCAAAGCATATGCCAAACAACCAAAAACATGCATGCTCAATAGAAGGCTTTCTATCATGCCATGCTTCATATAAAGACTACAAAGCTTTTGTAGGACACCTGTTTAGTACATAAGTGGCACACATGATGGCCTCAAGCCAAAAAGAATGCGGCAAAGCTTGACTTTTGACCATACATTGTGCCTTTTCGTAAGTGACCTATTTTTTCTCTCAGAAACACCATTTTGTTGAGGTGTATAAGGCACTGTACATTGGTGTTTTATTCCACAACTAGCCATAAATGCATTAAATTCATGAGACACTGAGGCGGTCTGGGGCAAGCAACAAGAAGAGCGGCCTCTAGACACCCTTCACAGCTCACGTGCTGCTCAATGAAGCTAGGACACAATACCAACACAACCAAGCAAAGATCCCTAGCCAAACCCAACTTGAAAAGGGGCACCACCTAGTTATGGATGCGAACTAGGACGCAAGAGGGTGTCATCCACACCTAAGGGAGACATGAAAAACACACACAAACAAGCAAGACTTTTCTATAGAAGGAGGGAGAAGGAGACATTGAGAGAATGGAGAGAGATGGAGAGTGAGGTTGCTAAGAAAAAATCATTTTGCAATTCGAGAGGTGAAAGCACAACTTGATACACTGCCAAAGAGCCTGCATGGAGACTACACCAATACGTGCTCAACACTTTGCCAACACACACATTGTCTTAGGTTGCGGGAGACCTCTCACCACTCAAACCTCTTACAATGAACTAGTATTAGGCAATGAAATGCACCCAAAACACTTAATCTCACAAGCTCACATGAGAAATTGTGGCATACACATCACCTCAAGTCTTTGACTGGCGTCGCACAACCGGATGGAATATGAATTGGAGACAAAATCACGCCTTTGGAACAATAAGACCTCAAATTATTTGATGGTTGTAAGAATAGGTACAATGGTGGCTTGAAATGTGAAACTCTCACACTCTCTCACTTGAAAAATGTAGCATCAACGCTATAGTGCACTAAAGTTTGAATCTCACACTATAGTGTCTACAACCAAGTCTCTCCTCACGCCTCTAATACTAGAATGCTGTCTATATCTTTTACAATGAAGGGAATGATCTTATTTATAGGTTGGAGATCACTTATTTGGATTATGGCTAATTTAAATTACAAGCTAACAAATTGAGCTTAGCATTTTTCATTTTTAAAATGGAGTGGGCCTATCTCATCTCCTTGAGTCACATGCATGTGGGTCAAGAGAGAGAGAATTATTGATGATGGTGAATAAAAAAGGAGAGGGGAAAAAAAGGGGAGAAAGAGAGTTCTACCACTACTTATCCTTACTTACTTGAGGCGAGGTTCTTTTGTCATTAGGGTTAGTGTTAGTAGGTTAGTGATTATGATTACAATGAGGTGCACACAAGGTGCATGAAAATGGTAAAATGCCTTAAGAAGAAATTGAAAATTAGGGGGATAGATGGACTCAAAGACGAAATTCAACTAGTGACCCCGGTGGATGAAGCGTCAGTGTGAGAGAGTCGCGGTTGATGGTGGCGCTGCACCGATTTGAGCACCTCAAAGTCCTCCTGCTGAAAATCCTTCATTTATAGAGATAAATCATATTCAATTTGCTATTTTTTTTGTAATTTTCATGATGGTGAAGAGGGAATGTGAATATGGGAGTAGGTGTAGAGATATATGAGAGCATGTGTGTGTATCATGGAAGCTATGGTGAAGAGAGGGAATGAGGATGGTGAAGAAGGTGATAAGAGTCATGGAATGTGCAGGTTTGGGTGTGGGAAGGAAAGGGAAGAGTGTGTAACGGTGAGTGGATGTGTGGAAGGGGGAGAGAAAATAGGAGGACTTTTGGGTGCATGAGGTGGCAGTTTTGAAGTCGGCCATAAAATTCATGTAAAATCGGACATGACTTCAAAATTCTGAAAAGATTATGAAAAAAACTTCAGCTCATGAGCTACATTTTCTCTTTTGAACATATCCTCAGATTCGGATCAAAAGAGGGTGTGCTAAAATTCGCGCAAAAAGCTGTCTCTACAACACCTCATAAGGCTTCAAGTGGGCCACTATTTGATTCTTTTTCCTTTGTAGCTTCCAAGTGAGCCCCCCATACATCAACCATGACTAATATTGCCGAGGAGCTTGCACACATGTATGGTATATGATAAATATCAAATATAATATATACTTGTGGGTCAAGAAAATAGGTTAGCTAGTCATGGATCTTATGAAGAAATGGACACATGGGATGCATGGTGACAACTAAAAATATATATGTGAAAACATAAAAGGATGAGAATCATGAGGGAAGGGACCCTCAATTATTCTCTACTTTGAGTGATTTATGGAATTTATTTGAAGATGAAACCTATGTACTTGTGAATATTTATCTAGGAGGTATGGAAAAAAATATGACGGAGCCGACAAGGTTATTGGTGAATTTTTACAATGAAATCACACAAAGTTTTTTCAAGGCTTGTGTGAGTAGAGCTTAAGGGATAGAATGATAGTAAAACATGCATAAGAAATGACACGTGATGGAAGCTAGCATACTTTGGCCTGATAACGCACACCTAGGAATATGTATTTATATAAATACAAAAAATTTGAAAAAACCCTTCATACTTAGGTCCTTTATTTGATAGAAAATATTTACATGTAAAGAGAACCATAATATTATTATTTTTTATTTTTTTAATTTGTTTTTGTCTCCTAGCCCAATGACTCGCTCAATGAATTAATAAAAAATGTGATAAAAACCCTAAACGCACACACGCTAGCGTATTTACAATGAAAAAGCGATCCGAATCATTGTGCTAGGGTGTTTTTGTGGGGTGAAGTGGCTTCTTAAAAGATTTTATGAGAGCCGCAAAAACGGCTATCAACATATACTCCCCCCCTCGATCGGAACGGAGGGTGCCCATAATACATTTCGAGACATTTTCAGCCATAGCTAAAAAAAATTTGAAGCACATAAAAACTTCGAACTTTGCTTTAAACGGAAATACCCATGCATGCCTGGAGTAATCATCAGTAAAAGTCACGAAGTAAAGGTAATTGCCCAAGGATGGAGTTTGCATGGGTCCACAAACGTCAATTTGCACAAGCTACAACCTGCATGTGGCCCTAATTGAACCATCCTTTGGAAACTTCGAACCCTGCATCTTACCCAAAATACAGCCTTCACAAACATGTTTGATAGGTGATTCAAGAGGTGGAAAAGAAGCAACCATATCAAATTTTTTCAAACGCAGCAAACTGGCAAAATTCAAATGACCAAAACGTGCATGCCAAAGTTTTGCATCTGAATTAGCCCTTGAATCTGCAACTGCATTTGCAAAATTCTGTCCACACTTGTCATACAAAGTGAGCTTATACAGCCCATGGCACAAAAGCCCAGATGCAACAATTTCATCACCAAAACTGAGATCATGAACTGTACATCTATCATCCACAAATTTGACTACAAGTCCAAGTCTAGCAAGTGCAGATACAGACAAAAGATTCTTCTTGATCTCAGGTACATAAAGTGCATCAACAAGTGTGAAAGAACTACCATTAGCAGAAGTAAGCACAATCTTTCCAACCTGTGAACCGGATATGAGGCATTGTTGGCACAAGTGACAGAAATCCCATGAGGAACATACTCGAGAGAGGTGAAGAATTCACGATGTGAGGTAATGTGCTTTGTAGCACCACTATCAAAATACCACACATGTGAATCTGCAACAACTGACATGCATGCATCATGGACAACAGGATTGTAAGTGCACTCTGTACTAAAAGCCCATTCTGCATCAACATCAGCAACATCAGCATTACAGTCTCCTTTTACAAAAGACTCAACAATGGCTGCATTTCTAGTGGAACCAACATTTGTAGTGGAACCACCCTCTTTTTTCTTAGCCTCTTTTGCCTTTAACTTAGGACACTGCTTGATCAAGTGATCATTAGCTTTACAATAATGGCAACACATCTCCTTTTTACCCTTATCAACAGAATTGCCAGACGAAGTGCTCCCAGCAGAATCATTGGGAACAAAAGTTTTTCCACTCGTAGCAGAACCATAAGAAGTGGCTGCATTGCTGTTTTACCACCCTTTCTTTGAGAAGCAATAAAAGCATGTTCAACTGCACGCTGTCTAGTCCTGTTTTTTCTAGAAAGTGACTCTTGCAACAGCAATGTGCATAATGCATCAAACTTGACAACTTTAGGAGTTCCTTGGGTCATAAGTCTCCAAGTACTAGCAAAAGTCTAGTAAGAACCTGGTAAGGCATCAAGAACAATCTGCACAAGGGAATTGTCTGAAATGACTTCACCTGCAGAAATAAGTTGCTCATTGATATCCTTGACACCAACAAGAAAAGTGTCCATATCATCTTCCTCATGCATAATCTTCGACTCCAGTTCTTTATGCAGCAAAGTAATTTTAGCCTCATTGTGGCTTGCATAAAGACCTGCTAGAATATCCCAAGCCTGTTTTGTAGATTTTGCTGAATGACTGTGAGGAACAATGGTGCGCTTCACAAACAATGCAATCAATGCATGAGCCTGCGCATCCTTTACATCCCAACGAGCTTGTCTACTGTAGGCAAAACAACTCTAACAACAATAATCCTTGCAGCAAGACCTGCAACATCCTCAACATGGCCTACATCCTCATAACCATGACATACATCAATGCCTTGCACAATATTCCATATGTCCTTTGACACAAGAACGTGTTGCATCATATAAGCCCACATAGAGTAATTGTCCCCATCCAACCTGTCCTCAGCAGCAAACATCTTGAACACATCTGTGTTGTTGTCAGCCATGGTAAATGTTGCACCTGATGTGAAAACTTTCCAAAAAGAGGAGAAATGGACCGGGAACAACACGTGCTATATAGCACAAACTGTGGAAGAGTGTAAGTCACCTATTATGCACAAAACAACATTGATAGAAATTTTGCACAAAATGATAAAATTGCTTGTGTAGACCTGCCTATAGTGGAAACGGAGGCCGAAATGAGTCCAAATATTTGTCAACCTGGAAACACTTGCCAAATCTCACTGAAATCGGAGCAATTGAGCAAGCGTGTGCTAGACAGCTGGCGATTAAGCCTGGGAGGACGCAACTTGATCTGATACTAATTGTTGGAATTAGGGTTACAGAGAAACACACACAACTTGGAGAAGATGAAGGAAGCTCGAGGTACACAATAGAGAGTGTGTGTTACTTAGTGTGCAATGGAAAGATGGATAGCCGTAGAGTGATGGACGTATATACAATGCACGGGGGAAAAACCTCCTAAAGAGGAAAAAAATGCCCTAGCATTCCTAGTATGTTCACACACATCACTACCACATGTATGTGGTAACAACAAAAGGTAAGCCTAGAGGACCTTCTTATAAGTTAAAACCCGACATTGAATTGGCTATAGATGTGACGAAGGTTTTTAAGGAATGCATTCTCAATAGCAAGGTGAAGCTCACATTGGAAGACATCTTGGATGATGCCAAGCATGAGTTTCATGAGAAAATTATTGGCATCATAAAGCAAAAACGACAAGTGAAAATTGAGCAGCAAACTTGTTTGGTTAAGAGTCAAATGATTCAACATACTAAATCAATTGTGAATTCTTATGAAGCAGATCTCAAATCAAGTTACACCCAAGGCAAGAGATGTTCACTTTAACACTAGGTTGGTAACCTAACAGGACATAAAAGTGTCCTTTCAGGGTTTTGAAAAAAACCTCCAAAACCATTGTAGATCCACTCATTTTGTAAAATCCTTTCATGAGGTTATAGTTCAAGGACTACTACACATGTAAAAAATAAGAAACTTGTAAAATTTCTCATCTTTTGGTCACACCAAGCCTCCAAAGTTGATGGACCAGTACATTTTCATCAAAACAGTCATTTCTTACGTTTTGTTGCATAAAAATAAGATTAGGGATTTTTGTAGGACTTGAGATATATTCCCTAGTTAACTTCAATGGGTTGGTGATCAGAACATACGATTGCTTCTCACTCACTATTTTTTGTTTTCCCAAAAGAAATAGGTATAAAAAAGTTGAATTTTTACCATTCTGCAAACCTATCATCAAAGTTTCTATAGCCACGCTAAATACAAATAATATATGCATGTTTTCTTAGTTCCCTATTGTCCTTTGGGTTCATAAGGAGCCATGGAGCATGTCAAAAGAATATTATATCTCTTACCAAGGGGAATCTTGGGGACAAAGATGAAGTGCTAAATACAGCAAACATGAAAAAACTGGGTTCAACATTATGAGTTGTAGAATCCCATAGAAACTATTCAATATCTACCCAAAATTGATCCTTATGACTAGATATGGTTACTACCTACAAAATGCATGTAGTTGTCACAAGAAACTAACAATATTGAAAAAGCTATACTTGATATACTAGAATGTTTCGTTTTCTTCTAAAATTGAAAAAATCAACCATCGTTGTCTACTATGAAAAATAGGGTATTAGGTGTCCCAAAACTCACGAAATGTATGTGGTTAGTGTCCAAAGTGATTTACAGGGTGTGATGTGCTTGAACTTGATGATGCTCAAGAAGCAATTCACCACTCAATGATCAAAAAATCCATCTATGTACTTTCCTCAACAAGCAATTCACCACTCAATGATCACAAAATCCATCTATGTCCTTTCTCACCGATCTAAGTCACCATGCCATTTCGTCAACTAAACAAGCTTGGATTGTCCCGTGAAACTTTAATGAAAGCTTCACTAGGCCTAAAGGAACAAGTGTACAAAGTCTTGTCGCATTCTACCAAGGTACACAGATCACAATCCATCGTGGTCCAAGTCACAAAAACTTCAACAAACTATCCAGAAAGGTTTCCCTATGGTCTAGGAAGCTCCTAAGGCCAAAATGTCAAAAAACACTGATTTAAGAATTCAAATCTATAGATTAAGCTCATAGATTTGTAGTTACAAATAACAGCAAAAGTAAAAATACTTGTAGTTGATTAAAAGAGAAAATAAAGGGAGCACAATGTAAGTTTCAGAATCAAAATCGGTCCAATCATTAGAAAAGTTGATTACAAGTCAAAGCTGAGAAGCCGCTTGAGTGCAAGTCCAACAAAGCTCTTTCTTTTCCAAAAGCCTCACATTAATGTTATTATCTTTTATACCTAGGCATTTCTAAATGGCCAGTGGCCAGCTGAAATGGGCCTAATTTTTTTCCTGAGAAAAGATCCTTCTATTAGTTAATAAAACTGCCCATAGGGCTACAACCACCTCTACTAGAGAGGGCTACAACAATCATAAGGGGATACTCTCCCAATGAAAAAACAACAAATGTACAATATATGAGGGCTAAATTAGGAAACGAGAGGAGGGGAAAGCTACACAGGTGGACGATAGTGCCATTTGAGCTCACCCCGAACCATGGTGAAGAAAGGCCCAAGGCGCCAGAGTCGAAGGAACGCCTCTCTACACTCTTGCATGCGGTCGGAGCTACCCTGAAGTCTCTTGAACTGTCCCTAAGAGTATGGACCAGCTCCAACCAAAAATCTTGAACAGTCTCCGTTGGTGGCATAGGTCAAGCCTTGAAGATGGGGAAGCAGCGAGCCCGCCAAATGAATGAAAGTGTCATGCCACATACGAGTTCCCAACACACCTGTGTCTCACTGTACCACTCCTGAGGAGTAAGCTCTGTAGCAGACTGGAGTGTAGGTTGAACCCCCTATATCACTATCATCCTGTTAGTATAGAATAGCTCAAACTATAGTGCAGGGGCCATGAGAGTGGACCAAGAAGCTTCCCCCCAAGTGTATTGTCGTGCTGTTGAAAGAGTTGGCATCATCCGATGGACCTGAAGTCAAACCTGCTATGCCATGGGGAAATATCATAGACAATGATATCAAATCTCCAAAGGATGGTTACAAGATACCCATGCTGTCGGGAGGCCACTATGTACTAGCTAGCTCCCCACTACGGTAGCTCTATGTGCAACTAGACACTGAAACAGAGTGACTCGCCGCGGTTGTCTGGCATCCCACAACCTCGCCCAAAAGGCTGACAAGAACTCAACTGTGAGACCCTCCTCCTAGTGCTATTGTAGGACGAGCCTCTCTTCAAGCTACATGTGACATCCTAGTCGAACATTGTACTGAAAGAAAGGGACCCTTGAATGGTGGGCTAAAGAGAAAGGGTCCCTCCAAAATCGCTCTCAAGGATCCCACTACACTTGTGCCAGTGGACAACTCTCCCAAGCCCACAGTCTCCAATGGCCTGTCTCTAGAGCTATTGGATCAAGATCTATAACACTAGTCCTCCCGCAAATTCCCACTACTCGAATCCTGTGAAAACAACACTCTATAACTTATGGGGCCTCTATTGAGACTCTGTGTAGTCAACCCTCACCTTGTAGCTCAATAAACATGGAGGGTAGAGTCTTCGAGCAAGTCCAACTGCAATGAGGACCTCCAGTCACGTGAAGGCCCCCATTCTCCTGGGCGCTATTCACTCTAGATATGTAATCCACTTAGCTGGAACTGCCTTCATGATGTCCTGGAACATGCTCTACACCCCTCTCATGCCCTGTAGCTAGATTCTCTAAAGCTCCTCTAACAAACCTGAGAACTATAGCTAGTCACCTGAGTGCATGCTGGACCCTCTACCATGGGACCCAAGAAATATGAGGCCAATTTCCAACCAAGTGGCCTCTTTGAGTACTTATTATGGGGTTCCAAACAAGGGGTTGTCTCATGTGCTCCTTGGTGCAAGTGGGTTAGTGCTGCTCTGCAGACCTCTACGCAAGTGCTCCTAGGAGCCAAGCAGACTCATAGCAAAATGGTCCTCCAGTCTCTTGCACAGACCGACTCTACGTATCTCTATGAAAATCCATCTGATGTAGGGTCCCTAGGGGCCTCCTTCTTGAGGCACTCTAGCTCTAATTCGCTGAAGCAAGAACTCCTTCCAAGGCTCCTCCTTTGGCAGCAATCCTTTGACAACAAAAATCCCAAGGAGGGCTCTTCTTTGATGTACTTGGTTTATGATCCCCAACCCCCCCCCCCCTGATAACAAGGTAGAGTGATGACATGCCAAACCACTTTGGCCCGAGCTATCTGAGTGCCGCACCTCGTCCAAAGAAAGTTTGTGATCAGCCTCTCTATACCTGGATGATGCAGGAGATTGAAAATATCGAGCAAGATATAATGTACCACGTAGTATCCAACAACACCCGGTTGGTCACTACAACTCTGCCTGCCAAAGAAAGTCAAGCCAAGCTCCTATGTCACAACTTCCTTATGATGGAGAGGAGCAATCTGTTTCTCAGGAGACAATTCCAAGACAAACTTGACAGCCCAAGTATACAAATATAGTCCCTGGGGGTCCATCTAAACCCCTCACCTAGCAGCCAATCCAAAGTAGGAGCACTGCCAACCGAGAAATCCACTATCTTCCTCTAGCTGGTCGGCGCACCTAATGCACAAAAAAAATGTCTCAAGAGCCTGCTCACACTTGTGCAGGTTGGCCTCCTAGCCCTCTAAGTACAAAGCCAAGTTGTCTCTAAAAACCTAACATCTAGTAGCTCATCACCCCGAATAGGGAGCACTAAGCCATGTAGACCAACCTGTTGTGAAACCAAAAATCTGCTCATTGCCTCAACATAGAACAGAAAGAGGAAGGGGGCAAGAGGGCAGCCCTATCTGACCAAGTGTGTGAGCATAAAATGGTCTCCTCTACCTCCCGCCAAAAGCCCAGACTATGTGAACGTTTGTAGAGTGATGACACACCTTTGATCCAAGCATTTGAGAAGCCCATCTTGCGTAGAGTGCCCTCCAAAAAGTCCCAATCAACTCTATCGTAGGTATTCTCAAAATCAAGATGAAGAATCACCAAATCCTCACCACGGAGGCGCGTGAGGGTAGATGCCTCCCAAAAAAGTAAAGATGTTGTCAAGGATACTACGCTCCTTGACAAAACCTATGTATGTGCTCCTTGACAAAACCTATCTATGTCCCATGTATAATGCTCTCTAGAAGTGGATGAATCCTCAAGCTTAAGGATACTACGCTCCTTGACAAAACCTATCTATGTCCCATGTATAATGCTCTCTAGAAGTGGATGAATCCTCAAGCTCATAGCCTTAGCTAGAATTTTGTAGTCTGAGTTGAGGGTGGTGATGGGCCACCATTGTCAAATCGCATCCAAGGAGCCACCCTCCTTGGGATGAGATAGATCAAGCCCTCACTCATGTTGTTAGCACTAGACTGGTAACCTAACAGGACATAAAAGTTTCCTTTCAGGGTTTTGGGAAAAATTTCCAAAACCATAGTAGATCCACTCATTTTGAAAAATCCTTTCATGAGTTTATAGTTCAAGGACTACTACATATGGGAAAATTGAGAAACTTGTAAGATTTCTCATCCCTTGGTCACTACAAGCCTCCAAAGTTGATGGACCAGTGCGTTTTGCCCAAAACAACAATTTCTTACGGTTGATTGCATATAAATAAGAGTGGGGATTTTTGTAGGACATGAGATAAAATGCCCCGTTAACTTCAATGGGTTGGTGATCAAAACATATGGTTGCTTTTACCTCACCAAGTTTTTTTGGGCAAAAAAGTAGTTACAAAAAAGTTGCATTTTTGCCATTCTGCGGACCTATCATCAAAGTTTCTATAGTCACACTCAATACAGATACTATATACATGTCTTAGTTCCCTTTGGGCCTTTGGATCCAAATGGAGCCATGGAGCATGTCAAAAGGATAATGGATCTCTTACTAAGTGGAACCTTGGGGGCAATGATAAAGTGCTAAATACATCAAACATGAAAAAACTGGGTTTAGCATTATGACCTCTAGAAACCCATAGAAAGTACTCAATATCTAGCCAAGTTTGTAGTTTAGATATGGTTACTACCTGCAAAATACACACAATTGGCCTAAGAAACTAGCAACATTGAGAAAGTTATACTTGCTACTCTAAAATGTTTTGTATTCTTCAGCAACAATAAAAAACTCAACCATCATCATATACTATGCTATATAGCATATTAGGACCCCCAAAACTCAAGGAAGATTAGATTTATGTTATACATTACATTTACACGATCAAAATTGAATTTGGATATCAAGAAAAACACCAAAAAAATCATAAAAGTGCTAATATTGGCCAAAAAACAGGATTATGCAATTCTTGTAAGTTGGTCATAACTTTTAATTTTAACGCTTAGCTCTCCCTACAAGCATCAAAACATGTTTAGAACTATGAAGGCTTATCCTCTAGCAATCTAAACCTCACAAATATGAAGTTTAGAGTGGTATAGTTGCAAAAAATTGAAAAAAAGCCAAAACAGGACCCATTTTTTCACACAGTTTAGGTTCAAAAATGTTGTGCAAGAGTAAATTTAGTGGTGAAATCGATACTAAAAAAAAAGTCAAGTTTTTTTCAGCTCATAAGGCAACTTTGTGGATATATAGCACCTAGCAATTCATTTTCATACTCTTTAAATAATTCAAGAAAAATGGTCACTTAACAGGACACAAAAGTGTCCTGTTACCATTCTAGTGCTAACTTAGGCACATCTCCTGTGTGCAAGATGGGCTAAAAAGCACTACAGAGGCCTGAGCCAAACATGTCCTAGTACTCAAGGACATTGGGAGTCAAACCATCCTCACCGAGATAGCTACCATGGGGAAGTGCTCTGAGAGCCACATGGAGCTCCTCTAGCTGAAGAAGCAACTCAAGGCTCTGGTGCATCTCCTCAGTCACCAGACAAGACATCTGTGCCCAAACATTCTCTCTACAAGCATCCTGACACTCTGACTGAGGCTCTACTGACAACAGGTCACAGTAGAATTCTTAGTGTTTATATTTTCTTACTCATCTCTTGTTTACTTGAGAGATGATATGTGATCACACAACATTGCTCTTATATAATATAAAGAGTTTTTAGATGTAAAGATCTTTTGATCTAAAGATCTTTAGATCTAAAGATCTTTCGATCGAAAACTCTTTCAATTGTAAAAATCTTCGATCAAAGAAACAAAGAAATAATATAGTTGTTCATTTTTGCTGACGTGACACAGTATAATACGCCCGTATGATATGAGGTATCGTATAATAATCCCATATATGATGTATTATACGTATCCAGTATAACGTATAATGTAACTTAGCTCCCAAGCTACCAACTGAGCCCCGTGCAAAGTAGCATGGCTACCTCCAGTCATGTCAGAGGGGTTCTCTAGCATGTTGAAGTAACCCCAATGCACCATTGCTTTGCATGCTGCAAAGAGTCTACAATGTGAGACTAAAACTCTACACATGAACTTGTCACATTGGGTGCATAGATCTTCAGGAATCCCAAGCGATGGCGTTGAACCTGCAAAGTAATTCACTGAGCCCTGCTAAGCACAATAATGTCTCTACCCACAATGGCCTGCTGCCAAGAGTCTGCAATAGTCATACATACCCCTCCCTGGATACCAGAAGGTCCAAGTGCAACTGACCAAAAAGTCTCAAATCATCCATACAAAAGATGACCACAACATCTAATGCGGATCTCACAAAGATGACCACAACATCTAATGCGGATCTCACAAAGATGATGCTCTTGCAACATAAGAATATCAACCTCGCCATCCACAAGACATCGCTGAAGATCCTGACGCAATCGATCTTGCTTGCACTGAAACAAAGGCCCATTTAATCCCTGCACATTCCAGGAGACAATCCTCATGGAGAACGAGCAAGAACTGATCATTAGGGCCAAAAACGACTCAAAAAGGGCTGTTTGTTAATCTAAGGATTAAGGAATAGTGCAATAGTCATTTGACACGTATACAAAAGTAGGGCACTCTTGTCTCCTCTATTTTGGGTTTTGGTGGTCCTATTTTGACGGAGAACAGCTAAATGTCTTGATCAAAAGGTTGAAACTGCTATATTTAGGTGCTTTCAGCGAGTGAGCTCATTAAATTTGTGGCCCAAAGTAATGAAGTTTCATCTTTTATTCTATTTTATGTTTCACAAAAGTGTTCTCAAAAGATACGAAATCTATGTCAGAAGGCTCTCAAAACAAGGCCATTAATGACAAATCACCTACTTTTTTCAAGCGTATACCTTTTTCACTCTCTCTGAATTTTGTGAGAGGTTTAAGTATTTTCGTCTCTATATTTTCTTTCTTCTTCTCTAATCTCTGAGTTTCCATGGCGTCTTTTGCACGTCGCCCTTTACATAACATAGCTTCTTGTGACTTTCATAACATTAGAGAGGATGGTCTTTGGAATCCCATATCTTTTCGTGTGAATGACTGGGTAACAATGCTTCCTTCATGCAAAGGTGTACAAAGAGTGAAGAGAACTAAACGTGATAAAGTTAAAAACCATTGTAAAGGTCGTGTTCTTGCTTTCAAAGTGATCGACAATGGCTGACTAGCTAAGGTTCAACATGTATACATGGCCAAGGATATGGTGTTAGACTGGGATGAACATCCCACACTGCATTCTGACTGTAAGTAAAAAAAAAACTTCATTCTCCCATTGTTTTTTCTCATTTTTTGATTCCATTCCAGATATATTTCCTTCAACAGTTGTGGAATGGCAGCCTATGGAGAGTCTAAGTGGGACGTTCAAAGCAATACATAAAGGATTGCAGATGCTATGTATGCTGGCAAGCCACCTTCCTTTTACAAAACAATGGATTTGTTTGTCTATTTTGTAGAATACAAGGTTCCATCACGAGAAGGTGCATATGAAGAACTACATCAGTTACCCGTTCCCACCATAAGTTCACTTGACTGGGAAGCTCCTGATGAATGTACTATATTAAGCTTCAAATCGAAGATCAAAGAAGACATCCTTAAAGCTATGTCTCCGGGCAGGATATCAAGAAGGATTAAAGTTCAATAGTTCTTGTCTATACATGTCTTTGTGGCATGTTTCAAAACAATGGACTTGCAGAGGACAAAGACGATGTGGCTTAATAGAAGACTTTCTACGATTGAGCTGGATAATGTACTTGGAGATGGATGGAGTACCAAAGGAACTTTCCATATTGGCGATAATATTAGTCATAGAGTAAGCCCAAATTCTATGTCTATCTCATATCAACTATGTCGTCAATCATTAGTTCGACTATAGGAGATGGAGAAGCAATTAGGTAGCTGGGTTCCCTCGCCTCTGAGGAAAATTGTACAGAGTTTGAACTAAAGGTCACAATCCATCCACACACCGAGTATAGAAGCCTTATTCTTGATAAAACATCTCCCGAGTATAGATTCAAAGTGGATGGAATTGTGATGAGCACAAGGATGGAGAATTCAACCTCTTGCATCACATGTCTTCCCCCAAAAAGAGTTGTATTTGATCCACTTGCAAGGACTTGAAAAAAAAAGTTCAATATTGTAATCATTGTATTTTGCAAATATATTTATCTTTTCTCTACCTTCTTGTGATCATTATTTATGTTGTTTTAAACTTACGTGATACCATGATACACATTTAAGAATCAATAGTTGGTATTAAGTATTTGAAGTACAAAATTATGAATCACCAAAGGGTATGTGTTCATATGGACAAAATGAACAAAAGTGTACATAACTTTTGTGGAGTAGTCAATCATGAAACTCCACTTCTCTTTTTTCCTGAGAGGATTCTGCATCCTCAAAGACCCTTTTTCTTTTGTGTTCAGGAGGGGGTGAAAGTTCAGGAGTGGGTGGTGGTGACTTGGGCTCCTCAGGGCTTGGCATGGGGGACTTGGCAAGGGCTGGTGCTTTGGGCTCCTGAGGAATGGTTGGCTTGGGTGACTTGGCAACCTTCTTTGGCAACATGAATGGTAGCTTTAAAGGTGAGCTAGGTGCCTCTCTCTTATTGTTCTTAACTCTACAACGCTTTTGAACTTTGAATTTCAATGGTGAGTGGAATGGATGGCCCTTTGTATCTGCTCTTCTTTTTGCAGGGCTCTTCTTCTTGGTGAGACTCTTCCCCTTGGCAGGACTCTTCTTGGCATGGCTCTTCTTTGTAGGACTCTTCTTCTTGTGATCCCTTTTCTTTGAAGGGATTTTCTTTGTATGGATCTTCTTTGCAAGAATCTTCTTCTTGTGATCCATTTTCTTTGCATCCAAACCCTTGGTGGCTGTACCTTTCTTTGGTGGAAAAGGAGATTTTGGATCATTTGGGTTTATTGATCTTTTCAAAACCATAGAAACAGCCTTCTCTCTCACCCACATGACCCAAGACTCTGGATAGTCATGCAACTGAAACAAATAGAGAAAGAAATTAAAGGACATGAGTACATACATACATAGTTAAGAAATCAAAATAAATCAATGACACAGTTATAGTGAGTGTAGTCATCCTGCACCTTGACTCAAGATATCTCCATGCATTGGCAAGCACCCTCCATCCACAAGATGTAGAGTCTGTTTGTAAGGCACTTTTTTATTATAGTACTTGAAACCTTCTATGCTAAAATCGTTATTTGTGGTACTCAGGTGACCAACGATAAGTTTGGCAGCACTGCAAGAAGACATCAATCAAAAAGCTACTAATATAAAACAATGGGCCATCAAGCATAGATCATAATTCATACTTACACTTTACTTCTTCCATGGATACTTGACAATGAATTCATAAGTATAATATCTTTCTCCAAAAGATTGAAGATAATAAGACTCCAATGTCCTCTACAAAAAATAACAATTAGCTAAGAATACCACAAAATGTTATAAATAACATGTTAGGAGTTAAGATTTACCCTTCAACATAGGGGTATATTATGTAATTGCAGGTCAGCATGTTAAAATCTTTGAAAAAACTTGAAAGGATTCCTTGCTTGTTAAAAAGGCATTGTGTCACTAGAGGATCAAGTATGGAAATTTGCATAGCTATAGCCTCTAGAAGATCCCTCATAGACACCTGAAAAAGAAAACACATCCCCCAATGAGGCCCTTGTGCCTGCACATGCACTAATAATTAGCAAAGGGGCAACACATACCTGAGACAGATAAAGAGCACAATATCACCAAGCTCAATGTTGGGGTTTACAAGCATACTTGTGTCTTGAGGGAATATGTCACAGTACACCTCATCATCCCCACACAAGGAGACATCCACCACCATTTGGCTTGTATCGTTTTCATAAAGGAGAGAGTTGGATGCTCTTAAAATTTTTGCTTGCTCTGTAAGGATATCATCCTCAGACATCATGTCTTGCTCCCTCTCAACCTCCTTGCTTGCTTTGATATCCTGGGCCTTTCTTGTCTCATACTGATGTGTAACATCTTCAATGACAACCCATGGATTTTTCTGCTGCCTGGAAGGGGGGATATTTAAAATTTGGAAGGCCTTAAGATCCTCACTAGGAATAATCTCGAGAGACTTATCAAACTTGTACCTCAGCCTTGACACAAGCACAAAATCTTTGCTCATAAGTGTGACCCTGTGAGTAAATGCAGCTGCAATGTAGCTACCATTCATAAAGTCTATAAGAAAATCCTCAGCAGCCTCCTAAAGGCACATCAAGGCTTGAGATTGCCACCTTAGTGAAACAAAGGTTTTGATATTCATCATGCTCACAAGTCTATCTAATATCTCTTTGAGAACTCTCATAAAAGGTAGCTTTGGAATGAGAATCCAAGTAAACTTTTGTGATTTCCTTATTTCCCTTAGAGATTTGACTTGATAAATCAATCTTTTTCTAGCAGTAGGCCTCTGACGAGGTTGTGTAGGTGGTTTCCCATCTTTCTTTACAATCTCTAGATCGACTGATTCTTTTTGGTTGTCATCATCTTTCTCTGAATCTTTTGGGGCTTGGTAAAGTTTTCTTGTAGTTTGTTTTGTCCTCGCCATTTGGTAGTCAAAAACTTTTGTCTTTTGTCACAAAATTGTTCAAAACAAGAACTGCAGAGAGGTCCAAGCGACTTCTAAAGTATCCAGAACAATGCGAAAAGAGATCCTCCCACAATTTGAAAGAGCTTCGTATCGTGTGGATCGGGAATATGAAAAAGATACCGCAAGACACAATAGGAGGTCCTCCCAAAATCTGAAAGAGCTTGCTATCGTGTTGTATGGGAAGATGATGAGCTCGGTATCGTGTGGCCCGGAAATATGAAAATACACCACATGACGCGATAGGAGGCACACCCATAGTCTAGAAGATCTCTCTATCGCGTCGTATGGGAATATGAAAAGATACCACAGGACGCGATAAGATGCACTTCAAAAGTGTGGAAGTACTCGCTATTGCGTCATGCGGTAAATCAAGCAGAAAGGGGATGTGCGGGTGGATGAAATAACACAAAAGAGGGTGTGAGGATTGATGAAAGAAGAGATGCCGGAGGATGCTTGAGGTACGAAACGACCGGAACGTGTTGTTTGGGGGAAGTTGAAAAATGAGCATGTGACTTGAGCTTTTTATACAAACAATTGTCCGTACAATGACCGTTGGAAGCATGCCACATGGCACGTGTGCATGAATGACACGTGTCCATAACAATCATTTTTTATCTCCTTATATAAAGCTTAATCTCGTCTTTTTGTGGTGTTGTACTTTTTTTGGTGCCGCACGACACGAGAATCTTTTAGTTTTAACATGCAGCTCTTTTTCACTTCTCTCTCAACTCTATCACGGCTTCTCTCTCAACTCCATCACGTTGGTCCTGCACGACGCGAGGGTGAGTCTTTGCAAACTCGGGAATGTGCATATATCGCTTCATTCGGGCTTCTTTGGGCGCGCTCTTATCAACAGGCACAACGCGATAGACGAAGGCTGCAGATTGTGCCGCGTGCTTCTATCACGCCATTTGGATTTTGTTTTCTAAACCTCTACACGATGCGATAGTGGTAGTCCACAGATTGTGCCTGGGGCTTCTATCGCGCCGTTTTGGCTCTTCTTCGGCCTTAGCCTCTTCGTTTTGGTCTAGCTTCTTTGATTTGAACTTTTTTCCAACCAAACCATGAACGAAGATTGTGAAGAGATTTTAGAGGAGAGTCCAAGTGAAAAGCTCTTGGTTGCTGTCATGGATGGTGTTGACATGGAAGTGTACACCAAGGCATATGAAATATTCAACCCTTTGTTTGATCTTGCAGTTATACTAGACTATTTGAAGGACTTTTTGTCAGAAGAATTCAAAAAGTTTGAAGAGGCAGTTGAAGGCAATTGTTTGGTTTTAAATGGTAAGATTTATTGCCATCTAACTGAATTTACTACCAACTCAATTGAGAAAGGAAAAGTAGCAAGGAGGTTTGGAAGATTTTCTAAGAAGACTTCGTTTATTTGTCCTCCTACCATTTCTTGTCAATTACATTCAAAGCCTTGCAACCTTGTTCCAAAAGAAATTTCCTTTTTTTTCTTTTTGTTCCTTAATGTTGATATGCAAGGCAAAGGTGATGAAGTGAAAGATATAGACAAAGAGGAAACAAATATAAATGTTTCCATAATTTTGCAGCTTGAGAAAAGTAAAATTCTAGAAGAGAAGGAAATTGATGTTGCAGTTGAGGAGCAGGAGAGTGCAAATTTTGATGTGGCTCAATTTAGATCTAGTACTGTCATTGATGAGTCAACAGAGAAGGTAGAGGTGTCTGAGGCTTCCCTTACTGTTCCAAACCTTCCCTACTTCTATATCAATGGAAAAGAGTATATTCCTCTCCATCATATCCAATGTCTGCTTAATATGAGGGAAGACTACTGTATTGCAACCATTTCTAAAGCTTCTGAGGTGGCCAAAGATTTTATTGACACAGAAGAAGAGTCAAAAGAGGATTGTTTGGCACTTGATCTTCAGACATCCAATAAAGATTTTCTTCCTGCTCCTGATGCACTTGCTCTATGCATGAAAAGAGTGGAAGAGGAGAAACCTTCCCTCAGAGATGAGGATTTTGAGAAGAGACCTGTTGAGCTTGGCATCCAATCTTTTGGCAGAGACTTTAAGCTGAAAAAAATTGGCAAGGACATCGATATAAGAGAGATGACTGGATCATGCAATCTCCTTCAAGAAAAAGTCATTGCCGAGGATGAGTTGCAAAAGGTAGATTTAGTTTCACCTTGATCTCCCTTCCAAAATCTTCCTTTTTTTTCAAGTTTGTTTTAATTACTCATTATGTCTTGTTTTGCATATTGAACTCCTTGACAAAGACAATTTTCTTGGGAGAGCTAAAGGCTCGAGAGAGAAAGCAATAGAGGGCACTTCAAGAAGGGATGCCTCCTCTCTCATGCACTACATGCCTACATTGGATAGTGCCATCTTCTGTGCTTTTCACATGCAGTATTCTAAAGATTCTGAGTTGCCAATATTTACCCTGAAGATATTGTCACGGTTTTTGGGGTACACTCCCCTTTAAATTAATGCAAACAAGATCATGCTACTTGAGAGAGCTGCAACACTTAGAATATTTGGATATGCTGCAAGATTCAATGCCTCAAGAGCATGATACTTTCTTTGCTACTCTAGCTATGATGAAGCAGATGAGGAGGCAAATGTCAACCTTCTTGGGGGCTATAAAAGAAGAAAGTTTTTTAGATATAGGGGTGACATGCCTAGAGATATCAAAAAAATCAGAAACAGATGTAAATTTGACAATTTCTTGCACCAAAATATCTTTTTTGAATTTGGATCTCTTTAGAAAGAATCGATACAAAGTTTCAAAGTGAAGCATTAATCTCCATATGTGGTTGAGCATGGTTGTTTGATTTCATCCGTTGTAATTGCCTCCTATAGAACCAATTGAATAAATCCTTTAATGCATTGCTCCTTCTTTGTCCCCTCCCTTTCTCGTACATTTGTCCTCACTTGATAGTGAGATTTTTCCATTCGCTGAGTATTCCATGTTGCAAGGGGTCCTTGTTTTGCGTCCATGCAGGTACAGAATATGCTAAAATTTTTAAAAAAAGATTAGTCGAACTCATAGGATGCAATGTAAAATACTATCCAGACTTTAAAAAGTAATTGAATACTCACCAAGTAATATGTGATGTCTTTTGCTTCCCAAGCATCTGTAGTAGCAATTATTAAAAGATTTATTGTCTTTTTAAAGTCATCTGCATAAGTAGCAGAGCTAACTTGTTGTCTCAAAACTTTCAAAATATTGTCGAGCTTCTCCACACTTCCATGCGTTTTTTGGCTACATCTGGTCTACTTTTGACATTGGTTGTTATTACACAAAGATCCTTCCAGTAGTTCCACATAGCATCAACTTGTTTGTTGTCATTGTTACTCAAAAATATTCTGGCTTTTGCTCCACCCATTGAAACATCTTGCAAAACATCACCCGTTCCTTTTAAAAGAGTAGGATCTTTTTTTGATGCACTTGACCACCACGAAAACCCATTTGAGAGAGCAAAGCCTCGCATTTTTCTATGCACTAGTCTGCAAGTTTACTTGGCTTAATAGAATATGCATAATCAAGATGGAGTCGAAGCAATTTGTCCAAGATTCTAATCTCTGCATGCATTATACATATATGTACATTTTTTAAATCTATTGTTAGAATTGGATCCCAAATCATAGAAGACGATGGGTAGTCGATGACGTTCACACTATTTCTCGATGGTGGTTTTTCAACCTCGTGTTTTGCAAGCCATCCTTTTGTTCCAGTGCTTGCCATGCAATATAGACATGGATACTTGATATTGGCATCTCTACATACATCAAACATGTAATTCAATGCTATTACGTCGACATTCAAGTGCCATTCTATAATAAAGTCACCCATGCCATCTACATGGAGTTTTTCACCTGCATTTTGGTCCTGTATAACAGAAGGGATATCGGTTTGCAAAATGAGTCATTTCAATGTATCGTGATTTTCTACTGATATTTGAGCTAGTCCAATCCACTAAAGCTCCATTTCTGATTGAATTTTGTGGTATGGGAAATCAAGCTTATGCTGGCTATAGTCCAATGCTCTATTCATTAGGGATATGGATATTCTTTCTATTTTTTGACATTTCTGAATTTGAGCTTCATCCAATTTCATAGCAAATATAAGTTTTCCTTCACAATCTACTTCTTGCATGTTATAGTATCTCACCATAGCAGATTGAACTTTTTTTATACTCATCCAAATGTTATTAAAAACATTATACTCAAAAGAAGTTTTTTTTTTTTTTTCATATGCCATCGTTCTTTCTATATGATAGTACTCTCCAAAATATTCGGGTATTTCTTTGTTTAATAGAGTCCTTACTTTCTCAACATTGTGAGGCCTACGCAACCCAAAAGATTTAATCTTGTAATACTTTAAAACCTGAAACCACGTTTTAGAGATGGCCCTGTAACCCCTTCTACTCACCTCCACTGTGTCACAAACTTCTTGCATTTGAGAAGGTTGGACCAGTAAACCCATATCTTTCAGTAAATTTTGAAATACCAATTTTTTTTGAGTTTGATTTTTAGGAAGTTTCAAAAGTTTTAAAATATCACTTTTGTTCATTACCTCATTCAAAAATCTCACCCTTTCTTGAACATTGGACATATCAAATCCTAAAAGACAAGTCACATGTTCTGTAGTAATCTTTAATCTTTTTTTTCTTTGTCCAGAACCTTCTGTTAAGTTTACTACATCTCTTATTCGTTTTACTCGTGCTCTTAATCCTATTGGAGTTTCTTTTTAAAGTCTGAAGATGATGATTTTGTTGTTTTAGAGATGCTATTTGGTTTTCAAGTTCTAAAATTCTTTTTGCATTTGAAGACAAAGAAGTTTTGAGATATTGAATGTAATGTGTATGATTAATGTGTAAATGAGATAGCCTAGAACTATATCCTAGTAAGCCATCAATCCCATCACCAACAAATCTCATCAAATCATGAGGTGTGTGAAAAGATGGATACCTTCCAGTGCTAGGATACGGTGGATACAAGCTTCCATCTGTCCATACATTAATGTGTTTCTTTTCCTCGTTGTGAAGTTGTTGTGCTTCATTTGCACTGGTCTTTGATAGACACTCCGCATAGTAGCATATTGTTGGCTTAGCTTAATGTTTAAGTGAAACTTACGGTTATCACTAATGGAAGATGTATTACTCATTGTAAGTAATGAACACACAGAAAGTATAATAGAAATAACGTAGTAGCATAACAAGGTGCATCAAAGAAGAAGAGAGAAAGCTCTCGAAAGGTGAGAGAAAAAAGAGAGATTGAGTGATTCAAAAGTGGAAACAAGAATTTGCCGCCAAGTGAAGTAAATGAGAACAAATTTCGAGGTGAGCCGCAAAGGAATGTGAAGAAAACAATATCTTTTTGAATATTTAGAGATATGTATCTAGAAACGCTTTAGATTGCGTAGATATGCTTTAAATGACCAAAACGAACAAATTTGGAGCCGTTTTGACTATAAACATCTCTGCTAATTAGTAAGTTAACCAATTCCTTACACAGCCCCTTTTGAGTCGTTTTTGGTTCTAATGGTTTCAACAACAGACAGCTAATCGTGCTATCTTTGAGGCTGGCTTGGATGGGAAATAATCCGCATCCGAGCGTCCCCTAGATAAGCGTGACTGCAAAGAGTGTCTAGCCAAGGCCCAAGAAGAGCATGCCGTGCGTAGGGCAACCTCCTCTATGCAAGATTCCTCATGAATATATACATGGCATGGTTGGCTTTGCGTGTCGGCAAAGAAGTGTACCACAATGTGTCTACATCTTGCCGAGTCTAGAGGTGTCATTGAGAAATTGTCCAATGACCACAAAGTTTGTACAAGGTTTGTAACCCCCAGGTCTCCCATGTGGTGAGAGAACTCAAGGGCATGTGCCTGCAACCACTCCAACATTGAGTCTAATGTCCACTCTGACTAGTCCCTGCCACATAGAGGAAAAGAGAAGCTAACCGTTGTGTCAAGAGACTCTATCCCTCTACCTACAAGGAACAATACATGAACTTTGAAGCAAGATACCTCAAAGTCAAGTGAAGGGTCGCCAAGAAACCGAGTGAAGTCATAGGCGAAGAAGTCCCACCTACGACGAATGTTGAAGCTCGTAAGTCCACAAGGAACTGCTGCAAAGGGAGATGTTTGCACCTAAATGGGGGTATGCAAGAAAGATTGTCCCTCTCTCGCCAAGCGATTCATGGAAAAAACACTACCAAGAGATCTCCTATCAGTCAAGGAAGGTCCTGCCCCATGGGTCGGCTGTGGGGTAGGAACAAGAGGAAAGGAGGATCCGGGGGAGGGGGGGGGGGGGGGGAGGGGGAGGGAGGGGATGGAGGGGTGGGAGGGCCGGGAGCGACGGCGAGGTGGGGAGGAGAAAGAGGGTGGGGGTGGGGGAAGGGGCATGAGGAAGCTCCGGGAAGGAGGGACTGTCGAAGGGGAGACTGAGGTGGAGGGAGGAGCGGGGATCTCGTCCTATTAAAAAGGGTCAAAACGGTTCCTAGTGAGAGCCCACTAATGCTGGACTAGAGCCTGGTGACCACCCCAAGGACCAGACTAGCGTGGTGGCCCCTGCCGATGCTGAACACAAACCTGCTACCAGCCCTCCTCTGGCTGAGCCCCAAGCTCAGAGGGTGAGGATACCTGAGTACTATTGACGAGACGAGACGATCAAAGAGTATGCGAGAGGAAGAAAGAGAGATGAGAAAGACAACACGAATTGCAATCCTAATAGTAGTGTAGACTCTACACAGTAAGTGCATATATATAGTGAGAACCTTAGCCTATGTATAGCATGCGGGTGAGATCTATATATAGCTCCAACACCCTTGCTCAAATCGAGGTCCCTAACTATGGATGAAAAAATCCTTGGGGGTACAAGGAAAAAACCCACAGGACTATATAGATATACTATTGTATTGATAAACTTTCAAATTTACAAAATATATTCTCAAGGAGCTACATCACTCCATGATATACAACAATGGCCATGAAGGCTCTATAAAAATTCTAATCAACACAAATTAAAGGTTTTAATTGCAGGAGCTACATCGCTCTTGTTAAACAATGTGTCCAAGATTTTTTACAAATTAAGCTTTAACGTCTTTGATCCCTCATATATAATGCTTGATGTGATTTTTATCACGTTAACAACAGCAACTCAAGAGACATATCAAAATGTGAAGGTTAGAAGTAATCACATCACATTGCCTTAGAGATAGTTCAGGATGCTGCACTAGAGATAATAGAGAAACAAACATAATATTGATGTAATGTGAAACAAACATAATACTAATGCAATCCCATGTGCACATGTATACAAGTCCTACACATAATAAACATAATATTGAGATCCCCAAGATCTCAATTGGTAGCAATCATCATCATGGCTTCACGTACCATGGCATCATGATAGATCACCATGGAAATAGAGACGCTTTCAACAAATCAAAGAAAAACTTTGGAATGGACATCATCATCGGATTCTTGTACCATGACATCATGGTAATCACCATGGCATTAGAGATGCTTTCAACGAATCAAAGAAAAACTTTGGAATAGTAATCATCATCATGGCTTCACGTACCATGGCATCATGGTACTCACCATGGCATTAAAGACGCTTTCAACGAATCAAAGAAAAAATTTGGAATAGTAATCATCATCATGGCTTCACGTACCATGGCATCATGGTACTCACCATGGAATTAGAGATGCTTTTAGCAAATCAAATAAAATTTTGGAATAGCAATCATCATCATGGCTTCACGTACCATGGCATCATGGTACTCACCATGGCATTAGAGACTTTCAATAAATCAAAAAAAATGTTTGAAATAGCAATATGAGATGGCAATACTGATGATAATATAGATCCACGTCGATAACCATCTGGCTCCAAGCACCATAGATTAAAGATGTATCAAGTAACAATCACCGTGCATCAACTTTATCACCATCTATAACGAGAACTACTGCTAGAATATATGAAGATAAATTAATATACCAAGGTCATGTTGTATTAGGGAACTCTGCACGATTATAGATCCTTTGATCAAATTTATGAACTAACCACCCAAATATAAATTCAATATATGAAGTTATATAGGCAAGTATCAACAAAACATACAAGAAAAACATATCAAGACTCTAACGTCGGGTCTAAAGTCAATAGTCCTTGTCCTACAAGATGAACAGGACTTTAACGGGTAGAAAGCCGATAGTCCTTGTCCTACCACATGATGAGCACTTCTACCGGTCAAAAATAGAAGTCTTGTCTTAAAAGTTTCCCCGCAAACGAGCAAACGACTATGGTATTATTCATAAAGCCATCACCAAAATCTTGACCCTGGGGCCGAAGGGACAACCAGATGGTCAATCTAGTACTCAGTGGAAAGCCATGCAAGGAACTATAAAATCAAGCAAGGGCAAAGAGCTCACGTCAGCAAAACTGTAATAAGACGACAAATCATGTTGAATGCTGGTTGAAAGAAAGACATAGAGATCACTCATTGATATAGTGACTGTCGGGTCTAAGTCATCTCCTAACATTATCAAAGTCATGATGACAGCTTTGCAAAGAAAGATACGTTAATCTTCTTGTTCACCAAAGATTTCATCAGCCACATGCAGTATGTCTCACTCTTATAAGCTATAGCCACTTACCTCCTTCAACATGGGTATAAGAAGTAGCTGGTCGTGCCGTACACTGCCCCGGGCGGAAGCAAGCAGTTGAGAATGTTCAGCACTCCCGCCGGCCTCAGTTTTTCTTGCATATTTTCTTTTCTTTTGCTTGCATCTTTCAACCAAGGCCTCTGATTGTTGACGATGCACACAACTCTGATTTTTGACGACGCAGTTTTTGCCATAGCCGCCTTATAAGACTTGCTATGATTAAGTTGGTTCAGATTCATGCTGAGGTGCTTGGCTGGAGCTTGTAATGGTCTACTTGTGCTTGATTCAAGAATAGAAGTAGCTTTTGTCGCCTTCTTATCTCCTTTCGATTGCAGCATACACACGGAAATTGTCATCGCTCTCCTACTCGCTTTCGTTCTTTAACACTAGAATGGTAACAGGACACTTTTATGTCCTTGGACACTTTTGTGTCCTCTTTTGTGTCCTGTTAAGTGACCATTTTGCTTCAATTATTTGAAGAGTATGAAAATGAATTTCTAGGTGCTATATATCCACAAAGTTGCCTTATGAGCTGAAAAAAACTTAGCATTTTTTTTTGAGTATTGATCTCACCATTAACCTTACTCTTGCACAACATTTTTAAACCTAAACTGTGTGAAAAAACGGGTTCTGTTTTTGGCTTTTTTTCAATTTTTGGCAACTATACCACTCTAAACTTCATGTTTATGAGGTTTAGATGGCTAGAGGTTAGGCCTTCTTAGTTCGCAACATGTTGTGATGCTTATAGGGAGAGCTAAGTGTTAAAATTGAAAGTTATGACCAATTTACAAGAATTGCATAATCCTGTTTTTTGGCCAAAATTAGCACTTTTATGATTTTTTTGGTGGCTTTCTTGATATCCAAATTTAATTTTGATTGTGTAAGTGTAATGTATAACAGAAAGCTAATCTTCCTTGAGTTTTGGGGGACCTAATATGCTATATAGCATAGTATATGATGATGGTTGAGTTTTTTGATTGCTGAAGAATACGATACATTTTAGAGTAGCAAGTATAACTTTCTCAATATTGCTAGTTTCTTAGGCCAATTGTGTGTATTTTGTAGGTAGTAACCATATCTAATCATAGACTAAAAACTTGGCTAGTCATTGAGTAGTTTCTATGGGTTTCTAGAGGTCATAATGCTAAACCCAGTTTTTTCATGTTTGCTGTATTTAGCACTTTATCATTGCCCCCAAGGTTCCAATTGTAAGAGATCCATTATCCTTTTGATATGCTCCATGGCTCCTTTTGAATCCAGAGGCCCAAAGAGAACTAAGAAAACATGTATATAGTATCTGTATTGAGCGTGACTATAGAAACTTTGATGATAGGTCCGCAGAATGGCAAAAATGCAACTTTTTTGTACCTATTTTTTTTACCCAAAAGAAAATTAGTGAGGTAAAAGCAACCATATGTTTTGGTCACCAACCCATTGAAGTTAACGGGGCATTTTATCTCATGTCCTACAAAAATCTCCACTCTTATTTATATGCAATCAGCTGTAAGAAATTGTTGTTTTGGGCAAAATGCATTGGTCCATCAACTTTGGAGGCTTGTAGTGACCAACAGATGAGAAAAATCACAAGTTTCTCATTTTTTCCATATGTAGTAGTTATTGAACTATAAGCTCATGAAAGGATTTTTCAAAATGAGTGGATCTACTATGGTTTTGGAATTTTTTTCCAAAACCCTGAAAGGACACTTTTATGTCCTGTTAGGTTACCATTCTAGTGTTAATGATCATTGAAGAAAAACACAAAAAATAGCATTGGTTACCCGATTGCTCCGATACTATGTTGACGAGACGACACGATCAAAGAGTATGCGAGCGGAAGAAAGAGAGACGAGAAAGACAACGCGAACTGCATCCCCAAAGGTAGTGTAGACTCTACATAGTAAGTGCATATATATGGTGGGAACCTCAGCCTATGTATAGCATGCGGGTGAGATCTATATATAGCTCCAACAAGTGCCAGCTGCCTTGGCAGCTACAGAGGCTATTGTAGGAGGTGTCTCCAGGACAGCCCCAATCTGTGAGCCAATCCTAGACAAGAGTGGAAGGTACTCTCTCCTCGAGCCGGGGAAGCTGACCGAAATGGGAGGTCTACCTCCTTCAGAAGAACATCTGTGGTTGGGTCGAAACCGTGACACCATTGTCGAAAGTGACCTTGAACTGTTGGGATGGCCAAGGGACTCATTGCAATGAACTTGCATGCCATCTCGAGAGTCTCAAATTCTACCTAGTAGTAGCCACGTCATTTGAGAAGATGAACATCGACGAGGATCTTTCTCACCTCTGCAAGAAAGTGGGCCTGAAGGAGATCACACACCACCCCTCTGCTAGGTTTGGTACGAAGAATCTTGTAGATAGCAGAGGTGCCCTAAAGGCGCATCACCTCTGCCTCTAAGCTCGCTTGCTCTGCAACAACAAAGAAAGTCGAATTATGGGTTCTGCGGGGTTGGGCGAGGGGGCTGTAGTGGAGTCCCTCTATGGCGGAGCAGAATCCTCCATCTATATCTGCCAATACTACAAGGGGGAATGCAGAGGAGTCGAAGGTGTCGATGTGAATGAAATGAGTCAGTGCCGCTGTGAGCCAGCTCCGACAGAGACACGCGATGGGGGTGGGGTAATGTGGGCAGGCTACGACAGCGTGAGGACGGGGCGGAGTGAGAAGCGAACAATCAACTTAGGCAGGCACGCGAAGGGCTGGCAGCATAGGGCAGTGCGGGGCTGAAGAGAGCACGTGTGAGCAGCAACAACGAGCGTTTTTTACCTTGAAGTTTAGTTATGCATTCTAGCCAAGAGGAGTTGGTGTAGGCTCTCTACTTCTCAAGCTTGGAGAAGGAGATGAAGTTCTTTCTCAACACATGAGAGAGTGCAAATGGGCCTTTACACATATCTTGATAGAATTACAACTCAGGGAATAATTTTCTACTCTAGGAATCATGATTTACACATAGTGTAGCTACACTAGCTTGAAAAATAATAGTACAAAATTGGTGTCCAACTAGGTGGGCACCCATGTACTATATCCGTCTAACAACCTGAGGAAGCATTTGACTATCGAGTGCTATGCTTCCTTACTTAGCGCCTACCTACGTGCATATACATAGACATTTTCATAGATATGTTTATACATGTATACATATATACATACATATATGCTCTTTTTCTCTCTCTATATACCTCTTTCTCTCTCTCACCACCTAATCTTTACCTAATCTACACACTCCTATCTACACTTTAGCATTGGTTAATCTTAATATCTCTACTTTTCTACCTAATCAATGTAGATAAAGAGGGCATAGAAAGAGATATAGAATAGGTGTAGACCAAGTGCAAAGAGAGATAGGTAGATTTTTATATCCATCTGTCTACCTCTCTTTCTATGCCTATTCTTTTTCTTGGCACTTGAGATGGGTCGGCAAGTGGTGGTGTCAATCTCTTTGGTACCAACTCTACAACATGGATCCCATTGCGTGTGGTGATCATGAACTACAATATTTCACCATGGAAGATAACCAAGAAGGGAAATATAATTATTTCTTTGTTTGCACCAGGGAAGTAAAAAGTGGAAAGTAATCATTTCTACCTCAAGACTCTCATTAAAAAATTGGAGGAGTTATAGAAGGGCATCTACATTGTTGATGTCTCACATCCAATGGAGAGAAGAGAGGCCATTGTAAGCGGTATATTGATGTGGACTATGCACTACTATCCTGGCCTTGAACATTTTTTTTGTATATTGTGTTATTCTTCTCGCTCTTCACCAATTGAAGTTTCAATATTTTCTCTAATGATGTGAGAGCAAGGTTTTCCACATTGGGCCACCAATGCTTGTCCTACTTGTGGACCCGATGCCTTGTACAAGGTAATCTATCCAAACAACCATCATTTCCTACCCTAGAGTCATAGAAAATACAATGCTCCAAAAAACAAAAAACCACCTCTAAAGTGTACAATGGAAGATTAAACAAGCATCTTAGAAGAGTATTGCAACAATGATCCACCCTCCTTTACTCCACCAGAAGCTATGTCAAAGTGCTCCACATTTTTAAGGATTCCATTTTGGAAGGACTTTTGAAAAAACACCTCTTGGATCCCATGCACATAATGAAAAATGTAGCTCAGACCCTAGGGGAGCACATTACGGGAATAAGAAACTCTTTTGGGACAACAAAGGATTTGACGACAGCCTTGAAACGTCTCCTTGCATCTCCACATCAAGTCTCCATTGGAAAGTGTGCTTCCTAAAGCCCCATGTATTCTAACTGAAGATGATTTTCGATTGAGTGAAGTGCTCCATTGCATCTACTCGCACACCAACAGGATACATGAGGTCACAAAAGGTAGCTTTCACAAAGCAAAGAAAGGCGGAAGCGTTCAATTATATGGGTTGAAGTCCTATGATTGGCGCAAAATATTAAAGGTAATTTGTTCATTCAACTTTTAGTCTCTCCCTCATTTTGTTTAGATATTGAATGTTTGTGTATGACTAAAACCATATCTTGTTTTAATCTTTTGACATCGTAGTTCAGTTTTCTCATTAGTATATGTCGGGACAATAAAGTGAGGAAAACTATTTCAAGATTGGGGGGACTAGTAAGGCACATCATATCTCTATTCAAATAATTTTTTTTGTATCTACACTAAATCCTCAACATGCACCTAGTGTACTCTTGTGTGTTATCTTGTAGACTTGTAAGTTCCAAAGAAATTAAAATAGATGTCATTCCTACTACTCAACTGCTTGCAATGGAAACAATGTATACCAAGAATGCATTTCCTCGATGTGTTCTTGTTAGTCAAGTCCACCTCTTGGTTCACGTGTTTGAGTAGATTACTGTATGTGGAGTAGTGCATGCATGATGGATGCTCTTTTTAGAGAGGTTTTTAAAAACTCTCAAAGATTTTGTGTGGCTACGGAATTAACCAAAGGCATGCATGGTAGGAAGATGTATCGTGCAAGAGGCATTTGTATATTTATTTTAGAGTATTTGGCTTCTATTGATCCCTTTATGTCTCACATGTGGTGAGATGATGAGGATGCAAGGATGGCTTCACACTTGCCAAGTGGAATGGAAAACTTATTTAACATGGATAAAGATCTATGCCAAGTTGTAAAATTTTCATTGCATCCTCAATGCAAAGGTTATGACCAAGTGGGTGGAATTGTGGACAATGACAAAGGTAAGGGGTTTGAAAAAGAGGGAAGCATGGAAGAAATCTCATGTTAATGTAGGAGGAAACCCCCCGTTCCTCAACACCTTGCATGTTTTCCATATCTCATTAGTCTTGGGTGGATCCATGAGAGAATGGATGAAGCAGAGGCACGCGGAGAGGACACCACCACAAAGAATGGGAGTATGCAGGAGGTTGCATGCCAAAGGTAGAGTACTCATACGCTTAAACCATATTAATTTTATAGTTTTTTATTGATTTTATTTTTGTATTTGATTGTATAATTTTTTCTATTTTACAGCGTCTTTCATTTAACACTATGTGGTAAAAGATCAACACTTTCATACATGCCACATTAACGAGCATCAAACCACCATAGATTGTGGCATCATGGGGAATTTTGACAGAGATAGTGATGACGCCACGTACTGTGAGACTATTGAAAGGATACTAAAGGTAAATTTTGGAACCTTTTGCACCTTCATCTTTTTTCTTTTTCAAGAAAAAGATCCTTCTATTAGTTACTGAAACTGCCCATAGGGCTACAACCACCTCTTCAAGAGAGGGCTACAACAACCATGGTGGGAGACTCTCCCAATGAAAAAACCAGTATATGTACAATGGGGCTAAATCAAGAAATGGGGGGAGGGAAGATCCACACAGATGGTCGGTAATGCCATTGGAGTACACCCTAGACTATGGTGTAGAAAGGCCCAGGACGCCAGAGCCGATGGAAAGCCTCACGGCGCTCCCGCATGCGGTTGGAGCTGCCCTGCAGTCCCTCAAGATGTCCTCTGAGAGTATGGATCAGATCTAGCCAAAAATCACGAACAGTCTCTGCTGGTGGCACAGGGCGAGCCTCAAAGATGCAGAAACAGCGGGCCCGTCAGATGAACCAGAGTGTCAGGCCACTAATGAGCTCCCAAAACTCCTCTCTCTCACTCCACCACTCCTGTGGAGTAAGCTCTATAGCAGGATGGAGTGTAGGTCGCCCCTCCTGCATCACTATCATCCTGCTGGTGGAAGATAGCTCAAACTGAAGTGCCGAGCCCGTGAGGGTGCCCCCCAAGTGTACTGCCGAGACGTGGAGAGAGCAGGCATCAGCCGAAGAACTTGTAGCCACACTTGCTGGGCCGAGGGACAGTCCCAAAGACAGTGATGCTGACACTCCACCAAATCGTCACAAGCTGCACATGCGGCCGAGAGACCACTATGCATTAGCCAGCTCCCTACTGCTGTAGCTCTGTGTGCAACCAGCCACTGAAACAAGGTGACTCGCCTTGGCTGTCTGGAGTCCCACAACCTCTCCCAAAAGGCTGCCAAGAACTCAATTGTGAGACCCTCCTCTTGCCAATGAGGTGTTGCAGCGGGCCTCTCTTGGTGCTGCTAGTATATGACGTCCCAATCGAATAGTGTAATGAAAGAACGGGACTCCTAGGTGGTCTGCAGAAGAGAAGGGGTCCCTCCATAACCACTCACCAGGATCCCACTATACTCATGCCAGTGGACAACACTTCCAAGCCCACAGCCTCCAATGTCCAGTGTCCAGTCACAAGAGCTGCTGGGTTAGGGTCTATGAGGCAAGTCCTCCCACAGATGCCCACTACTCGGATCCTATGAAAACAACACTCTACTACCTGTGGGGCCTCTACTGCAACTCGCTGTAGGCGTCCCCCACCCTGAAGCTTGAAGAACAGGGCTGGGACAGTCTTTGAGCAGGCCCTGACGAAGATGAGAACCTCCAGTCGTGTGAAGGCTCCCATCCACCGGGGTGCTACTGGCTCGAGAGGCGTGAGCCACTCAGCTGGAACTGACTCTGAGATGTCCTGACACATGCTTTGCACCCCCCTCATGCCCTGTAGCTAGAGCCCGTGCACCTCCTCTGACAAACCTGTGAACTCCAGTCAGTCACCTAAAGAGCGCGCTGGACCTACTGCCATGGGACCCCAACAAACATGAGGCCAAATACCAACCAAGTGGCCTCTCTGAGTGCTAACCATGGGGTTCCAGATGAGGGCCCTACCATAGGCGCTCCTCCGTGCACGACGACTATCTCTGCTCCAGGCCACGCCATAAGAGCTCCCAAGATCGAAGCAAACTCACAGCAAAGCGGTCCTCCAGTCTCCTGCTCAAACCAACTCTGCGCATCTCTGTAAAGATCCATCTGGTCAAAGGTTGCCAAGGGCCTCCTGACTGAGGAACCCTAGCACGAAGCCGCTGTAGCAAGAACTCCTTCCAGGGATCCTCCCCTAGAATAAGTCCTCTGACGATGAACTTCCCAAGAAGGGCTCTACTCTGCTGTGCTGGATCAATGCTCCCAAGCCCTCCCTGTGAACAAGGAAGAGTGATGACCTGCCAAGCCACCTTGGCTCGGGCTATCTGAGTGTCACGTCCTGACCAAAGGAAGTTCCTGATCAGACTCTCTACGGCTGATACAAGAACTCGAGAAGATCCAGTAGGAAGTGATATACCACATAGTCGCCAACAACACCTGGTTGGCAACTACTACTCTGCCAGCCAAAGAAAGTCGTATTGAGCTCCAATGTAAAAACTTTCTCCTGATAGACAGGAGAAGGGGATAAATCTGCTGCTCAGGAGACAAGTCCAAACCAACCTGACAACCCAAGTACTGAACTGCAGTCCCTGGGGGAATCCACTTGAAACCCTCTCCTGGCATCCAATCTGGCACAGGAGCACTACCAACCGAGAAAGCCACTGTCTTTCTCCAATTGATCAGCACGCCCGATGCACAACTGAAGGTCTCCAGATCCTGCTCACATATCTAAAGGTTGGCCTCCTAGCCATCTTAGTACAAGGCTGAGTCGTCAGCAAACTCAGCGTCCAGTAGCTCATCTCCCTTAATAGGGAGTGCTAAGCCCCATAGACCAACCTACTGTGACACCAAAAATCAACTCATCGCCTCCGCATAGAACAGAAAGAGGAAGGGGGCAAGAGGACATCCCTGTCTGACCGAGCGTGTAAGCATCAAGCGATCACCTCTACCTCCTACCAACAGTATCTGACTATGAGCCTGTCTGTACAAGGTTGACACCCCTCTGATCCTAGCATCTGAGAAGCCCATCCTGCGTAGAGTGCCCTCTAGAAATTCCCAGTCAACTCTGTCGTATGCCTTCTCAAAATCGAGAAGAGGAATCAAGAGATCCTCACCACGGAGCCGTTCCAGGGCATAAGCCTCCCAAAAAGTAAAGATGTATTCAAGGATACTGCGTTCCTTGACAAAAACTGTCTGGGTCTCATGTATAAGGCTCTCTAGAAGTGGCTGAATCCTCAAACTCAGAGCCTTGGCAAGAATTTTGTAGGCTGAGTTGAGGATGGTGATGGGGCGCCACTGTCGAATCTCATCCAAGGAGCTATCCTCCTTGGGAATGAGGTAAATCAGGTCCTCAATCATGCTGTCAGGCATCACTCCTGTGTGCAAAATGTACTGAAAAGCACTACAGATATCTGGGCCAAGCACATCCCAGTACTCCAAGAAAAAACTGGGAGTCAATCCATCCTCACGTGGACAGCTACCACGGGGGAGGGTCCTAAGAGCCGTGTGTAGCTCCTCAAGCTGAAGTGGCAGCTCTAGCCTTTGACGCATCTCCTCATTCAGAAGACAAGGCATCTGTTCCCAAACCTGCTCCCTGCATGCATCCTGACGCTCTGACTGGGGCTCTGCAGACAGTAACTCACGGTAGAAGTCAGTAGAAAGTGCACGCATATCCTCGGGCTCAAAAGCAACTGACCCGTCGGGCCTCCTCAACTGACTGACCTTGGCATGCGAGTGCCGAGGTCCCACTGCCTCAAAGAAAGCACCAGTCACTCTGTCGCCCACCTCGGTCCATTGAGATGCCTGTCGGTGAAAAGCAAACTCATGTCGCCTCTCCTCTGTGCTAGCAAGCTCCTGTCGAGCCTACTATAACTGCTCCTCCAACCAAGGACTGTCTGGATGCTTCTCCTGCATCCTTTGTAATGAAGAAATGCCCCGTCTGAGACGCTGCTCCGCCTCTCTCGCTGCAGCCCGGCGAGCCAGAGACTCCTGAAAAAAAAGGCTAATATGAGCTATGCCTGAGGCAACTCTGTCAGTAGGAGAACCCTGCCTGTCCATGCACTTTGTCCAGAGAGCCTCTACCCTCTCTCTGAGTGCTGAGTCCAACAAGACCCTCTCTGGGATGCAAAGCATCGTGCTCCCACTCCTCTGCCTATCTTCCATTGTGAGGATCATTGGTGCATGGTCCGAGAAGGAGGTCCCTGCTAGGATTCCCACTGACCCTCCCATGTCACTGAAGTGGTCACTAGTATATAAGCGATCTATCCGTGATAGATTCACTCCTCCCACTCTACGGTCTGATCGAGAGAATGCAAGACTGTCTGGGGGCCTCACAAAACCAGAGTGCTGCCACGAATCCGAGACCCTCAGAGTCATACAAAACCTCTCCCAAGCTGCCAACTCAACTCTATGCATAGTAGCATGGCTGTCACAATCCTGTCAGAAGGGTCCTCTAACATGTTGAAGTCCCCTCCTATGCACCAATGTTCTGCTTGTGGTAGAGACTCAACAATCTGTGACCAAAACTTTGCACGAGCACTTGCAACATTGGGCGCATAGATGTTCAGGAACCCCACTAGGCCATCGTGAACCTGCATAGTAATCCACTGAGCCCTGCCTGGAAAAATAATCCCTCTGCCCACAATGGCTTGCTACTGTAATGAGTCCACAATAGTCATACATACCCCACCCTGGATGCCTCGAGGTCTAAAAGCAACTGACCAAAAAGTATCATATTGTCCACGCAAGAGCTAACCACATCATCGAATGCGGCTCTCATACAAATGGTGCTCTTGAAGCATAAGGACATCAATCTCTCCTCCCACAAGGCAACGCTGAAGCTCCTGATGAAGTCGGCCCCGCTGACGTTGAAACTCGGGCTCACCTAGTCCCTGCATGTTCCATGAGACGATCCTCATGGGGAGCGAGAGAGAGCAGATGCTGGCACAGCAGCTAGACGGGCTACTTCAAGGCTGGCTTGGATGGGGAGTAATCCGCATCCAAGCGTCCTCTAGATAGGCGTGACTGCAATGAGTGCCTATCCCAAGCCTAAGCAGAGCAAGCCGTACGTAAAGAAACCTCCTCTGTCCAGGATTCCTCATGAATGTATACATAGCATGGCAAGCACTGTGTATTAGCAAAGAAGTAAACCACAATGTGCCTACATCCTGCTGAGTCTGGAGGTGTCACCGCAAACTTGGCCAGTGGCCACAAATTCTGGAGCATGTCTATAACTCCTAGTTCTCCCATGTGGTGAGAGAACTCTAGGACCTGTGTGTGCAACCATCCCAACACTGAGTCGAGAGTCCACTCTATCTGGGCCTACCGCAAAGGGGGAAGGAGAAACCAACTGCTAAGTCCAAGGCCTCTGTCCCCCTAGCGGCAAGGAACAGAACATGGACCCTGAAATAGGCTGCCTCATGGTCTGCTGAGGGGTCACCAAGAAAATGAGTGAAGCCGTAGTCAAAGAAGTCCCATTGGCGCCGGATGTCAATGCTCGTCAGAACAGGAGGGATAGCTGCAAGGGAAAATGTTTGTACCTGCAGAGGGGGCCATAAGAAAGGCTGACCCTCTCTCACTAGGCGACTCGTGGCAAAGGTGCTGCCAAGAGATCTCCTAGCCGCCGAAGAAGGCCCTGCCCCCTGGGTCGACTGTGGAACAGCTAGAGCAGGAGGGGGGGGAGAAGGAGCTGGGGGAAGCAGTGGAGAGGAGGGGCGGGAGGGGGCGAAAGAGACAGCAGGGCGGAGGGAAGAGGTGGCGGGGGGAGGATGAGGAGGAGGGGGGGAACTCTGGGGGGGGAGGGGCTGTCAAGGGTGAAGCTGGGGTGGGGGTTGGAGCAGGGACCTCCTCCTGCTCAAGAGGACCAAAATGGTTTCTTGTGGGACCCACTGCTGCTGAGTAGGCGCCTGAGTGCCAGGCTGATGTTGTGGCCCCTGTCGTCGTCTACCACGGGCCTATTGCCATCCCTCCTCCGCTGAAGCTCCAGGCTCAGAGGGTGGCTCTGCATGTGTGCGTTGTGTCTCTGTCTGTGGCTGCTGGCCAGCCCTTGCAAGCTGGGGCTAAGGCTGTGGTGTAGGTCGAGGCCTCCTCCGTGGACATGCCTTCGCTAGATGGCCCATCTGTCAAAAAATGAAGCACTAGTGTAGGAGGCTGAATACTCCACACTCTATCTAAACCAACCCCCACTCACCCGAGGCAAAAGAATAATAACCTTCGAGAGCATGTGAGTGTCTCTGACCAAAACTCGAACTGAGGGAATGCCAGCCGCCTTGGTAGCTACTGAGGCTGCCGTACGAGGTGTCTCCAGGACAGTCCCAATGGCTGAGCCGATCTTGGATAAAAGTGGTAAGTACTCCCTCCGCAAACTCGAAAAGCAGACCGAGATGGAGATGTCTGCCTCCTCTACTAAAACATCCGAAGCAGGGTCGAAATTATGTCTCTATTGTCAAAAGTGGGAACGTGCTGCTCCGATGGTCAGTGGATTCATGGCGATGACCTTGGACGCCATCTCGGAGGTCTCAAACTTGATCTGATAGTAACCTCATCCGAGAATATGTACGTCCAAGATCTTACCCACCTCTGCGAGAAGGCGGTCCTGGAGAAGGTCACGTAGCTCTCCTCTGCTAGGTTGGGTGCCGAGAATCTTGCAGATGACAGAAGTCGCCTACAATCTCTCTACCTCTGCGGTTAGGCTAGCTTGCTGTGTCGGCGAAAGAGCAAGTCGAATGGTGGGCTCAGCGGGGTCAGGCAAGGGGGCTTCGGGCGAGTCCCTCTGTGGCAGAGCTTGAGCCTTCATTTGTGTCTACTTCTGTGGTGTAAGAAAAGTGCGGCGGGGAGATTCTGCAAACTGGGTGCACTGAGCACTACCCAAAAAATCTCAATGCTGCAGGTGCCGAATTGCAGGAAGCTACCAGGAAGAAGGAAAGCAGGGGGGGGGGGGGGGGGGGGGGGGGGGGGGGTTTGCGGGGGCGGCAACTACGGGCGCACAGGAGGCAGCGGGCAGGGGGCGAAGGGGGGAGGGGATGGCGGCGCGATAGGCTGCAGCACGCGGACAAGGGCAGTGCAAAATGGGGGGGGGGGGGGGGGGGGGGCACGAATGAGCAGGGGAGGCGAGGGGGCATGCTGGGCAGCGGCGGGGGCAGCAGGCAGCTCTTGGGGGGGGGGGGGGGGGGGGGGGGGGGGGGGGGGGGGATAGCGATGGCGCAGGGGGAACAGGAGCAACCAGCCCGTCCTGTTGCACCTTCATCTTTGAGGGCAACTGGTTTGCAAACGTGTCTAGACGGCATGAGAATGAGATCTACATGGTGAACTCTGGTCTGCATCGCACGTGGAGGTATGACAACTTAGTTATTCCATGCAATTGTGAGAAACTAAGTAATTATCTTCTTTACCTTTATTTGTTTGTAGAATAATACCAATTTCAATCACTTTGAAATTTTGTTCTATAGGTCATTTATGTCCTATCGATCCACTAACCAAAACTTTGGTTTGTACTTCCAATAACACTCGGAGGAAGAACCATTTTTGCCACTAACAAAGTGGAGACCATCTTTGACCCTCTCCCATCCACTACTTTTCATTAGGCGGAGACCAAGGTGAGAAAGATCACTGATTCAAGTCCCACCCCCACCGACCTTAGCGAGGAGGATGGTTGTCATAATGATGATGATGGGATGGAAGCCTTGAAAAATTCAAAAATGATCAAGCCAAAACATCTATAAATGACAATTTGGTTTCTCTCTTTATTTGTTTAGGAGCCATGGGTTTAGATTTAGATGATTCTACTTGTAGAGATCTTTTTGAAGGTGATTCATAAACATGTTGTATATTTTATTCCATGAAAAGTTTTTGTTGTATCACCCATTCATCACTTTCTCTCTCTCTCTCTCTCTCTCTCTCTCTCTCTCTCTCTCTCCCCCTAATCTTATCAAGCATAATAATTTATGTTAATCAAGTGGGTATGATTAATTTAATGATCAAATATCTATCATTGTTTTGTACGATGTTTTATGAAAAATATCAAATGCTTTGTAATTTTTTTTGAAAAATAGAAAGAAGTACACAAATTTGAATATTGTAGATCCATAGCATTGTGGGATAATGCTAGAGGTAATAATGGTGGTTATAGTCTCTCTCCCTTCCTCTTTCTAACACAAACATACACATCCAACTTCACACTTTTTTTTTTGTTGTTCTAAAGAGTTATGGCTGCCAACGTTTTGTATTGTGCACAGTGCAAGGGTCTTTTGCTATTGAAGATTGCTTTGAAGAAGAGCTCCTTTATTATGCTCCTTGTTCACATATCTTTATAGCAAAAGAGCTTGTCACCACCACTGTGTAAAGCATTTTAGAATACAAAAAAATGCAAGGATGCAGTCACTCGGGTGAAATGCATGTAGGGTTTGGAAGAACTGTGTGAGCCTTTTCTGTTTCATGTAGAGTTGTCCACATCGGACCACAATGCGTGTCGTGCTTGTGGGCCGTCATTAGTGATAGAGGAGCCAAATGCTTTATGCAAGCTAATCTATCAAAATAGCCATCATTTCATGCCTCAATACCATTTTTTAATTCATTTTGTAAAAAATATAATGTAAAAAAAGAAACAAAAATAGAAAGGGGGTATCCAAATTTGAATATTTTAGTGCCAAAGCAGGTAGTCGTAATGCTACTGAGATGATACACACGGTAATAGCAGCCGTACAGATCATAACAATATCTGTGGTAATATTGAAATTTTCAAAAAAAGTCCTTCTCGCCCCCCTATGTCCTTTTTGATCACCCAATTTTAGACTTTCTCTCTAAAAAATGTGGTAAAGGATCCCGGTAAGCGTTTTGAAAGTTTTATAGTTCCTCTAGAGGTAGGACCTATGGACTTCATCAAAGCGGCTAGACCACCCATAAAGAAACAAATTCCTAAATTGATAATGAAAAAATTCCATAACTGAAAGACCACAGGTAGCCTAGCATCCCATTATCCACCCAACCATCCTCTTATATAGCAATTGTCTCAAGAAATCCTATTGGCGGATACGCTGCGAGCGGACGCTAGCATAGCGAGAACAAAACCAAAAACTCTATGTCGGACAATGATGAAGCTTAACCCATATGCACATGGAAACAAGAAGATGGATGTCAAGCACGTTCTCAACCTTCTATGACAATCTCTACTCGAGGAAATCAAATCTAACCTTTCTATGCACTAGTGAAAGCAACTCAACCTACAATGCTCATGCTATCTGAAACTAGACCAAACGCTTTTGAAATGTCACAAAACTCACAAGACACACTCTCCTCATCAAGAGATCAATAACCTATGGGCTATGAATTTGCATCCTACCAAATCACCTCATGCGATGATCGCGTATAAAAACAGGAAGCAAAGTATAGGTCATCACTTTTCAATTTGTAAGATCCTAATCCGTAGCTCTACTCGCCCTGAACCCATAGGTATGAAGAAATCACCAAATGAACACACGGTTTGCAAGAAAACTCACTCGGAAGCTCGTAGGAGCTAGCTTCGCGACGACACCAGAATCGTGCAAACTTGGCATTGGACTAAAGGCCTAGCTGCGTAATGGAGGTTCTGTAGAGCGCATAGGGAAGAGAATAAATCACTCTCTCTCTCTCTCTCTCTCTCTCTCTCTCTCTCTCTCTCTCTCTCTCTCTCTCTCTCTCTCTCTCTCTCTCTCTCTCTCTCTCTCAGACATAGTGCACAGTAAATTTTGGCTTTGATTAATTCAAAAAGTTAGCTTAGGGTTACAAAAATTGGCTTATATACAATTCCTCCTTAGAGGCTTGTTCCTACAAAGAATATTGGCCGCTCAAATATTACAAAAATGTCATTCCACTTCAAAAATAATGATACAATAAGTTGGGAAAGTTCCTTCTGTGTTTGGCCATCAACATTCCCCCTTCCATGTTCATGTTGTCCCTAACATGACGGGTCTTGATCTTTTGCTTCTGGTAGAAGCTGTCTTTGTGTCAATGGAATCCTTAGGGATTTAGCAGCTTCAAGTATGACTCGTACCTTATATTGCCCAAGGTGACTATGGAAGTTGACCAACTCCCCATTGAATCTCTCATTGAGACCATTAAATTGAGGATAATAAGGAGTGTTGTACCTATGATCTATATTGAGTTTCTTGTATAGAAAATCAAATATTTCACCTCTAAATCCTGGTCCTCTGTCGGATAATAGCTCCAACGGGACACCAAACTTGTAGCATATATTATGCTCATAAACAAATTTTCCCATTTCCTTACTATAATTTTCTCAAGAGCTTTGGCTTCTGCCCAACATGATAGATATAAGCATTTCTCTTACTAGTCATGGGTAACTGCCCAACAACACCATGGCCCCATTTTCAAACACATCAAATGCAAAATTTGTTTTCCTCAACTTAGGTTTCAAGATTCTCTTCCCCATTCTTTGACAAGATAGACAAGATTTACACCAGTGAATCACATCTCGCGGAATACTTGGCCAAACATAGCCTTCTTGTAGGATTTTATGCACTGTAATCTTCATGGAAAAATGGCCTCCACAGGCTCCTTCATGATTTCCTTCTAGAATTTTATAAATCTCCTCTTTCCAGGGTACACAACGCAACACTAAATCATTCCTCTTCATATAAAGTACATCGTTAAGCATCTTGTACTTCCTGGCCTTTCTCATAAAAGCATCCTTCTTTGATGATGGTAGATCCATAGGCAAATCACCTGTATAGAGAAAATCCACTTCTTTTGAAAGCACTTCCCTCCCATGATATAAAGGAGTATTAGCTTTCAATACAAACACGCAATTGATCACTTCTTGAGCAGCTTCATGAGCCTCCTCATTTTGAGACCTATCAATGTGTTGCAAACTCCATCCTTCAAACCTTTTAAGCAATTGTTTGACCTTGAAACACAAAGTTTTCAGTCTAGGGTTCTTGTTTTTCCAAACTCCTAGCACCTATTACAACTAACAAGGAATCACCCTTAATCTGTAAGTATTTAATTCCCAACTATATAAAGATGTTTAATCCACCCTCAAGTGCCATGTACTCTGCTTCATTATTACGATTTGCATCAAGTTTCAACCCTTGTTTCCTCATAATTTTTCTTCGAGCATCATAAATAAAAATCCCCCCGATGTAGCATCATGGCTTTTCCGATAAGAGCCATCATATAATAGTAAGGAAGCATAAAAAATAGTAGCACTACAAGAGGTCACTTAAATTCCGTGCCAAATTACCGGCACCAATGGTGGGCATCGGTATATGTGTAGGTAAGTATGGAGGGAGATGCAGTTCTTTTAAAAAATCATTTTTAAATTTTCGACAGATGTTCCGATGCCTCTTCCGGCGCCTATTCCGATGCATTTTCTGACGTCTGTACGAATGCCTGTTTCGACGCCTCTATCGATACCTATATCATCGGACTTTGCAAAAAACGAACCCACGGGCTTTTCCTACACATTTCACTTCTTCTTGTGCCTTTTCTCTTGCTCTCTTCCTCCTTACCTCTTATAGATCTAGTGCGAAACAAGTTGTCAAAGGTGCTAATCTTGCTCGTGGACTACTCCATAGCACTAAGGTGAGATTGTTTTCAAGTTTACTTGTAGGTTTAGGGTTTATGCTTTAACATGGCATGTGTGTGTGTGTGTGTGTGTGTGTGTGTGTGTGTGTGTGTGTGTGCGCGTTTTTGCAGGTTCGGGGACGTTTACAACACCCTTTCTTACTCAAATAGGCCACATGTGAGTGCTTGAACTTTTAATGCATATTAAATTTCATTAAATTAATTTGTATATTGATAAAAGAAAATTTCATGCTTTAAACTTTCAATGCTTTAAAAGAAATTATGGTTTGTGTTGTGAAATTTTGTTTTGAATTAGGAGATTTTTTTGTTTTGGTTTATGGAAACATCTTGTTTTAAAGAAATATCGTTCTTAATTATGTCGTTTTTGGAATTATGCGATTGATGAGGTTTAGGTTTTAGGTTTCGGTTAGGTTTAGTTCAGGTCATATGTTAGGTTAGGGTATACATAGGTTATATGTTAAGCTATAAGTTAGGCTATATGTTAAGTCATGTTAGGTTAGGTTAGGTTATCTTATAGGTTAACGTTAGGTTCTAGGTAAGGTTTGAATTCAAGGTTAAATTAAGTTATAAGCTAGGTTATAGGTTAGGTTAGGTTATATGTTACCTCATGTTTAGATTATAGATGGACGTTGTGTTCGGACAGTTAAAACTTATGTACTTTTATGTTAATCTAAACACTTATCGGTGAAACGTCCAAACACGACCATCTACCAACGTCTAAACCATAACCCTCTAACTCAATTAGGAGACTGAAATGGCCAAGCACTACAGTACTAATTGGATTTGGAGCGACCAAATCAAAAGTTTCCAAACCTAAGCGGATTTACATAGCCTACCTAATTCTCTAAATATAGTAATGTATTAGCGGCCAAAATAAAAGTTGCTAATCTAAAGCCGATAACTCTTAGCAGCTATCGCTAAGCAGACTAAATGGCCTAACAATACTCTAATATGTTTTAGAGTGCTTTAACTTAGCGGCTTTACATAGTGTGCCTTAATGCACCGTCCGAACACGATGCGCCATCTATTAGCGGCCAAACCAGAATCCATAGAACCCTAAGAAGCTAGCCCAAGGCATATTGAAATGGAAAAATACTACACTAATCCAATTTGGAGCAGCCAAACATATGGAACTTTACATAGCGCACCCTAACACTCCAAAATACGGCCATCTATTAGTGTCTAAACCAACACTAGTCCTAAGACGTTAACCCTAGGTGGCTAGCCCTAGGCGGATTGAAATGGATAATTGCTATCCTAATCCAAATTTGGAGCAGCCTAATCTAAGCAGCTTTACACACCATACCGTAAGTTCTAACTGTCCGATCACAACGTCCATCTATTAGCGACCAAACGAAGATGACTTGTGTACTTCTAAAAACGCAAATGGACTTTGGTTAAGTTAAGTTATAGGTTAGGTTTAGCTTATAAGTTAGGTTAGGCTATAGGTTAGGTTTAGCTTATAAGTTAGGTTAGGTTAGGTTAGGTTCTAGGTTAGATTAAATTATAGGTTAGGTTAGAGCTAGCACGAAAAATAGTAGAAAAAACACAAACAGACTTTGGTTAGGTTAGCCTGTAGGTTAAGTTTAGGTTATAGCTTATGTTAAGCTAAGTTAGGTTTAGGTTATAGGTTAGGATAAGTTAGGTTTAGGTTATAGGCTAGGTTAGAGCTAGCGACAAATAGTAGAAAAAAACATAAATGGACTTCGAAGATGACTCGTATACTTCAAAAAATACAAATGGACTTTGGTTAGGTTAGCCTATAGGTTAGCTTAGATTTAGGTTAAAGGTTAGGTGAGATTATAGGTTAGGTTAGAGCTAGTGGAAAATGAATAGTAGAAAAAATGTAAACGGACTTCGAAGATGGCTCATGTACTCCTAAATATGCAAATGGACTTCAGTTAGGTTAGGTTTAGGTTATAGATTAGTTTATGTTAGGTTAGGTTAGGTTTAGGTTATAAGTTAGGCTAGATTATAAGTTAGGCTAGAGCTAGTGTCACATAGTAGAAAAACGCAAACGGAGTTCAAGAATGACTCGTGTACTTAAAAAAATGCAAACAGACTTCGGTTAGGCTTTGTTATAGATGAAGTTATAGGCTAAGTTTAATTGGATTATAGGTTAGGTTAGGGGTACACAAACTTCAAAAACACTAATATATAGTCATTGACCCTGTGGTCCTAATCTCCGTGCACCTCTAGACCGAGGTGTGCGAGGATCGAACGTGAGATTGTTAGAGCTCGAGCTAGCAGCAAATAGTTGAATTTGAGATTGTTAGAGCTCAAGATAGCAGAAAATCAGACTTCAAAGGTACACACAGACTTCAAGAACCTTAATATATAGTCATGGACCAATAAAGACAAGATTATTACCCTGTGGTCCTAATCTTTGTGCACCTCTAGACCGAGGTATACGGGGATTGGGCCTGGCTAGAGGATGTGAGGTTGTTAGAGCTAGCACGAAATAGTTGAGAAAATGTAATCGGACTTCCAAAGTGCACACAAACTTCAAGAACCTTAATATATAGTCATCCAATAAAGACAAGATTATTACCCTATGGTCCTAATCTCCGTACACCTCTAGATCGAGGTGTGCGGGGATCGGGCCTGAATTAGAATGTGAGGTTGTTAGAGCTAGCAGCAAATAGTTGAAAAAATGTAATCGGACTTTCAAAGTCCAGAGAGACTTCAAGAACCTTAATATATAGTCATTGACCAATAAAGATGAGATTATTACCCTGTGGTCCTAATCTCCGTGCACCTCTAGATCGAGGTGTGCGAGGATCAGGCTTGGCTAGAGAATGTGAGGTTGTCATGTATTGTCATGTACTTAGTAGTGTGTAGTTATAACAATTAGAGTGCTTTAATTATTTTTTGCATAATTGGTAGATAAAGTATGGACGATAGTATGGTGTGTCCTTGTGCGCATTGCAAGCATCAAATATTTCAAACACGCAAACTCTGCGACCAACATATACGCAATCAAGGTCCTTTTTCGATTGAGCAACTACAAGACCTACGTTATTGATCTCATGGTCTAGAGACTGAGGTCAAACTTCGCAAGTACATACTGATCCAACTTCATCCCAGAGAAGACGATTTTCAAACGAGCAAACATCGACTGAGTCCTCCCAACCAATACCTGATGTGGCCTTTTATGAAGTAGAGATGGAGCAGATGTTGGACACGTTCTTTGACATGGATCCCATCATTGAAAACATAGAAGATGACAACATTGACCGCAATACTACGGACCAACCTCAGTCATCCCATTCATATCAACGGCATGATAGCAATGATAAAGAGGGCGAGATGATGCAAAGTCTTGCATGCATGCCACTTTACAATGGTGCAAAAATCTCAGTTATCCGTACCACGTTGGCAATGCTTAATTTGCAGTCTACTGTCTACGGTTGGTCTGACGCCTCAATCACAGAGCTTTTTAGAGAAATACATTGTATCCTAAGCATGATAAAGTGCAAATTACAGTTCAATAATGTGATCAAGAGGCTGACTTGTTCATGTAACGATAGGTTGCTCAATGAGAAAATCTTGCCAGAAGGAAATCACATGTCCCCTACCCGTCTAGTTGGTGAAAAAGATTCTTACTAACTTGGGCTTGGATTATCACAAAATACATACATGTACTAATGAATGTATATATTTTTTGCAATGAGTATACAAATTTGGAATAGTGTCCCAATTGTGGATCAAACAGGTACAAGGAGGATACACAAGGAAAATTTATCCCTGCAAAGGTCGTTTCGACACTTTCCTATAACTCCAAGAATAAAGAGCATATTCAAGTGCAAGTCCATAGCCACTTTGATTACATGACACTCAAATACTAGATCAACAGATGATGTGATGCGGGTACTTGATGACTCTCGTGCATGGAAGCAATAGAGGAAAGTTGGCCTACATTTAAGAACGAGCCTCGATGTATCCGCTTTGGTCTGGCAATGGACGGAGTAAACCCATTCCAATTACGAAGTTCGTCATGGAGCACGTGGCCTATTTTTCTAGTCAATAATAATCTTCCACCATGGCTCGCTATCAAGAAAGGCCATCTGTTGTTGTCATTGATCATCCAAGGAAGTACAAAGCAAAGAACATGGACGTCTATCTGGCACCACTTATAGAGGAGCTCCAAATCTTGTGGACAATAATCGATGTGGTTGATATGTCCCAACCAATAGGACAAGGGAATGTACATATGCAAGGCATTCTCATGTGGATCATGCACAATTGGCCAGACTTTGGTGAGTGCTCAGGTAAGTGCCTTTGAAACCCTCACACACATGTGATTCCTGGCTATGCCAATGCTTTTATATTTTAATTTTGTGATGTTTCAGGCTTGAGTTACTCGGGCAATCATGCATGTCCGAAATGTGGTCCTCGACTTGGCTTTCGCCGCTCTAAGCATTTAAGCAAGACAATTTACAAGGAGCATGATAGATTTTTTCCTAAAGGACATGAGCTACGTGGACCAAACATATGCAAACATGACATGCATCCACTGAAAGCGAGCGATTGGAAAAACATGTGGCTGGAGAGGGGAGATTGGATACCACCTAAAATGAAAAGATTAACCATTTTCTTGATCCAATGCACATCTTCAAGAATGTGGTGGAAAACCATCACTAGAAAAAGGGAGAGCAAGGCCCAAAGGGATGACATGCAGGCTGTGGGTTGAATGATAGAGATGTGGCCTCGACTTAAACCCAATGGAAAGTTTTCTATACCAAAAGGTCCATGGCTTCCGAGTCGTGCAGAAGAGCAACAAGTGAAAAAGACTATATCTTCATTCAAGACTCCCACAAGGTGAATGCGATGTTTGAAAACATCTTTTATGAGAGATGAAAACCTCAGTGGTCTCAAGTCCCACGATTGGCACAAACTTCTACAATTCATCTTACCAATTGCCATAAAGGGTTTTTTGATAGATGACATTAGAACAACAATCTACGAAATCAGTGAGTTGGTACGTTGGATCAGTTCAAAAGAGATAAGAGAAGACAACATCGATGCAACATGCTTAAATGCTATTAAAGCAGTGTGCATGGTGGAGAAGTACTTTCCAAAAAACATTATTACCATCAAAATGCATGTACTTGTGCATGTAGTTGATGAAGTTGTAGTTGTTGGGGTCGTCCATAGCAGGTGGATGTTCTTCTTGGAGAGAGTTATGAAGACTTTAAAGGGGTTTGTTCATCAAATGACTCGCCCCGAGGGTAGCATGGCCAAAGGACGGCTTGTACAAGAGTCTCTTGTCCTTATCAGTGAATTTTGGTCTCAATTGATCCAGAGATGCCCCGAATGTGGACTACTCAGGTCAATGTCAAGGTGATAGGGGACGGGCCGGAGGGACAAGGCATCGTTAGAAAGATGGACATCACAATGCAAGAAAAGGTTATGAGATTTTGCCTTCTCAACTCAGACATCATGTAAAAGTGTCTAAAGAGATACGAAGGGGAAAAACAACAGTGCTTGATAGACCGCCTTCAATTCAAGCGCAATCGTGCCACTAGAAACCTTCCTTTTCCAGATCATCTTCAAAAATTGCCTAATTTTCCAATCGGGTGGTGGTTAGCCTTGTGACAATCTCAGAGGAAAAGAGGAATGGAGTGTTGATTATTGAAGAGAAAGAGGAGACGTCAAGGGGTTTTGATTGGCATGTATATTTTCACAACTTCCTTTTCGAGCTCCACATGATCACATTGCTTTATTAACTTTTAGTCTGTTGCAATTTTGTGGCTGCAATATCACAAATATGGAGCTTTGTGGTCGCATGGGAAACACTTCAAAGTGCAATAGATCGACAAACAAAGGGTCACTTTCGATAGTGGTGTTAGGGCAAGATTTGTCCAAGAAAGTAGGAGTAGTGCCAGGGATGAGAACACAGAGACTAGCCAACTTGAATACTTTGGCTACATCCAAGACATCTTCAAGATTAGTTTTAGAAAGTTTGATATGTTTATCTTTGATGTCAAGTGGTTCAAAGTTATTACCAGCAGCCCTACTAAAATTGTGCATAAAGACAAGGTGGATTGATTCAAGTGAACTCTAGGCGGGTGTGGATAGATGCGTAGGATACATTTGAACTTCACAGCATTGTGAACAAGTTGTGTTCACACACAATCCACTATGGACAAAAATGATGATAATGATCTGTTTAGACCCTGCTGGCTCTATGTAGTTCAAGTTGCTCCATGAAGCAAGCAAGTGTGTGAAGGATTGGACGTTGAGGTTGAAGAGGTGATTCATGAACAAAGTGCAGGACTAACAAAGACATGTCTAGATTTTGAGGTGGATGTCAGCAGTGAGCAATTGTCTGGACCTAGAGATGAGGTGTCAAATACCAGAGCTGATGCAGAGAGCGACGAAGAAGTAGAGTTTGATGACGAAGATGTTGAAGTACAGATTGAGATAGACATCTTTGGTGCATCAGATCTCATAGAGGATGAGAGATTAACTAATGGTTTTTACTAGGAACTCTTTTGTAAAACTCTTTTTATTAATCTACAATACACTTTACATTCATTCATTTGTGTTGCACCTTCGTTGATTTGTTATTTGTATTGATTAAGCATTTCTTTTTTAAACTAACATATTTTGTGGGTGTTACTTGTGTAAGATTATCCATGGCCGATGAAAATGAGCCACACTCTCCTAGTTTTAGTTTCTTGTCACTTTGGTCGGCATGTCACCCAAGCAGATGGGATCATTTTGGTATCAATTCACACCCGAGCAGATCGCGATGGCATAACACCTTTGGGCAACAGCAAGTCCCTTAGACCTACTATGATTGACCCTACACCCAGGACTAGTGTGATCCCTACATTAAGTTGTCCCACACCTCAGTCTAGTGTATATGCCTAGGACTTGTGTGTCCAATACACCAACGGGTGGTTCATCATCAAGACGAGGTAGGCATTGTTCTAGAGGCAGTGGTTGTTGTGGTAGTTGTTCTATAGATGCGTCCACACCACCAAGAGAGCGTCCACCACTCTCTTCAGTATAGATAGTTCACCAATTGGCACACCACATACACCTTGGGGATCACACGAGCATGATCCTAGCAAGGTATACAAGAGCAGGTATGGGGCTATTGTGGCGGATAGGGTCAGAAAGGCCATGGGACAAAGGATTCGGTAGCTGTGTACGATTTAGTTTGGTCACTTTGTAATGGAGGTTTGGGATAACCTCGACCTTGAAAGAAATATTTACATCATCAAGGCCATTCACAAAGAGTACAGGCCGGTAGAGGGTACAATCTAGTCTTAAACCCCTAGATTTTGAGCGTGGCAAAGGCCACAATGTCACACCGTCGGTCAGAGGCAAGAGACAGGTATAATACCGGGAGTCCCAAGCCGGCATGGTTGGATGTAGAGGAGTGGGCGGGGATTGCACGAGAGACACAAGACAATCCTGAGAGATTTCAACAGCAGAGAGATGCAGCTAGAGTACGTTTGGAGTCTGTTAGAGAGTCACATCTTGGGAGTGGAGGCTACGATATGCTTCGACATGAGTTTATAAGTATTATACGTATGCTTTAAATTATTGAACATATATATGTTATTCAGTGAAGATTTATCTAATGATTAAACCATAATTTTGTAGGAAGTTGCCGTGAAGCGTCCTCCGACACATCGAGAGGAAAAGTATGGGTACAAGTATGGATTTGTGGCCCTTCTGACCCAACTGCAAGAGGAGGGAGAGGACATTGACTAGGAGGCATTACCATGAGGGTCTTCTCACTCAGTGATTGTTTTCATATGTACAATTTTGTAGTGCTTATGTTTATGGTTTATGGTTATGTTTATGGTATGACACAGATGTTATAGTTAAGGTTTGGCAGTTGAGTTAAGGTTATGGTTTTTGTATGATGGTATGGCAATCATCTTATGGTTATGGTTATTATTATGGTTATGGTTATGGTTATGGTTGTGCCATGATGCTATGGCTATTATGGTTATGGTATGACAAGGAAGTTATGGTAATGGTTATTGTATGGCAAACGGGTTATGTTTATGGTTTTGCATTTTTCGACTCATGTTTTTATTATGGTTATAAAATCTTTATGCCGTTATGCCATGATCAAGCTTTTGATTTTGTGGTTATGTTATTCTTATAATTTTACTAATTGCCATACACTCACTCTTTAGTGTCAGCTTGTAGGTGGAGTGCGGTTGCTTGTGCACTCTTCTTGAATCTGAGAGATTTACACTATTTTGACCATAACTTTTTACCTGTAGCTCGGAATGACATGCTTCAAAAGGCAAAATTGACCTTTTCAACATGTTTGATATGAATTTGGACTATTCTTCATGCCCATGCACCAAGGAATTCGGTTTGGAAGGTCCACACTAGGCTAGGGAACCTTTTGCTTCCAAGTCTTCTTGTATGGGCCCTTTTTGTATGCATCCAAGGGGAATCATGCTTTTTCAAAAGGCTATGATGCTTAAACAAATAGAGGAGGGCCCAATATTATTTGCTTGTGAAAAGAATATACAATTGGAGTCTTTTTGAAAGGAGAGAAACTATATGTATATTCTTAAGAGATATTGGGCCACCTATGTAGGGGGCATAGAAGACTTGTAGAGAGGGACCATAATCTTTGGTAAAGACAAGTGGAGAGTTGATTTCCATGGGAATTTATCTATATGGAATGGAAGATGGATATATTATTTTTCTACTACTAATTCACAAGAGGTAAGAAAGTTTGGGGGTATATAGTTGGTTATTGTATGCTTATTCTATTTACAAAGCAAAAAAGAAAAGGGTGGTAATATAAATATATGACTAAGGTGACATTTTTGGGAAGAGTATAATGTATGTGTCGCCACAAAGGTTAAACAAAGAGGGGGAATTTACTCTAGATAACTTAATAGCGTAGAAAAATATATACACATAGGAGGAAGAGGACGTTGAGTAGGCTAACAAATGTTGCAAAAAGATGGTTACCATTTTATGCCACTCAATGGTATACGATTGTATTTCTACTTAGACAAAATCCGAGGCCTTATCTATTTTAAAACAATTCCACAAGGCTGCGGAACTTCAAATTGGTCGTTGCCTCAAGAAGCTTCGTAGTGTCAATGGAGGCGAATATGTTTGGCAAGAGTTTGTGAGTTCATGAACACATTATTCCATAATCACCTCAACAAATGGTGTTGCTAAACGAAAGAATCACTATGAGAGATCGTGGTGTTTACCGCGGACCATTAGCGCAAAACAGGAGAGAGAAATTCAAAATGAGGAGAGAGAAATAGCTTTGTTGTTCATGCGGCGTATTGCCGCGTTTATTACTACGCTTATTACCGCGCCCATTACCACCAAGGCCATAGACCCCCTTTCCCCCTCCTCTCCCGCGGGTTACCATTTAAATCAAATACAACTCAAAATGTATTTACAAACTACAACTCCTACACTCTCCAGAATGCTCACTTCACTTAATCTCTCTTTCACTCTAAAAATTCTCTACATAAATCATAATACTCACAACAAAACCATTACAAATACTATTCATAAGTAGCACATAACAAAACATTTGCGAATTAATCATTTACTACACCAAAAAAAAGAATGGAGGGTTTTATTAATTCTCATCTTGTATAAGATCTCTACAAGCACTAGGGTCCATATTTAGACCCATAGTATTCAAATCAATAAACAAGTTTAGAGATTCTTCCTCCTCTCCATCACCTCCTGTAGAATCATCATCGCTTTCTCCCTCTTCCTCCTCCTCAAGATGACTAGTTGCAAGGCTTGGCTGACCTTCTTCAACTTCAACTACATCTTCCTCTGCATCTTGTGGTGATGGTATGATGGGATCAATTACTGGCTCAATGTCCGTCTCTGCAAAGATAGATCTACCCCGCGGCGTGACTGGAATGACATACCAAAGTCTTCTTTGATATATACATGGCACATAAAAAACGTGTACGTCGCACACAAACAATAAGCTGATATACATATATTAAATTTTTAATTTAAGTTGATTGCACATAGCCTAAATTACCTGCTCGCAACTACTAGGATACACCAAGTTGTCAGTTTTTCCCCAGATGGAATTGGGTGGAATCCACCATAATGAGCCCATTTTCATGTCTTTTGACCTCACCCGCAAACCATCGTCACTCAAAGAGGAATTTGTGAAAAGATCTGAAATCCACTTTGATTATTCTCTCTATAGTACCACAATATATGACCTCATATGTTGTTGTGTCATAGTTTCCCATCTCACCACAATCGTTAGTGGTCCGACGCTCATCTATCTTGCGGGTGCGGAAATGTCGGCCTTTGGACCAAATGGAGTTGAAAGTGAGACCCTACAATCACAATGCATAAGAGGTTACGTCACATTTCATAAAGCGATTTGCATACATGCATACATAACATATACACACTCACCTTGCACAAACATCCCCGCGCATACTCCCATTCTTTAGGGCTTATTTGTTCTCCTTGTGCTTTGGCATTGGTCATGGCATTATGGATCCACTCTACTTGAATCAAATCAGGATATTTTGCAAGCCCTTTAGGAAAAGGAGGTGCACGTCTATCTCCATGCGACCTCTTCCATGCATCTCTATCCCTTACTCTAGCTGCACGGGCTTCCAAGTACATATTGACCCATTTGGTCATGATAGTGGCATTGAGTAAACAGTAGTTGTTGACTATGGCATGAAACTCTCTATCCATGACCAAGAGTGAGCCTTCCACTTGGAATGGTTGAGTGCTTCCTAGGATCCTCTTCCTCACTCCATAGACGAGGCAATGATGGATCCACTGTGATGAGATACTGTGAGACATACACAAATGCCTCTTGCACCACCCAACCTTCTGCCATGCTCGCTTGAAAACATTAAAACCACATTTTTTTATTAGTAACTCCATAGCATATAAATTCTATCTATATTGTATTGATTTTGCATACCTCCGGTTGTCACCTCAATCTAACAAAATCCTTTAAAGTCTTCAAGAATCTCTCCAAGAAGAACATCCATCTAGAGTGAACCACCCCACAAATGGAAATCTCCTCAACAAGGTGAAGAAATAGGTGTACTTGGCTAACAAGGATTGTACTTGGGAATGCATCCTCAATAGCACACACTACCTCTACTGCTAGCTGATGGGCTACTGGTATGGCTTCCACTTCTATCTCCTTGGAGCTCACAAATCTACAAGGCACAAATAATATAGTACATGAAAAAAATTTCCATTGTACATGGCACAACATGATATAGTACTTGAAAAAAAACCATTACCTCACCATCTCACCCACTTTGAATATTGCAGCCTTCACCTTAGTGTCTCCATAACCACTAATAGTTATGGGAAGTACAAACTACAAACAATAAAACATCTTAGTGAATGTCAACTTATATATAAGGACACATAGACACCACAAATTTTTCTACTCTTACGTGAAGAATTTTATGCCAATCATGGGATTTCAATCCATACAATTGAGTGGAGCCACCCTTTTTGGTTTTTGTGAAAGCACCTTTGAGTGACCGCATATATCCCGTTGGAGTTAAAATGGATGCCATAACTTGCTTTGTTCGCTCTTGGTTTGCCTTTGACAGTATCCACGATGCTTTTGGGAGAATAATATTTCCCCGCTCCGCCATGCGGGGCGTGGTTGAACGGGGGAGACATCTCATGGCTCTTAAATCTTCCCTAGCACCCAATGAATCCTTCTTGCCAATTATGTGATCCCATATAGCTTGCCCAACATTTTTGAACGCATGCATAGGGTCCAACAAGTGCTAAATTTCAACGAAGCCCAATAGGGGAGCGACAAGAAGATAGAGTACCTCGACATACCCCTTGGCAGCCCATTGGGAGGGGCTGCTTCGCCCAATCATCCATGTTCCAATGGAATGGCTTCACTCCATTCATAGGGGGAGCATATCTACAATGTGAAGGAGGCAGAAAGCGATGGTTTTTGGGATAGATCACCTTCCCAAGAAGAGGAGGTCTCTCTGTCACAAGGGAAGGGCCACAAGTTGGACACGCACTATGTCCAGACGTTGACAGTCCTGCCAAGAGGTAAAATCACGTTACACATGAAATGATAAACCTAAAGCAAAGAGTACACTTAACATGTGCATAATGACTATATACCTCTCCAAATCCTAGGTAATCATGCATGGTCCACATGAGGATGCACTTGATGATGGCTTTGCGGTCTCGTGGTGGCCGTGAAATGTCAATGACATCTATGCCTCTCCATAGATCTTGAAGCTCTTCAATAAGAGGCTGCAGATATACATCCATGTTTTTTACCTTGTTCTTTTTTCTGGAATGAGAAGTGATAGTAAAATGTTTCCCTTTTTTGTTGCCTCCCAAGGAGGAATATTGTAGTTCACAACCACCACCGGCCAAGTGCTCCACGAAGTAGAGCGGTGCCCAAATGGATTCACTCCATCACTCGCTAACCCAATCCTCAAGTGACGAGGCTCATCCCTGAACTCTGGCCATGTGTCCTCTATGTGCTTCCACACTGGTGAGTCAGCTGGCACTCTCACAATACCATCTGTGGAGCGATTATTTGCATGCCAACTCAAAAGCTCGCTCGTACCCTTCGATCTAAACATGTGTTGAATGCGAGGGATGAGTGGAAAATGCCTCAAAACTTTACGTGGAATTCTCTTGCTCTGCATTCATTCTTTGAACCTAGGCTCCCCGCACGATGGCCATATGTCACAATCGGCATGCTCATTACGAAAGAGCACAAATCGTTCACGCAAGCATGAATGCGATCATAATCCATCCCTAATCCTGTCACCACTTCGCGTGCTTTTCGTCTATTCTCTGGCATGTGATTGCTAGCTGGCAGCATCTTTCCTAGCAGCCTATCACAAGAAGAAAGTACATTAAAAGCTAATTTATGCATTCCACAAGCATTCTTTACAATCTGTATACATCCCTCAAAAGTGTGTCAACACTTGCATTGCTCCATCCAAACATCGCCTGAAGGTTAAGGACTTCGAGAGATTCCCTTAAAATGGAGTAGGAGCATCTCTCGTATAGTGCAGTGTGTGCAAAAACGAAGCCCAATAGGGGAGAGACAAGAAGATAGAGTACCTCGACATACCCCTTGGCAGCCCATTGGGAGGGGCTGCTTCGCCCAATCAGCCATGTTCCAATGGAATGGCTTCACTCCATTCATAGGGGGAGCATATCTACGATGTGAAGGAGGCAGGAAAAGATGGTTTTTGGGATAGATCACCTTCCCAAGAAGAGGAGGTCTCTCTGTCACAAGGGAAGGGCCACAAGTTGGACACGCACTATGTCCAGACGTTGACAGTCCTGCCAAGAGGTAAAATCACGTTACACATGAGATGATAAACCTAAAGCAAAGAGTACACTTAACATGTGCATAATGACTATATACCTCTCCAAATCCTAGGTAATCATGCATGGTCCACATGAGGATGCACTTGATGATGGCTTTGCGGTCTCGTGGTGGCCGTGAAATGTCAATGACATCTATGCCTCTCCATAGATCTTGAAGCTCTTCAATAAGAGGCTGCAGATATACATCCATGTTTTTTACCTTGTGCTTTTTCCTGGAATGAGAAGTGATAGTAAAATGTTTCCCTTTTTTGTTGCCTCCTAAGGAGGAATATTGTAGTTCACAACCACCACCGGCCAAGTGCTCCACGAAGTAGAGCGGTGCCCAAATGGATTCACTCCATCACTCGCTAACCCAATCCTCAAGTGATGAGGCTCATCCCTGAACTCTGGCCATGTGTCCTCTATGTGCTTCCACGCTGGTGAGTCAGCTGGCACTCTCATAATACCATCTGTGGAGTGATTTTTTGCATGCCAACTCAAAAGCTCGCTCGTACCCTTCGATCTAAACATGTGTTGAATGCGAGGGATGAGTGGAAAATGCCTCAAAACTTTACGTGGAATTCTGTTGCTCTGCATTCATTCTTTGAACCTAGGCTCCCCGCACGATGGACATGTTTCACAATCGGCATGCTCATTACGAAAGAGCACAAATCGTTCACGCAAGCATGAATGCGATCATAATCCATCCCTAATCCTGTCACCACTTCGCGTGCTTTTTGTCTATTCTTTGGCATGTGATTGCTAGCTGGCAGCATCTTTCCTAGTAGCCTATCACAAGAAGAAAGTACATTAAAAGCTAATTTATGCATTCCACAAGCATCCTTTACAATCTGTATACATCCCTCAAAAGTGCGTCAACACTTGCATTGCTCCATCCAAACATCGCCCGAAGGTTAAAGACTTCGAGAGATTCCCTTAAAATGGAGTAGGAGCATCTCTCATATAGTGCAGTGTGTGCCAAATCAAGTAGCTCACTCCTCATTTTTTTGGAAGCTTCTTCGCATGCACACTCTGGTTCATGCTCCTCCTCTCGTGCAAGGAGATCCTCAACCGTTCTATGCAAATGGTCGTCTTCTGCATCCACGTAAGGAGATGGGATGTGGTCACTCGTAGAGGGAGTAGCAGTTGGCTGATTTGATGTGCTTCCTCCCTCTCTAATAGATTCCTGGCACATGCGCTCTTCCACCCTCCTTTTCCCTCCTCCACCAACCACATGCCAATGAGGGGTGATGTCAATAGCTGCTACAGTTCGCGGATCGTTTGTTTCCATCCGTGCACACTTACGAGGATCGTCCCATAGTCCATAATCTTCTACATGACAAGCATATCCGTTGAAGGCGAGCAATGGTGCATTTGCACCGCACGCATGGGCATGGTAATCGCTCAGCCAACCACCACCGTGATCTATCCGATTCATTGTGGACGGGCCAAAATCATCCTAAGCAACCTACATTAATAAATTACATACACTAATTAAAATCAATTTACAAAAAAAAGGTTAATAAAATATCATCAAAAAGTTTTTTTTAAAAATTAACATGCATGGTAATCAAAACTTTTAGGTAGCAATGTCATTTTCAAAGTACTAGGAATCATTTCATTTTATATACATTTCATCAAAAACATAGTACCAAAAGATATTGAAAATCAAAGGTCATAATGTCAGAACATGGCCTTCTCTCTGGTTGCACCGAAATTGCAGTGCGGTAATAGGCACGGTAATAGCTGCGGTAACTATCGCGGTAATGTTCGCGGTAATATGCGCGGAACAACTTTTTCAAATTTTTTTATAAATAGTGGCACCTGCGTGCCCCGCGAAGTTTAAAACCCTAATTTTCAAAATTCATCGTCTTCTTCACAGAAGCTGAAAGCAAGAACCTCATAACCTTGAGATCTTACACCCTTGCTACCTACTCTTCTACTCTCCACCATCTCTACTCTTCCATCTATACTCTCCTACCCTCTCCCAACAAGCTCTTCAATTCCACAATGTAAGTTTTCTTGTTATGTTTTTTTATTTTTACACACACATGCATACACACGCACAAGTTAACACGCATGCAAATACACATACACATGCATGCACTCATACGCACACATATACACACACACACATAGAAACACACATACGCACACACACATGCATATGTTAATTTAAGTTATGCACTCATACGCACACACACATATAAACACAAACACACATATGCATACACAAACTCACACATACACATGCATGCACTATACGCACACACACGTAGAAACACACATACGCACACACATGCATATGTTAATTTAAGTTATGCATTAGTATGTGCACACACTAATTGGTGTGTCCATTTTAATCTTGACATTGACGACCTAAACTTAACACTTACTTGCAAAACATAAACTTAACACACACTAATAAGTGTGTGTTAACACACACTAATTAGTGTGTGATTAGTGTGTGCATTGGTCATTAGTGTGTTAACACACACTAATTAGTGTGTGCATTGCCAATCACATTGGCCAATGCACACACTAAATAGTGTGTGCACAAGCCAATTAATTAACACACACTAATTAGTGTGTGATGAGTGTGTGCATTGGCCAATCACATTGACCAATGCACACACTAATTAGTGTGTGATTAGTGTGTGCATTGGTCAATCACACAAGCCAATGCACACACTAATTAGTGTGTGTTAACATACACTAATTAGTGTGTGCATTGGCTTGTGTAATTGGCTTGTGCACACACTAATTAGTGTGTGTTAACACACATTAATTGGCTTGTGCATTGGCCAATGCACACACTAATTAGTGTATGTTAACACACACTAATTAGTGTGTGCACAAGTCAATTACACAAGCCAATGCACACACTAATTAGTGTGTGTTCATGTCAATTACACACTAATTAGTGTGTGTACATGTCATTACACACACTAATTATGTTAAATTAAACACTAATCAACACAAAAACATAATCATACCTCCATGATTAAGTCGTAGGTGACGTATTAGGCCCCAATGGCCATCCAAGTGATCGCACAATCGTTCTCACTAATCATAAACACAATAATCTCTTATTAGCCAATACACACACTAATATCTTATTAGCACTCAAGGCTTTGCAAGGTTCTTTATAGGTTGTAGACACACCTTGGATTCTTTCCACATTGGATACTATAGAGAATCCAATGTTAAAAAATCCAATGTTTGAAAAACATCAATGTGTAAATTTTTTATCATATATTTCAATTTTTATTAGCGAGTTTAATCTTTGCCGCAATAAATGCAGACCATGGCTTCTTCTTCCACACCACGCTTTCGCAGCATTGAGGAGTTCATGGCGGACAGGATGTCATATCCTGACGCTCTCTCTGCCTATCATTCATAGCCGTCGCCTCAACAGTCATCATCAGGGTTCAGCTGGTTTCGAGCCGCTCTTGGTGGGTTCGCTGCCGTACCTGTGTGATCGATCGAGATGTGGAGAGGGCATTGCGTCTTCGGGCAGAGTGGTTAGGTTCGCAGCAGACCCTTGCGCAGCGCTATTCATCGGCGCAGCTAGCAACGTTTGGATTATCTGAGGTCTCTACTCCGACTTCTCAATGTTGTAAGATATATGCTGATTCATTCTGGATTACCTCGTGTTTTCTAGGCTGAAGCTACTTTGACAGTAGTATTTATTCATAATCATCTTCTTACTACTGCACCCTCTGGTAAGATACCCATCACAGCATGGACAGGTGACATTCCTTCTGTATCTCATTTTCGAGCCTTTGGATGTACTGCTTATAATCATGTTCTCAAAGAAACACGAACAAAATTTGATGCTCCTGGTTTTAAAGTTACTTTTTTTGGATATTCAGACACTTCCAAAGGCTAAAAATTATATGACCCTTCCTCCAAGAAATTAATTGTGAATCGTGATGCTACTTTTAATAAACAGCTTATGGATGATTCTAATGATATTAAATCATTGCTTCAGGCTTTGTCATTTATTTTAGATGATGAAACTCTTCTTGTAGAGCACCTTTCCTCTTCACAACCATTCATTCCAAATGTTGACAATGATGATATTGATATGTTTGTTGATCTGCATATTGATTTTGAACATGGTTCATGTCATGTTTATGATGACAATATTGCTGATAATGCTTTCTCTACTTCTGAAGATCATGTTACTTAATGAAGCTATATCTTCATCACAAAAGGATCAATGGTAAGAGGCTATGGAAGCAGAGTACAATTCTCTTATCTCTAAAGGTACATGGATACTAATTGAACTACCTCCTGGTCGTACAATTATTAAGTGTAACTGGGTGTATAAGACAAAGATAAAAGTAGATGGATCTTTTGACAAGTTCAAGGCACATTTAGCTGCAAAAAGTTACTTCCAAGTTGCTAGTGCTGATTATCAAGAGACCTTTTCACCAGTTGTTTGTATCACAAGTATTCGAGTTTTATTGGCATTTGCTGTTCAATTTGATTTAGAGGCTCATCAAATGGATGTGCGAACTGCTTTTTTGATTAGTGATTTGAAGAGGAAATTTATATGGAACGAACAAAAGGATTTGTTATTTCAGGTAAATAAGACCTTGTTGCTCAACTCCATAAGGCACTATATGGTCTCAAACAAGCTTCATAGGCTTAGTATACAAAATTTGATCTTTTTTTCACCTCTAAAGGATTCATCTCTTGCTCTTCAGACCCCAACTTATACATAAGGCACCAAAGTAACAGTTTTATGATTCTTGCTCTTTATGTGGATGATGACATCCTTGTTTCCAATGATTTGGGATTTCTTCAGCAAGTGAAAAAGTTATTGTTCTTTGCATTTGATATGGTGGATCTTGGAGAGATTCACTCGTTTCTTGGAATTTAGATTCAAAGAAACCGTACAAAAGGTATTTTACTCCTTCGAGAGTTAAAGCTTATTATAGATACTATTCAAAAATTTGGTATGGAATCTGTACATTCGGCCAACACACCTAGTCTTGCAAGTTCTACGAAGAACACTTTTGACAGTGGCGGTCAGCTTGTCACAAATCAATCTTATGCTAACTTGATTGGATGTCTTCAATTTTTTGGCGTGAGCACTCGCATTAATATTTTGTTTGTTCTTAATTATCTTGAGCGTACTTCTCTTAAGCATTGGTCTGTAGAAAAGTGTGTAATGAAATACTTAAAAGGCACTACAAATTTTGGTTTGATCTATTGACGACAATTGACATTGGATTTTATGAAATCTCTTTTACTTTTGGGTTACACGGATGCATAATGGGCAAGGTCACGTTTATCTATGCATCTACTAGTGGCAATTGATTCTTTATAAATGGTTGTATTGTTTCTTAGACCAGCAAGAAACAACGTTGTGTTGCAGTTTCTACAATTGAGTCTGAATATGTTGGGGCATCACTTGCAGCTCGTGAGTTGATTTGGCTTCGACAAATGCTGATTGATATTGGTCATTCTTCTCCTTCTAGCACACCCTTGCGGTGTGACAACCAGAGTGCTATTAGTCTTACAAAATACTATGTTAACATAATAAGTCAAAGCACATTGTTGTGCATTATCATTGTGTCAGGTATGAAGTACGCAAAGGCACCATGATGGTTGAACATTGTCCAAGTGACCAAATGATTGCAAACGTTCTTACCAAAGGCCTCAATGAGTCACACTTCATCCTCTTGTGTTCGGAGCTTGGAGTTGCTTTGGTCTCACTCTTTCTAGATTAGCTTCTCTGCTATTGTGATAGCTTTGTAAAAATGACATTCTAATCATATAGGTACCATACACTATGCACACTGTGATCTTTGAGTCATTTTTATATTTATACATAGATACACAATTCACTTTCACATCATCATTGCGTTGGTTCATATTTTCACATTATATAGGGGCTTGGGTTTTCCCTCGAACTCGCCAAGGGTTTTTTCATCCAAAGCTAGAGACCTTTGTTTGAGTGGGAGTGTTGGAGCTATATATGGCTCTCTCTACTCAACTTGGTCTCACCTATATATTTGTATCTTGTCCTCAATATGAATCAATCTTGGGGAGCATACATGGTGTGTCTCTTATCTTGTCTCTCTCTCATTCTCTCTACATATCAACAATTTGTATTGAATCAAAGTGAGTACGTGGGTAAGAGAAAACAAGGACCTAGAAGAGAAAATCTTGGGGGGGGGGGGGGGGGGAGAGAGAGAGAGAGAGAGAGAGAGAGAGATCTTTTGCTTTGTTCTCCACAAATACTATTACCTTAAGGTGACATGGTCTTGTGGTTACAACGCCATGATCTTGATTCCCAATTTTGATATGTCTAAATATGTCCTTAGCTTTTAAATTAAATAAATTCTTTGATTCAATCTAACTTTATTTTGTGCAAGTGCGGCTACATCATTCAAAGATTCAACAAGTGTATGTATTTTTGGAGAAGAAAATGGAGAGAGAGAGAGAGAGAGAGAGAGAGAGAGAGAGAGAGAGAGAGAGAGAGTTTGTTACCTTTTGTCAAAGAAAGTTCTTTTGTTTCTTAATTGCTACTATCTCAAAAGCGTTACGATCGTGATGTAGCAATTTTGAGATGTGTCCTCGCAAAAGAACCATAAGAAGGGTTAGAATTTATGTAAAGTGATATGGATCGTTTAAAATATGTTCACTTCTAGATGTTTCTTCCTTTTTTGTTTGGAAGAAAAAGAAAACATGCAAGTCTCCTTGCATGGGTGAGTTTGCACATCCTTCCCAATTTTTATAATACAAGGGAACATGCCATTCCCAGGACATCATGTTTTGACATTCATTTGTCGACTGTCCTAACCAACATAATGATGTCAGCTAAAGCTTCCTTTCCATAGCATCTGCTTATTTTTTTTTCTTCCATGGATCACACCATCTGTCTCACAAAAAGTTTTCAGGTATCTCAATATTCCTTTCACTGCCTCCCAGTGTTTCTTGCCTGGGTTTGACATCTATCGACTTACTACTCCCACTGCAAATGCAATGTCTAGGCGAGTAGCAATCATTGCATACATCAAACTACCCACTGCAGACGCATATGGAATCTTATCCATTTCAGCCTGTTCTTCCTCAGACACAAGACAATCTTGTTTGCTAAGTTTCACATATGGTGGCAATGGAACACTCAATGCCTTTCCCTTCTCCATATATGAAACGTTGCAAAACCTTGTCAATATACTTTGTTTGAGATAACCAAATCAACTTCTTTGATCTGTCTCTCTCAATGCGCATACCAAGTATATGACTTGCCTCACCCATGTCTTTCATGTCAAACGATTTTGCCATCTTTGACTTCAAAGCTGAAATTTCTTCCAAGTGCTTGCCAGCAATTAACATGGCATCCACATACAAAATAAGGATCAGCCGACTGCCATCCTTAGCCTTCTTTGTATATAGACAGTGATCGAACTCACTACGTTTGTAGCCTTGAGAAAGCATAAACTTGTGGAATTTATGGTACCATGCCCTCGGTGATTGTTTTAAGCCATAAAGACTCTTTAACAACTGGCATACCCAATCTTCCTTGCCTTTCTCAACAAACCCTTCTGGCTGCTGCATGTAAATTTCCACATCTAAATCACCATGCAAGAACACTGTCTTGACATCCATTTGGTGCAACACCAAATCTAATATGGCAACCAATGCAAGAAAGCATCTCAATGTAGTCATTTTGACCACCGGAGAGAAGACTTCATCAAAGTCAATGCCTTGTTCTTGCTTAAAGCCCTTGGCAACAAGCCTTGCTTTGTACTTTGGCTGACTATCATGAGCGGTGATCTTATACTTGTAAACCCATTTACAGGGTAGAGCCTTTTTGCCATGTGGTAATTTAACTAGCTTCCATGTCTGGTTTTTATGCAGAGCTGTCATCTCTGACTGCATGGCCAATTGCCAATTCCCGGAGTCCTTCATTTGCACCGCTTCCTTGTAACATGAAGGCTCATTGCAATCAGTTAACATGACATAGTTCATAGATGGAACAAACCTATCAGGAGGTCGCGTGATACGTCCAGATCTATGCACAATAGGTGGCTCAGGCTCAGCCACAACCTGTGGTTCCACTCTATCCTGTCCTTGCTCCTCTTGAGCCCTGACATTTTGTCTTGCACGTGCAGGTCCATCTTCTTGGAAGACAACTCTTCTAATCTCCTCAACCCTCTCTGGTTTAGAATGATATTTGGATTCATTAAAGTGAACATCATTGTTGCGGACAACCTTTCTGGATTCGGGATCCCAAAGTCTGTACCCCATCTCACCAGAATTACCATAGCCTAGAAAGATGCACTTTCTACTCTTTGGCTCAAGTTTGTTCCTAAATTCCTTTGGAACGTGAGTATATGCCTCACAGCCAAAGACTCTGAGATGCTTGTATGAGGGCATTTTGCCTGACCATACCATCTCTGGCACTGAATCCTTCTGCAAAACCTTGTTAGGAGATCTATTTACAAGATGAACAGCTGTTGATACAGCTTCAGCCCAAAACCCATTTGGCAGTTGTGCATTAGACAACATACTTCTGACCTTCTCTTGTATGGTCCTATTCATCCTCTCAGCAACACCATTTTGAGGAGGATTGTAAGGAGCAGTAAGTTCACGTTTTATACCTTTTGACTCACAAAAGTCCTGAAAGGCCTTTGAAACATACTCTCCACCATTGTCAGTGCGTAAGCATTTAAGCTTCTTGCCACTCTGATTCTCCACAAGTGTCACAAACGTTTTGAAAACACTAAATGTTTCATCCTTGTGCTTGAGAAAGTAAACCCATACTTTCCTCGAGTAATCATCTATAAATGTCATAAAGTAAGAAGCTCCCCCTAGAGATAGGTTAGGCATAGGTCCACACAAATCACTATGAACAAGTGCCAACTGTGTATCTCTTCTACTGCTTCTATGCTTATGTGGCTGCTGTGTTTGCTTACCATACAGACAATGTTCACCGAGCCCGTCGGGCGTACCCACAAGATTTGGGGCCGTGTCTTCGCCTGTCGAATCTCACTCCAATCTGAGCAGGTGACTCTGGCTTCCTGCAGTGCTGCCCCGAGCCTCGATCTGAGCTCTGATACCAGTTGAAGGAGTACGAGCGGAAGTGCGACGCGAGAGAGAGTGCGAGAAGAAGAGCCCGACGATATGGTGAACTCGCTCTACTGTAATGTGTAGAGCATAGTGAGTTCTTATTAGGTTTTTACAATAGAATATGTGTACATACCTGGGGGCCCGCCCACTTACCTGGGCGACCACATTGGGCTTTATACCCCAACACTTTAGGGGGGCGATCTTCCCATTTGTAGGAGCCTTGTAGTTGCTATGTCTTTGAGGCAAGAAATGATAGTTGTTTGGATAGATTACCTCATGCAAGGCATCTGGCCGCTCCTTTACCAATGATGGCCCACAAGTAGGACAAGAAATGTGGCCTGATGTTGACAACCCTTCACTCATCTCATAAGAGAAAATCTCTACTATTCAAATAAAAAAGAGAAAAAGAATAAACACAACATACAAGAAATCTCTCCAAGGTCAAGATAGTTGTGTATAGTCCACATAAGGATACCCCTCACAATGGCCTCTCTCCTCTCCTCAAAAAGTGATACATTCACAACACATATGCTCTTCCATAACGCCTCCAATTCCTTGATAAGGGGCTTGATGTAGACATCAATATTTTCCACTTTATTCTTCCCTAGCACAAGCAAAGAAAGAAGTACTAAGCCCTTCTTCGTTTCTTCTTAAAGTATAATATTGTGATGATCACTACTAGCCAAATGCTCCATGATGTAGACTTGGTGCCAAAGAGATTAACACCATCGCTTGCCAACCCAAGCCTCAAGTGTCAAGTCTCAAGCATAAACTCAAGCCTCAGTACTGATACTATGCGTGCCTCCATGGAGATGAATCAGTATGGACACACATCATTCCATCATTTGAGAGGTTGTTGGCATTCCATGTGAGAAGTTCCACCGTGGACCTATTTTAAACGTATGTTGGATCCAAAAAATAAGTCAAAAATGCATTAATAACTTACGAGGGGATACGAGCCCCAACCACCTTGTAGCACAGTTCCTCACACATGGGACACATGCGGCATATGCATGTTGATTGTGGTAAAGTTTAAAATCGTTGATGCAATGAGAGACTAGAGGGAGGAAAAGAGATAAAGGGTGAAGAGAGAGAGAGAGAGAGAGAGAGAGAGAGAGAGAGAGAGAGAGAGAGAGAGAGAGAGAGAGAGAGAGAGAGAAGATTATAACATGTAGAGAGGGTAGAGTCTAGGTTAAATAGCCTCAAATAGGGTAGAGAGATGTAGAGAGAGTAGAGATTAGATTTGATAGATATAGAGAGGGTACATATTAAATAGGACAATTTTAGGCTAGATAGATAGGATAGAGATATGTAGAGAGGATAGTTATTAGCTATAAGAAGATTAGAGAGAGATTAGGCCAATACTTACAAACTAATCTCTTATAGATGTCAGATGAGAGACCACATATTGGGAAGTAACACTCATCTTCTTCCTTCGGTTGGTTCACATCGCCAGCAGATAGGCCTCCCACAAGGGCAAATGTCGCCTCCAGTGGATCCATCTCTTGAGGCAAAAGTCAACAAAATAAATTTAAGTTTAAAAGTAGTTAGTTAAAGAAGAGATTGAGTGATAAATGAACATCAAACAAGAATGCACACATGTGATCCTTTCAAGGTAACGAGTGTCATGACAAGTGGAGCGATGATGGCTTTGGCTGGGAATCCATTTTTGGTAGTGGTGGGAGGGCTACATCACCTATTTTGAAGTGTGTCTCTCCAAATGCAGAGGATGAAAACTGTGACGTGCTCATATCAAATATACATGGGTGCTACTATAGGATAAAATATGGTGGAAATATTGATTTTGGCAATGCGCAAGGCAGAGCATTTTGGCACCTCTTGTAGATTCTTGTACACTCGATGTATAAGAATTGTTTTATTGAGTTTAAAGAACGATATCCCAATCATGCATGCTATATCAAGGAAGCATTGCATGCTCGCATTCTGACCTCCCTCTCCTTCACCCTCAATGAGCGTTTTTGCATGCAATGGTTGCAAGGGTCTATGAAGAAATTTCTAAAAAATAAGCAATCAAGCATATGGCGTGTCATGGCCAATCACGTCACAAAACCAGAGTGGAGATTTGTGGTGGCAGCATGATTGATGTGGAGTAAGCTTCGGTGATGTAAGAAAAGAGTGATGAAGTGGCACCATGCACATCCCATAGACAACAACGCAAAACTTGGGCTAGGAAAACTTCCTTGCACTATGGTTAGAGAGGCAAAGCAGCCTGAAAAGATAAATATGTAAGCAATTTTTTATTATGGAAGTTTTTACATACGAAATATGTTAACTTTTGTAAACTTTCTCAGTATCTTTAACCTTGAATCTTTAACTTTGAAAAATATCACTTTCACTCCTCCTACTAGAGACATGGTCAAAGTATCGTGAGAGACACATGGAGTTTAATGCTCGGGATGGCTGTTGAAAAACAACCATATCTCTCGTAAACAGTTCAACTCTGCAATTGGATCTCTACAAATGGTGAGTATAGTTAATAAATGTTGTAATGATCATTTTATTGAATTATTTCATTTGGTTTTGGTTGTTCTAGGTTTAGAGCGATCACTATGAAAATGTCTAATTGTTTACCACGGTCTTTTATGTTTTTTTGTAGAGAGAAGGTCCAAAATCAGCTGGAGAGCACTACAAGAGGTTGTGTGCTCTTGTGACGCTGTTAGCGACGGAAATACACTGGGTTTTTATAACCCCCGGCGTCGCTAAAACCGTCATTACGAGCGTCGCTACGAGAGCGTCGCTACAAGCGTCACTATATGCGTCGTTATAAGCGGCGCTATATAGAGACGCTCATAGCGACGCTCATAGCGACGATTATAGCGACGTTTACACAGAAGACTATAGCGACGCTACAGAGCCATAAATAGCGACGGTTATAGCGACGCCCGAGAGATTTTTTTTTTGGTGACAGGGCATTGAATGCCCTGCCACCCATCAACCATATTGTACTTGATTCACTTTTTAAAAAAAGTGCAAGGGTAGATAATAGACCCAAAATAGTCACCCACAAGACGCATTGTTTGCAAAATTGACAATTGTACACATCATAGGCAAAATGAATTGATTGACAAATGTAATAATGACAATTGTACAACATCATAGGCATAAAGAATTGATTGGCAAAAGGAACTGCGGTGACAAATGTAATAATATACATGGTTCAAAAAGACGTATAAAATCCGTCTCATGATACATAAGCTATGAGAAACCCTGAACTAATGCTATCTAGCTACGACTAAACTGACGTCGTCTAGTCAGACGTCTCATCGCATCCAAGCGGCGTATCTGTCGGATTCTGCAAAAAAAGACAATAAGACAGCTTTTAGTAAGTATAAACATATAACGACATTTATAAAACAATACAAAAAATAGAAAAGAGTAAACCCTAATACTAACCATGCCGCTGCGAGAACTGAGAATGTCCATCAGGGCGTTTAAGCCCTTCCTGCCTGCGTACTCGCGCTCGTACTGTGTGGGATCACGTCCTGTCATCGACCACTGTCAAAACATACAAAGATTTCATTATGTTAGAATTAAAAAACTCATAAACCCTAAACTATCGAACATAAAGAGCAATGCGAAAACACTTACAAAATCAGCCTCAAATGATGCCCATCCACCACTCCCCAAGTGGTGCGAGCTCCCTGCCTCTACTCGCGCTCTGGCTGCATCCTTTTGTTGCTTCCACTTGTCGGGATTCTCGCGCGCTGCTTTCTTCGCATTCTTCCAATCTTCTTTGGCCAGCCAATCTGGCATGTTCCACCCATTCTTGATTGCTTTTTGCACTTCGGAACGCTTGTGTTTGCAGTATTCGCGCATTCGAATCTTCATTGAACCGTTGATCCCGTGTTGGAACGGGAAACTCATCATGAAGTATGCTGATGACTCTGTTTTTTAAATCACTTGGTACTTCACTCCATTTGTTTAGTATGTAGTGTCTAAACAGCTGAGAGCAAAGACCACGCATGCGCGAGATCACCTTCTTGCTGTCATCATCCATGATGATGCCGCCGCTGAAGTCGACGGAGTAGGACAAGCCCTCTGGCCGGTGACGCGTGAACCTGGGTGTCCCGGCAGGGGTCTTTAGAGGCGTGTCGATGGGGGTACGGACGTCAGGTGTCTCCACCGGCGTCTGGGCCCCGAAGCGAGGAGTGTCGAGTGGGGTGGCTCCTGGCGGAGTAGGTAGAGGTGTGTAGCTTCTAGGAACAGTCAGTCGTGCAAAACCTGGCGTAGATGGCGATGATGTGGCTGGTGTGGGGGCGGGCAAAGAAGGGGAGGGTAAAGAGCCTCGTCGAACACGAGGCGGTGGGGAGGCATCGGTGGCGAAATCCCCACAACAACCGCCATCGCCACCACTAGAGCACCGGTGTCTAGACGAGTGTGAAGCTCGTCTTGTCGACGCCGAAGCTTCGGAGCGCGCCGAATGCTCAGAAAGAGAGGGAGATGCGGATGGAGTAGGAACGCGCGATGATGCGCCAAAGCGATGACGCTCCACGTACCATTGTCTCTGCTGCGGTGACAAAGAAGAAAGAAACTCCTCATCATCCATACCTACATTAAACACACGAATATTTAAACTTAATATTGAATGAATAGAGTAGACAATGACGCAAAGACCATTAAATACAATGACGTAATGACGCATATAAATACAATGACGCAATGAATTGAGTGATAGAAGAGGCAAGTCGAAAACTCAGAATTTTCAATCAAAAGATGTGAGCACGAGTAGAAAAGAGCGTTATACACCATGGAAGGTACTTAGAGAGCCAAAGCTTTTACAACACGGAGCAAAATTGTTCAAATACAATATTTGTGGCTTTAAGAGATCTCTCTCTCATCCTCGCATAACTCAGCATAACTTCCTATATCTATATAGAGCTCTCCGTTTAAACACATATCCTCTGTTTCATTTTGTAGCTCCTCTGCATGCACCCCATATAGAGTAGTAGCATCTTGATGCTCGTCTGGCACCACCGCAGCGGCTTCTGATTGAGCATCTTCTCTGATCTCCTCCATTGATACCGTTGTGATTGGCACATGGTAGCCTTCATACGTCCTTGCACTACGAGGGGCTACCTCTATGACGTACCACCAGTTTGATGTAGACTTTGTAGGATGAAATATTACCTGCCAGAGCCACATAACTTACATGAGAGCTTTCAAGCACATAACTTGTAAAAGGGGGATGTTAACTATTTACATACTTACTTGTTCACAATGCTCGGGTAGTACGAAAGTGTCTCTTAGGTCAGTCAATTTCTTAGTAGAATCCACCTCAAGAAAACCAGACTCTCCTCTACGCACAGTAGCGTTGCGACCCTCCATGATTATCTTGAACCATTGCACGTCGAACAAGTCGACAAAAAATCCTCTGTAATCGATCCTCAAAATCTCTTGCAGCGTGCCGAAGTAAGTGAGTTCCGCCACCACAGGATCTGCATCAGAGGAACGTCGTCGACTAGACTATTCAAATTTTGCCATGATTCCACAATCTTGAGTAAAACGCTTTTTGTCGATTCGTTCCACCCTAAAATGTCGACCTTTACACCATGCTGCTGTGTATGACTTATACTACAACGAACAAAGATTATGAGTGGCCGTTCAAACGTTTATAAATAAAGTCACTTGCTAGTCGTACATTGCAAACTTACCTTGGTCGCGCAACCCCGAGAGTACTCCCACTCTTCCTCAGTCACTTCGTCACCGCATTGTTGTGAGCTTTTCAATTGGTTGTGCAACCATCTTAAGCTCATGAAGGTTGGTAGGCTCTCCAGAACTGCTGGATAGTGCATCGGTGGTCGTCTTCCCCGTCTCCACTCGATTCGTGCCCTTTGTCGCTCTTGCTTTGCATCCTCATATTGTGAAATCCACTTTTGCATCACTGGATTGTGAAGCATGCAAAATCGGTTGATTTTAGCCTCTAGATCTTCCGTCATCTTCTTCTCAACACCGAGATTGCACATGACAATCCCAGATATGCGCTCATCATCTATGGTTCGCCATAGCGTGTCCCGGGCTTTATCAAATCCGTCTAGCCACTCTCCAATGTACACTAGGGACTCTGATACCAACCAACCTTCTGCCATGCTACCCTCCGGACGTGCCTTTTGACGCACATATCTCTTAAGCGTTTTCATGAAACGTTCTAAGAAGAACATCCATCTGGAATGAACTGTGCCAGCTATTTCCACCTCATCAACTATGTGAACAAGAAGATGCACCTGAATGGTTAGCATGATAGTAGGAAAATGTTTCTCAAACATGCACACAAGCTCCGCAGCATTTAGTTTGGCGAATGGTATGGAGTCTACGTTGATCTCCTTTTGTGAGATCCATTGCACCAGCTTTGCAAGTTTGTAGATTGTGTTACGGATGCCGAGAGACAAACATCCCTCAATGGCAACCGGTAAAATAAACTGTAAAGTATGTGCAGCAATGATATTAAAGTCCACATTTTATGCAATGATATTAAAGTCCACTATGAACGTACCTGACACATTTTATGCCAATCGTGTGACTTCAAACCGGTAAGCTTTCCTTCTTTAGTAAAACACGTTCGGAGCGAGTGCATTACGCCAGTGGGGGTCCGCAAAGATCGAATGGTCTCTTTTACTTTGCGTTCTTGGGCTCCTGTGAAAATCCATGGTGCTTTAGGGAGTTTTATCGATCCATCAGACTCTGTTTGCGGCCAATATTGCTCCATGCGATCCACATTTCTAAGGTCAACTCTGGCTCCCAAAGTATCTTTCTTGCCGGTCAGATGGTCCCATAGTAGATTACCCACATTCTTGAATATGTGCATTGGATCGAGCAAGTGATTGATCATGAGTCGGGGCCAGTATGGTAACTCGTACCATAGAGATAGTCTCTTCATCCCTGGAGGCAATCCGTCATCGCACATCTCCTTCTGCTCTAACCATGCTTGTGCAGACATCCTTGGTGGTTCTCTTCCCAAAAAGCCGTCGCGTAACACATGATTCTCTGGAAGATACGCTTGATGACCTTCGTAGATTTGCTTTTTCAGTGAGGATACCCTACGTGCATTCAGTCTAGGTCCACATGTGACACATGCTCTATATCCGCTTGTTTGAAGCCCTGCATGTATACACATGATAATAGATCAACTATGGGAAAAAACAAGATTTACAGTGTCTGAGTGAGAAGTGTCAATAGATCACCTGAGCATTCTGTTAGCCCGGGATAGTCATGCATGGTCCACATTAGAATGCCTCTGATCAAAGCATTCCGTCGTCCTGTGTGTCGGCTCATATCCACCACCTCTATGCCAATCCACAATTGCTGTAGCTCTTCCAATAGTGGGCGAAGATACACATCCATATTCCCCACTTTATATCACCCTGGCACAATCAAGCTTAGCCATAGGTGCCCCTTCTTCGTAGTCAACCACGGGGGAATGTTGTAGTTGACGATGACAACGGGCCATACACTGTAAGATGTTGATCTTTGACCAAATGGATTTACGCCATCCATAGCCAGGCCTAAGCGCAAATTTCGAGCTTCCCTGGCAAAATCCGACCATGTTCCATCTATATGTTTCCAGGCTGCGCAATCTGCAGGAATTCGTAGCACACCATCCGAAGATTTATTCTCCTCATGCCATGATGCTAGGGCGGCCATGGACTTACATTCGAAGAAATGCTTGATGCGAGGAAGCAGAGGAAAATGTCGCAAAACCTTTTGTGGAATTTTTGTCCCGTGGAAATCTACTCGATATCTTTCGGAATCACATTTCGGACACTTCTCCATGTCTATGTATTCCCCTCTGAAAAGAATGCAGTCATTAGGACAAGCGTGGATAGAATTGTAATCCATCCCCAAGTTTCGCAAAATCTTTCTTGCTTCATCTCGGGAATCTAGCATCACATTGTCAGCTGGTAGTATGTGCTCTTTAAGCAATCTACACAACATAAAAATACAATACAGTCGTGTAAAAATCTATCAGATCATTATACATTTAGAGTTTTATTAAAGTAAACTAATTGTAATAGATCACCTGAAAAGCGCTGTGACGCTAGTGTCACTCCATCCAAACTTTGCCTGCATGTTGAGAAGAACCAGGAGTGCTTTCAATCTAGACATACGTGCTCCATTATACAATGGCGTATCGGCTTCACTTTTCATATCATCATAGATAAGCCTTTCTGAATCCATGATCGTCTCGATCATTTCATCAATCTCGGGCTCAAACATTGCCTCGTTGGGAATGTGCTCTGCATGATCATCCCCCGAGCTGTCAGAGGCTACATCTTGTGGCCTCACATATGCTGCTTGACCAAAGCGCCTGCGAACACGTCTATTGGGTTGCAAGATTGTTGCTTGTTGGCCAGCGTCAGAGTCCGACGAGTTATAATTGGCAACAACTCGATCTATAATAGATGGATCGAACTCGCCAAATTCGCGAACGTGCTGCAAAGAAACACGTCTTGTCCGTCGCACAGCATGCTTGCATTGATTACAAGGACATAAGACCCTCGTTGAGAGATAGGTGTTTCGGTTGGACGGTCCCACATCCTCGTCACTACTCATAATGAGGATAAAAATCTTATAACCTGGACAACAAATTTAATATTCTATTGGCATTCTTCGTCTTATCTCTCTCTCTCTCTCTCTCTCTCTCTCTCTCTCTCTCTCTCTCTCTCTCTCTCTCTCTCTCTCTCTCTCTCTCTACCTCACATTCTCTAGTCATGTCCAATCCCCGCACACCTCGGTCTAGAGGTGCACGGAGATCAGAACCACCGGGTTATAATCTCGTCTTTATTGGTCAATACCTATATTTGTGGGTACAAGAAATCTACACACCCACGTCTACATGATACTGCATGTAGTGGACAAAACCCCTTTGCCTCTTCTCTAGCTGTAGCACTTCACAGCATCTTAACATCTTTTCACAGTAGATCTTTTCACTGTTCGTCTAACTCTAAACCCTAAACCGTAAGTAATTCTTGTGTGGACTCGATCTAACGTAAATAAGCGTAAATCTAAATAAACGTAAATCTAACTAAAAATAAACCTAAATCTAATTTAACGTAAGTCTACATCTAACCTAATCTTTAACGTCTTTTGGGATAGTTTCCTACGACGTTAAAACTCTCTTCTTCTTGTGTGTGTGTGTGTGTGTGTGTGTGTGTGTGGGTAAACCTAAATAAACCTAAGTCTAATCTAATATAACATAAATCTAAATCTAACGTAAATTATGTTATATCAAAAACAAAGAACTAAATTAACAGGGATTATAAGAACCTTAAAACTGATCTAACACATAATTTTTCACATAACTCGGCAAGAGTTGGCATTCTCATCACTAAAGATGTGAGAGTTAACTTCCGGCAGTGACGCTGCCTCATCTCCATCCACATCTGACGACAGCAATTGGCCCTTTAGACCGTTCTTGCTCTTGTTACTAACTTTGAAGTTGCTGTTGAATGACTAGAGGTTGTCTAGATGGTCATTGTGTCGGGGATGTAGTGACTCTTGCCACCCTGAAGATCCACCTTCTTCCCTAACTTCTGAAGACATTTCACCAGTACTTTTGGATCGACGGAGCCCACCATGAGTGAAGGCAGCAATACCCTATATTCCATTGAGGGCTTTCTTCACCTGCTTCATGCAGGCATCGTAGTCTATGGAGACCTAAATCTAATCTAATATAACGTAAATCTAAATCTAGCGTAAATAAACGTAAATCTAGTTAAAAATAAACCTAAATCTAATCTAATTTAACTTAAATAAACCTAAATCTAATTTAACGTAAGTCTACATCTAACCTAATCTTTAACTTAAATAAACCTGAATCTAATCTAATTTAACTTAAATAAACCTAAATCTAATTTAACTTAAATAAACCTAAATCTAATTTAACGTAAGTCTACATCTAACCTAATCTTTAACGTCTTTTAGGATAGTTTCCTACGACGTTATAACTCTCTTCTTCTTGTGTGTGTGCGCGTGTGTGGATGTGTGTGCCAATAAAAAGAGATAAATGGTATAACCTTTCTATCACCCATGCTAAGTATGCTAGATTGATTATGCCATTTCCCTCTTGAATAATAGGTCTTGAGTTCAACTCCTCGTCGGCTAGATCTTTAGGTCTTTTAATTTTAATTAGTTTCCTACGACGTTAAATTAGTTTCTCTCTTTCTCTCTCAATGTGTGTGCGTTTTTTTGGATCGTATGCATGTTTTCTCTCTCTTTTCCTCTCTCAATGTGTGCGTTTTTTGTTTATGCATGTTCTCTCTCTCTTTTCCTCTCTCAATGCGTGCGTTTTTTGTTTATGCATGCTCTCTCTCTCTTTTCCTCTCTCAATGTGTGTGTGCATTCTTTGTTTATGTATGTGTGTATGCGTTTTTGTTTATGTTTGTTCTCTCTCTCTCTCTCTCTCTCTCTCTCTCTCTCTCTCTCTCAAAAACACTATGTGTGTGTATGTGTGTGTGTGAGGGAGAGAGAGAGGGAGAGAGAAAGAGGGGAAGGGAACATGAGAATGAGGAGAGGGAAGGAGCATACCTGGCTCTCCTTCCTCTCCTCGTGTGTGTGTGTGTGTGTGTGGAGAAGAAAGAGAGAGAGAGAGAGAGAGAGAGAGAGAGAGAGAGAGAGAGGGAGAGCGTTACCTGCTCCTTGCTTGAGGGCGCCGAAAAACTCAGATCTGAGATCTGAGTTTTTGGGCGCGCTCGGTTATTTTTTTAGCCCAGCCGGCGTCGCTATGAGCGTCGCAAATTTACAAAAAAAATTGCGACGCTCATAGCGACGCCGGGAATTTTTCTTTTGAGCGTCGCTAATATGAATAGCCTCTTGTAGTGGAGGGAACAGAGAGGAGGGCGGGGAGGGGGGGTTCATTTCAAATATTACCGCGATTATTACCGCAAGAGTTACCTCTAATATTGCCGCTAGTATTACTGCGTTTATTCTCAAAGCGCAATTTAGCACCTAAACATTCAAATTTTGTCTGAAACATCCCCCCTTCCCCTCAAATTTGGTGTTGTCCTTCTCTTAAGAAAAATTAAAGAACATTATATGAAATTTTCAAAGCTAAAAAAAAGAGATATGAAAACACGGAGCAATAGTTAGCTATGTGGGATTACACTTGGTTATAGCTAAACTAATCACTATCACTTGATTAACATAATTTAGCATGCTTCACAATATTAGAGAGAGGAAGAGGGGGGGAGAGAGATGAATAGATGACACGACCGAAAAAAATACATAACTTAAAGTATGCAAAATGTTTATGAATCATCTTCCAAAAGATCTCTACAAGAAGCATCATCCAATTCTAAGCCCATTACTCCTAAATCAATAAAGAGAGAAACAAAATTGTCATTTGTGGATGCGTTGGCTTCATCATCTTTGAATTCTTCATCTTCTATCTCATCATTTTCATCATCATGACAATCATCCTTGCTAAGACTTGCGGCCACCGGACTTGATTCATCGACCTCCCTCTCCTTTGTCTCCCCCTCATCCAAAGTAGGAGGCGAAAGAGGGTCCAATATGGTCTGCATGGACTTCATTAGTGGCAAAAATGGTTCTCCCTTGAGGTGTTACATGAATTACAAACCAAAGTTTTGGTTGATGGATTGTTGGGATATAGATGACCTATAGAAGAGAAGCTCAAAGTGAGTAACATTGGATTAATGTTACAAGTAAATAAAAATAAAAAGGGTAGTCACTCACCTGCTCACAATTGCATGGAAAAACTTAACTATCATACCTCCTTGTGTGATACACACTAGAGTCCACCATGTAGAGGCTATTCTCTTGTTATCTAGACACATTTGCAAACCACTTGCAGTCAAAGATGAAGGTATGAAAGGTTCTAAAATTAACCTTTAGTATTATTTCAATAGTTCCACAATACATGGCTTCATCAACCTCTATGTCAAAGTTGCCCATGATGCCATAGTCCATAGTGGTTATATGCTCATCAATGTGGCGCGTACGAAAGTGACAACCCTTTGAACACATTGAGTTAAAGGAAAGTCACTAAAAAATAGGAAAGTTTCTTTTATGATTACAAAGATAAAATCAAGAAAAAACTATACAATATGGTTTAGGTATATGAGTACTCTACCTTTGGCACGCAGCCTCCTGCATAATTCCATTCTTTGTCGGTGATGTCTTCTCCGCGCTCTTTCGCTACGGTCATTCTTTCGTGAATCCTCTCCACACTAATGAGATCTGGGAAACATGCAAGGTGTCTAGGCACTGGGGGTGCCCTCCTTACTCCATGTACTTGTTTCCATGCTTCTCTCTCTTGCAAATGCCTTGCCTTTTCCATTTTCCACAAGTCCACCCACTTGGTCATAACCTTTGCATTGAGTCGAATACAAAAGTTATTGACCACTCGGGATAGATTCATATCCATGGTAAGTAATTTTCCCTTTCCACTTGGCAAGAGTGAATTCATCCTTCCATCCTCCTCGTCTGACCACATGCAAGGCATTGAAGGATCAACTTGTGCCAAATACTCTGAGATGTAAACAAATGCCTCTTGCATGATCCACCCTTCGGCCATACATGCCTCTGGTTAACACCGTAGCCACACAAAATCTTTGAGAGTCTTTAAAAAACTCTCTAAAAAGAACATCCATCATGCGTGCACTACTCTACATATAGCTATCTCCTCCACCATGTGAACCACGAGGTGGATTTGACTAAGAAGGGCCGATCGAGGAAATGCATCCTCAATGGCACACATAGTTTTGGTTGCAAGTGTTTGAGCAGCAGGGAGACATATACACATACTCACTTACAGACTGAACTATAATGTAAATTAGAGGAAAGGAAACTGAGAGAAAGTCATACACACAAACAATAGATATAATAGAAAAGGGACATTACCTGAAGCATCTTGTGCCAATCATGGGACTTTAACCCATACAATTGAATGCTTCCACCTTTCTTTGCTTTTGTGAAATCTCCCTTTAGCTACCTTATGTATCGTGTTGGTGTGTGAATAGACACAATGGTACCCTTCACTTTGTCTAATTCTTCTTTGGCTAGCATCCATGGTGCTTTACGAATCTCAATCTTCCCATTGGGGGCACAAAATGGAGTAGCAAAGGTAGGGAGACATTTCAAGACCCTCAAATCCTCCCTCGCCCCCAATGAGTCCTTCTTGCCAATAATGTGGTCCCACAGGGTGTGGGCTACATTCTTGTGCATGGGATCAAAGAGGTGTTGTATTTTTAAGTCCTTCCAATATGGAAACCTTAAAAATATGGAATACCTTGACATACCTTTTGGTGGAGTACTCAGAGCCGTATTGTTGTTGTAATGCTCTTTCCAAATGGCTGCCGAATTTGCCATCCTGAGCTTTAGAGGCGTCTTCCCATTTGTTGGAGCCTTGTGCTTGCTATGACCTTGGGGTAAGAAATGATGGTTGTTTGGATAGATTACCTTGCGCAAGGCATCCGGCCTCTTTATCAGCAATGATGGCATGCAAGTAGGACATGCATTGTGACCCGATGTGGATAGCCCTGCATACATATCATATTGTTAGAGAGAAGCTTCAAACTAAAGGGAGAGAGAAAAGAGAGAGAAGAAGAAGGGAGATACCAAAAATCTCTCTAAGCCTACGATAGTTGTGCATAGTCCACATAAGGATTCCCCTCACAATGGCTTCTCTCCCCCCCTTTGCAAGTGAGATATCTACAATAGGGATGCCTCTCCATAACTCCTCCAACTCCTCGATGAGGGGTTTGAGGTAGACTTCAATATTTGACACTTTGTCATTCCCTGGCACAAGCAAGGAAAGAAGTATATTGCCTTTCTTGGTTGTCTCCCATGGTGGATATTGTAGTTGATGATCACCACAGGCCAAGTGCTCCATGAAGTAGACTTAGTGTCGAATCGGTTGAGTACACCATCACTTGCTAACCCAAGCCTCAAGTGTGGAGGCTCCAACCGAAATTCTGGCCATTGAGTTTTGATGTGCCTCCATGGAGGTGAATTGACAGGGACACGCATCATTCCATCATTTGAGCGGTGGTTGGTGTGTCATGCGAGAAGCTCCACGATAGACATGCTTTTAAACATGTGTTAAATGCAAGGGATTAATGGAAATTGTATCAATACCTTGCGAGGTAAGTGCACCTTGCTCACTTCGATCTTGTATCGTGCTTCCCCGCACATGGGAAATGAGGTAGCATGTGCGTGCTCATTGCGATATAATATGCAATCATTCACGCACGCGTGGATGCGCTCATACTCCATGCCAACTTCAGTGACATACGATCTAGCTCGTCGATGATCTGGAGGCATGTGGTGATCTTTTGGCAACATTTTTCCCATCAAACTACAACAAACAAGAGTATTAATACAATTGCAAGGAGGCACCATGAAGCGAGAGAGATGTATAAAAAGCCATATAACGAACTTACCCAAGGAGTGCATCGACACTTGCATTGCTCGAACCAAATTTTTCTTGCAAGTTGAGGACTTCCAACAATGCCCGGAGTACTGAGTACTGTGCACCGTCGTAAAGAGGTGTTCAGGTACTCATTAGCCAACTGTCCTCCGTTGTTGCTGCCCGTTGAGTACATGGCTAGCGATCCTCCTTGCACACATCGCGTTCATGAGTTAGTAACTCATCACACATGTCACACATGTGCTTATCCTCTACCTCAAAGTGCGACTGAGACACCAGAGGAAGAGCTATTGAAGAAGAGCTAGTGAGAGGATCACCATGCGGTGTGCCCAACTCATCCAATAGCTTTTCTCTATCGTTCATCCTTGCATGCCGGCGCACCACGACTGAACACGGAGCAATGGGGCACCTCCTCACGTGAGGGGTGAGTAGCGCTCTCATCTCTCCGAACTCTTTTTTGAGGATTCCAAAGCCCTTCGTTCTCCACGTGCTCCAATGAAATGCGCTCAAGCAAGGGATTGCCCTTTTCAACTTGACACAAGGACAAGGGAGTTTGTCCTTGAGCCATTGATCACGTTCAGGGCTGTTCGGAGGGCCACAATTGTAACATTTAGTGGCATAAAAACTTGTGTGTAGCGGAAATTAGCATGAACATAGTGGGCATTTCCTTAGAATAGATTCCTAATGAGAATTACAAGAGTGCTTGGGTGGAGAGAGCAACAAAAAGCAGAACACCTAGTTAGATAGCATGAACAATACTTTCAAAAGAGAGAGAAATTAAGCTATTGACAACATTTGAGGACCGGATTTGCATGGAGCCGGTCCCCCCTCCAAAAGGCTTTGTATTATGGTTTCTCCCATCAAGAGAGACATTGTACAATACAATTCTTTGTGTTCCTTCAAGACTAGCTAGTGAAATGAAGATGAAAGCTTCATGCACTAAGAAAAACACTTAGCAAACACAACATTAATTATCCCCGGTCTCAGACCCAAGACCTCACACACCTTCAAAGATGGTGAGAGCTAGCAGGGTATGAGAGTAGATTGAGAAGAAGAAGGAGTATCTTATGAGAAAGATGTACATCTCCTCACATAATCATTCATATTAGCATAGCTTAGCTTAGTAATTAGCTTGGTAGAGGAGATGATCATGCATTGAAGCTTGGCTCTTGGTTGGATTTACATCCACATGCCAAGAGTGTGTCGATGTAGGCTTCTATCTCACAAGCTTGGAGTAGGTGATGAGCTCTCCATTAAAGCTTGGGAAGAGATAGTCTTCTCTTTCTTCACACATGAGATTGTGTGAGTGTGTGTGTGATAATGCCTTGCAAAAATCAGCCCCCTCTCTCTCTTGGGCGAGCCCTCTTGCTATTTGCTCTTGCTATCTCCCCATTGGACCTCCCCAGGGCTAGCCAGTGACTATTAAGCAGCATAAGTGATAGCCTTCTGACATGTGTCCCCCTTTCCCCTTTTGTGAGAGCTTTAGGTAATTTAATAATTCAACTAAACTCTCATTGGACCCCTTTGCCTCCTGGCCAATAGGAATCAGGCAAGCCATTGGGCTTCTGAATGCTCATTGGACCCCTTGGGAGATTGTCCAATAGTCTTCTAGAGGACTTAATTCTCATTGGTCTTTTATTAAGTGTTTTTAATTAATTAAACTAGATTTACTCTAGCCTAATTCTCATTGGTCCACCTCCAAGGCCATCCAATAGGAATTGGTCCACCTCCAAGGCCACCATCCAAGGTGTACCCAATAGGAATTGGGTACACCTTGTGGGCATCTGGGCTAGGGAGCTGACATGTGTCCCTTATTCCCTTTGTGTAAAGGGAGCTTGTGTGTGTGTGTGTGGCGTTCTCTCTCATCCCCTACAAGAAAGGCTCACCCCCGCCTATTTAGGGACGTGCAAAGACTTTTTTGGACACACGCAAAGCATCCAATTCCCCTATGGTTGACCTTTGGACACAACCTTTGAATTTTGGAACCTTAGCATTTTGGAAGTCTTAATGGGCTGAACCTTAGGGTCTTTTTAGCCCATTGTTGCACATGGCTCTTTTGTAGATGGCCCCCCTTTTGGATCCCTATTTTCCCTCCTTTGGATCCCTACAGTGGCCGATCTGCTAGCTTAACCAATATTCTAGCTTTTTCTCCCCTGGCACTTCCCCACATTAAATGATCAGTTTAATATGAGAAAATCATTTAGGAGAATTAGATATTGATTATTATGACATTACCTCTCTCTTGAAATCATAGTCGTCCTCGACTATGGTGTAGAGAAGATAAAGCATATTCATGAGTCCTTTTCTTAGCGGGTAGAGGATCCCTATGTTACCCTACGACATTATTCCACAATGGATGACTAGTCCATTTGGCGCTTGAGAGCCTGAGGCTGCCATAAGCATGTCTGCACATTAGTCCTATCAGTCTTCCATAGTAGAGTGACATGCCCTACTTGGTGTTTGGGAGACGTCGTCTCCGCAAACTTGATCTAAGCATGCATACTACTTCATTTTTTTTGTGCACAATAAAGAAAAATAGAGTCTTATAAGACAAAAAACTTTGTTCATTTTTAACATTTTGTACATTTGCTTACTCTTGGGAAGCCTTGTAAGCATTGACAAGGTTTAGGTTATCCTTTAATTGTATGCCTTGCATCCATCTAGCATCTTCAAAAGGATAATTCTTAAACTTAATAAGATATCATCGGATAGTCTTACCGCCTCTTAATACCTTGTCTTCATGTCGGAGAATGGACTCGGGCTGCAGCACCTCCTCTTGGTCCTCGATCTCCAGTGGGTCTTCAATAGTTGGTTCTTGAGGTGGCTCTCCTTTGTAAGGCTTTAATAGGCTCACATGGAAAGAATTATGTATGAGCGAATGATTGGGCAACTTGAGTCGATAGGCCATCTCATTGATTGGCCTAAGAATCTGGAAGGGACCATAGTACCTTTTTGTTAGTTTAGCATAGTACTTTTGGTGTCCCGTAGGATTCTTGCCCGTCGTGTGCCTTAATCGAGCCTTGGGAAATCACAAGGGATGTCGTCAATAAAAACATCTTGAAACCCCTTGAGAAAATTGGATAACTCTAATTCCTTTTGGTTGCTTTTATTTTCTTTTGCTAAAGCATTAGGTTCATTTTGAGAATCTTTAACAAAAATCGTGTACAGAGAAATAGAGCTCTTTATTGAATTGTTGAAAGCTGGTGTACGTACAATGGGAATAGTGTTACCCATTTCCTTAGCATCTATATACATGTCTTTTTCCCTAAACTTAAAGGAGATTCTCCTTTCAGGGAATTTAACATTGGCAGCCAGGCAGTCAAACCATGGTGCCCCTAGGATTACACCCTCATGCTTGAGAGGAGAGATAAATAAGTCCTCTTTGTCCACATAGCTTTGAACATGAAGCCTCAATTTCCCAATTAAGGGAATGACTGAAGCTTCTTGCTCCTTGAAAGCACTGTTTGCGGGTAGGACATCTCCCATCTCGTAAGCTTGTATGCCTAGCTTGGTGGCCAACTCTATAGATATGAAATTGTGAGTAGAACCAGGGTCAAAGAGAATAAAAGCATCATGTTCTCTTACCTTTCCCCAAGCATGGCATAGAGGAGATCCTTTGTGGTGAGTTTGGTGAGTCTCCTCCTCTTGGATTTCAACCAAGGAAGCTCTAGGAGGATCTTGGCGGGTTGTTCTTTTGGGGACAAGCGCGGTACGCATGCCCTTGTTCGCCACACTTGAAACACCGGTAATCCTTGCGATAACGCTCAAGCTCTTCAGGAGAGAGTTTTTTTTTACCTTTGTAAACTCCCTTCTCTTTAGCTTTGTTGGAGTTGCCCTTAGGAGACTTTTGGACATTGTCCTTCCCCTTAGGCTCGTTGGAACCCATGTTTTCCGTGGGCTTATTATTTCTTTTAGCCCCCATTTGAAAGTTGATTCGAGAGGCCACCATAGTATGGTGTATTACCGCCGATATGGTACGTGGCCTTTGGGAGTTGACATACTCCACCATTTCTTCGGTTAAGCCCGCACAAAATTGTTGCTTTTGCTCTCCAAAATCCAACTTTTTGAAGATAGTGGCTTTGAGTTGTAGGTCCCAAAACTTGTCTACATATTTGTGGATGGATTCATAGGGAGAGAGCTTTAAGCTCCGCCATTCGGTGAGTACTTTGTCTTTGGCTTCAGTGGCCAAAAACTGCTTCATAATGGAAGCTCTTAAAGCTTTCCATGTTCGTGGAGCTTCACCGTTGGCTCGTAGGCTAGACCACCATTGTCTGGTGGACTTTTGAAAGTGCATAGCTACATGGCGTAGCTTAGAGGACTCCGTGAAGCCCTCATCTCCAAACGCCGCATTGAACTGTTGGATAAAGGCCAAGACTTTGTCCATAGCACCAAAGGTACCATCATAGGTAAGGAAAGAGATGCCCTTCCCTCCCTCTTTGAATTTCTTCAACTTGGACGACCTCTTCCATGCGGCATAGGATTTCCTATGGACTCTTCTTTTTGATGGTTCAAAGGTTGCACCATCACTTTCTTCAGAAGGTGAAGAATTTGAAGAAGGTGGAGAAGAGGGTGACCTCTTTCTCACCTTTTTCTTGTCTTGATCTTCGGTGTCTTCACCATCACTTTCATAAGAGGAAGAGGATGAAGAAGATGGAGAAGAGGGTGTCCTCTTTCTCGCCTTTTTCTTCTCTTGCTTTTTATCATCCCTCTTTGAATTATGATGTGGAGAAGAGTGCGATGGTCTTCTCCGCTTTGGTGGTGATGGAGAGCGTTTAGCCCGCCGTCTTCGTGGAACCATCTCCGCCGAGGTGGCGGGAGACTCACTTCTTTCTCGTTCCTTCGGTGGATGCTCTTGAGTTCTCCTTTGGGAAGGAGATGCATCATCAAGGAGTAAATTCTTGAGCCCTTCGTATGGATTCTCTTCTTCTTCCCGAATCGGAGAGAGAACTCTTTTGGGAGTCTCACAAGGAGGCTTCCTAAGTGTTCTCTCGTCATGGTGATGAGCTTGGAGAATCCCGTGAGCACGGAGCTGTCGTTGCACTTCACTTTGGAGAGATGGACTGCCCATGGCTTGTTGAAGCTTAGAAACAAGATAGTTAACAAGCATCGGAGCATCATTAGTAGCTTGCTCATTAGCAAAATCAAAGTTATCAACATTAATTTCACTCTCTTTACTATTGTCAGCCATTCTAACAACTTTTAGGTGTAAACTTTTTAGGTGTACTTTGGCACTTCAAGCCCTAGTTGCTACTCCTCTTTACCCCTTTAGAAAAAGCACTCAAGCTACTGTACTCGTGGCTCGAATACCATTAATTGCAAGGAATAGAAGAGGGGGTCTTTCAACACCAAAACAGCACCGGCTCCTCTCAAGCTTCTAATAGCTCAATAGTGCTTAAGCCGTAGGCAAGCCCCGTAGGACTCCACTATTAAGACTATAGCTCTCGACGGTGATGCCCCGTTCACTGCACGAAGGCAGGCGCACTGCAAGGCTGAAAAATCCCTATTCTACTTACTCACAGGCAATTAATAATACCAACCATTTATAGCTAGCTTGAGGACCTCCTTTCTTGAGCAAGAAAAGAGAAACCTTGTGCTCTGATACCAATGTAACATTTAGTGGCATAAAAACTTGTGTGTAGCGGAAATTAGCATGAACATAGTGGGCATTTCCTTAGAATAGATTCCTAATGAGAATTGTACAAGAGTGCTTGGGTGGAGAGAGCAACAAAAAGCATAACACATAGTTAGATAGCATGAACAATACTTTCAAATGAGAGAGAAATTAAGCTATTGACAACAGTTGAGGACCGGATTTGCATGGAGCCGGTCCCCCCTCCAAAAGGCTTTGTATTATATATGGTTTCTCCCATCAAGAGAGACATTGTACAATACAATTCTTTGTGTTCCTTCAAGACTAGCTAGTGAAATGAAGATGAAAGCTTCATGCACTAAGCAAAACACTTAGCAAACACAACATTAATTATCCCCGGTCTCAGACCCAAGACCTCACACACCTTCAAAGATGGTGAGAGCTAGCAAGGTATGAGAGTAGATTGAGAGGAAGAAGGAGTATCTTATGAGAAAGATGTACATCTCCTCACATAATCACTCATATTAGCATAGCTTAGCTTAGTAATTAGCTTGGTAGAGGAGATGAGCATGCATTGAAGCTTGGCACTTGGTTGGATTTGCATCCACATGCCAAGAGTGTGTCGATGTAGGCTTCTATCTCACAAGCTTGGAGTAGGTGATGAGCTCTCCATTAAAGCTTGGGAAGAGATAGTCTTCTCTTTCTTCACACATGAGATTGTGTGAGTGTGTGTGTGATAATTCCTTGCAAAAATCAGCCCCCTCTCTCTCTTGGGCGAGCCCTCTTGCTATTTGCTCTTGCTATCTCCCCATTGGACCTCCCCAGGGCTAGCCAATGACTATTAAGCAGCATAAGTGATAGCCTTCTTACATGTGTCTCCCTTTCCCCTTTTGTGAGAGCTTTAGGTAAAATAATTCAACTAAACTCTCATTGGACCCCTTTGCCTCCTGGTCAATAGGAATCAGGCAAGCCATTGGGCTCCTGAATGCTCATTGGACCCCTTGGGAGACTGTCCAATAGTCTTCTAGAGGACTTAATTCTCATTGGTCTTTTATTAAGTGTTTTTAAATTAATTAAACTAGATTTACTCTAGCCTAATTCTCATTGGTCCACCTCCAAAGCCATCCAATAGGAATTGGGTACACCTTGTGGGCATCTGGGCTAGGGAGCTGACATGTGTCCCTTATTCCCTTTGTGTAAAGGGAGCTTGTGTGTGTGTGTGTGTGGCTTTCTCTCTCATCCCCTACAAGAAAGGCTCGCCCCCTCCTATTTAGGGATGTGTAAAGACTTTTTTGGACACACACAAAGCATCCAATTCCCCTATGGTTGACCTTTGGACACAATCTTTGAATTTTGGAACCTTAGCATTTTGGAAGTCCTAATGGGCTGAACCTTAGGGTCTTTTTAGCCCATTGTTGCACATGGCTCTTTTGCAAATGGCCCCCCTTTTGGATCCCTATTTTCCCTCCTTTGGATCCCTACAGTGGCCGATCTGCTAGCTTAACCAATATTCTAGCTTTTTCTCCCCTGGCACTTCCCCACATTAAATGATCAGTTTAATATGAGAAAATCATTTAGGAGAATTAGATATTGATTATTATGACAACAATCTTCCTAGTCGACGTCCTGCACACACACAAAATAGAGAGGAGATTTAATTCAAAAAAATTATATTTAGTCATGTGTGTCCTAAAAAATAAACAATTATTTAGAAAAAATAAGTGTCAATTATATTTTTCAATAAAAAACAGAAAAGACTGAAAATTCAAAGAGAATAAAGTGTAGTGAGTGCTATAATTTTTTAAAAATAAAGTGCAATTGATACTTTCACTAAATGGTTTAATTTTTTAATTGCAAATGTTACAAAAAGATTAAAAAATGCACTTAAAAGTCCTAAAAAAATAAGTACTCATAAAAAAAATCAAAAGGCTAAAAATGACATTATTGATATCTACGGGTAGAAGGGGGCTGGTTTGTAACCCCCCCCTCCCCCCGATACATTTGTATCCATTTGAAATGATGTTACGTGGTAATATATGCGACAATAGACGTGGTAATCTGCGCGACAATAGGTACGTTGATATGCGTAGTAATATCCATCGTAATCACTGGCGCCTAAACAATAAAGAAGGGTAGAGTATGCCATGTTTTTGCGGCATACACTGCCCTCTTCTTCTCTGCCATCGTACCTGTACCAAGCCCCCCCTCCCTACTCCACCTCCCACACCCTCTACCTCTCTCTCCCTTGTCCATCTCTCCCCACCTTCTCCCTCACACACACACACACACACACACACACACACACACACACACACACACACATACATACATTTTCAATTTGTTTGCGAAGGAGTTTCAATTTGTTTGCGAAGAAGTTTTTGAAGGCGGCTTATCGCGATTGTCATAAGACGCTCAACCTAACGGTCAACCATATCTACAACTTAAGGTAATTGCAAAACCTCCCCCCCCCCCCCCCCCCCCCCCCCCCCCCCCCCCCTCCCTCCCTCTTTTCCTATTGTATTCTACTCCACACACACACACTTACATGCATAAAGATTGGAAACAATAGGAGATTAAGAAGTACACATACCTCATTCATTTGACCAGTTGATGCAATAGGGATTATCGTTAACGATTTTTTGACGAAGGTTGCTTAGTGAAGTAGATGCAATGTTCTTGCACATCGTTGAATCCTTGTTTTCTTTGTTTGCAAATGGATATAAGAGGCAGATTTGTTGAAAAATGGATTGTGAGAGAAATAGATAAAGAAATAGGTTGAACTAAGTAAAATAGGAAAACACTTGAGAAAGAGAGGAGAGAGGGAGGGAGAGAGAGAATAGAGAAAAAGAGAGGGAGAGAGAGATAGAGAGAAAGAGAAATAGAGTAAAATAGGGAGAGAGGAGAAATAAGAGAGAGGGGGGAGGGGAGAGAGAGAAATAGAGTAACACATATATATATATATATATATATATATATATAGAGAGAGAGAGAGAGAGAGAGAGAGAGAGAGAGAGAGAGAGAGAGGGAGGGAGATAGAGAATAGAGAAGGAGAGGGAGGGAAATAGAGTAAGATAGGGAGAGAAAATAGATAAAGAGAGGGAGAGAGGGAGAGAGATAGATAAATAGAGAGAAAGAGATAGATAGATAGATAGAGAGAGAGAGAGAGAGAGAGAGAGAGAGAGAGAGAGAGAGAATAGAGCATGAAACGGAGAAAGAGAATAAGGTAAGAGAGAGAGAGGGAGATAAAAATAGAGATAGATAGATAGAGAGAGAGAGAGAAGAGAGAAAGAGAGGGAATACTAGATAGATAGAGAGAGAGCAAGAAAGACATAGATAGAGAGAAAGAGAGGGAGAGAGAGAATAGAGAAAGAGAGGGAGTACTAGATAGATAGAGAGAAAGACAGGGAGAGAGAGAATAGAGAAAGAGAGGGAGTAATAGATAGATAGAGAGAGAGAGGGAGTACTAGATAGATAGAGAGAGAGGGAGAAAGAGATAGATAGAGAGAAAGAGAGGGAGAGAGAGAATAGAGAAAGAGAGGGAGTATTAGAGAGAGAGAGAGAGCGCAATGATTGCAAGTAAGTAAAGAACAATGATTGTAAGTAAAGTACCCATTTTGTGTTGCGCATCATGCAAGAGTGCATAGGCTTTTGTAAAGTGCTTTGAGAAACATCTTTTTTACGTCCCCAAGATGGAGTTCAAAAATGAATTTCTATGCTCTTCTTTCTACCTTTTCTATCTTTCTCTCACTCTTTCTGTCTATCTCTCTCTTTCTCTCTACGGATGAAGCATTAGGTTGAAGAATCAGATGTTGTGAAGAGATGTTACGCAAGAAGCACAATAAAGAAGCTCTTCTTCAAAGCACTCTACAGAGGCAGAAGCACTCTCGCATTACGCACAACACAAAACGATAACTTTATTTATAAGACTAGCTCTTTATCCTAAACCCTAAACTATGGCTACATTAACGTAATTGTACATATTTAAATTATATTAATTGTAGAGAGTATGTAATTGTAAATACTTAAATTATAGGGGGGTCGATACGTATATATTTGTTTATGCATGTATTAAGGCAGTGTGTATAGGAGCATAATACCTAAAGGCTACACGCTTTCTCTTGTGTATAGTCCTTTTTTAATTGTGGCGTTGCGATCATTGATCCACTCATGCATAGATTACAACAACGTACCTTTGGTTTTACCACGGTTGAGACTATGATGATATCTAAAGAGGTGCCACGTGACCTTTGGCACTACTAGCCCCTACTTAGGTCTACTAGTATGTATATGTATCTACATTCTTATGTGCATATATACTTGTGTACATATATATGGATGAATGAGTAGGGGGGGAAAGCTAAATCTCATATTGCTCTTTGTAATGTAGATGTCGGACAAGAGACCACCTGGTGGGGAGCAGCCATTTGGCTCTTCTTTTGGTTGGTTCACATCCAGGTGGTCTCCCACCCGGGGTGGACATCGCCTCCAGTGGACCCGAGTCTTCAGGCGGTGAGACCAAGCAAAGAAAGAAAGATTATTTGTGGCTAGTTAACCCTAAACCATGAATGTTATAGGTTTATTTTTGTTAATTGCAGACATGGCCATCGTACACCTACTCTACTCAGATTCCTCCACGGGTGGTAGATTTAGATCTATAGCGGGCTATCTCTTTGAGGGACTAGTACCTCTGTTCAACGGATGCATTGTTTGGCCGGTACACTCCATAGCAGCTTGCAACCTACGGTCTTTTTTGGCATTCCACATCATGGGGAGTCGGGGAGGGACTCCTTACATCTAGAGCCTCACATCGATGGCATCTCAGTATACAACCCCTTCTTATTGTCCCACTCCCATGGCATCGCAAGGTCCCATGCCAGTCCATCCCACTCCTGCTTCGCCAGAGCACCATCGACGCACTTCCTCTAGCGGCACATGTCGATGCTCATCTAGGCAACGAGCATCGAGAGAGACGAAGTGACAGGGGATCTTGTGGCTTCGCTTGTTTTGGTAGCGGGGGGGGGGGGGAATAGATTTCCCTATTTCAGAGCGTGCCATTCTTGACGCAAAGGATGAGGATACTTGTGCACCCGTGCCAGACACGCATGGGTGCTACTACATGGTAAAATATGGCGGGTAGGTGGACTTCAGTACAACACAACGCAGGACAGTTCGACTCCATCTTTAAATTCTTATACATTCGACGTATAAGAATTATTTTGTAAAGTTTAGAGACTAGCTGCCCGATAATGCACGCTACATTGAGGACACGTTGCGTGCTAGATTTTCAAATGCCCCCGATCAACATTTTCCACAACAGTGGTTGGAGGGCTACATAAAAACATTTTTCAAAAACAAGCAGTCGAATGTACGGCGCGCAACAGCCAACCAAGTTAGAGATTTAGATAGGAGCTATCACGGTGGCAACATGACAGATGTGAAGTAGGAGTGGGCAATGCAAGAAAAGAGCTATCAAGCTGCAACAACTCATCCTACAGACAACAACGCGAAGCTCGGGTCAGACAAACTCCCACGTACTATGACTCGGGAGGCAAAGCAGCATGGAAGGACAAATATATAAGATTGATTAACTTACAACCTAAATAGGTGATTGTAAAGATTATAGTTGATGATTTGTTATTGTTATTGCTAGCTTAGGAAAATATCATTCTTATTCGACCAACCACAGAGATGGTCAAGTTTCGGGAGCGGCATATAAAATTTGAAACTTGGCGATGGTTGTTCGAGAGCAACCACATCTCTTGGAAGAAATTCAACACAGTGGTTGGATCACTACAAGCGGTAAGTTTGATTGAATAATTTTGTATCAATTATTTCAGATGTTAATATTTCTATAATGATATTTGGGTTTATGTAGAGTCAAGGTGTTCAAACGTACGTGCCTGTGGACGATGATGAAGAGGAGGAGGATTAGACAGAAAAATATTTATCCAAACTTTCATAAAGTCCTAATGTAGCACAATGTATAAACAACTATTTTCATTTTATTTGTGACTTTTTTAAATAGTTGATCTTCTGCACATTAAATTGTCAAGGTAAAGTAAATTCAATTTCAGTTTTTTGTTTTTTCTGTATACTCTTTCAAAAAACAATTGATGTTTCATTGTTTTATATGCAGGTAAAAAATAAAGGTGCTCATTTGAACCACCCAATTTTGGATGGCCCAAATGAGCACCTTTATTTTTGAATAGGTGTTTAGCGATAATATACGCGATAATAGCAACGATAAATCATGCGATAATAGTAGCGGGTATATACCCGCAACGATTACCACGTAATTTTTGTCTAACCACTACAACACTTTTTGCCGCTGTTATTGCCGCATACTCAATATTTCTCTTTTTATTTTTCTGCAGCAATGCTAGTGGTTGTGGAATGCTCCTCTTATAGTGGATTACACTTATGTATCTCTCTGCAAGGAAGAGGAGGACATAAATTGATATTTTTGTGTAGATCTCTTTTACAAGCATAATGGCGCAACAAATTCATTTCTACATAAAATATTGTAAAATTTTAGCTTTATTTTTATAAATTTCAATAGTTTTCTTTTTAGCTTCAAATCATGCAAGTAAGACATGATATGTAATTTAGAGTATGTTGTTAATTTTAAATCTTATACTTCTTGATTTTTTTTTACTGTAAAATTTACAAAATGCAATTGACGTTTGATATTTTTTATGCAAGATTAAAAAATTGATGGTTCAAATGAGAATTTTTATTTTGAGTACTGGTATAACAATAATATGTGTGGATATAAACGTGGTAATGGTCGCAATAATAGGCGCGGATATATATCTGCGTCTATTACCACACATATTGCTATTAAATCATCACCACAACCTTTAGCATTGTTATTGATGCGTATATAATATTTTCTCTTTCTATTTTCCTTTGTTAATCTCCAGGGGGGTTCACTAGCTAGTACCTTCCGTATGGTGGTATATGAGTGCACAATAGGGGGTTTCTTTAGAACTCCCATAAATGTATACAATAGGGGGTGCTCCCAAATTTGGGGATGCATATACCATATGTAGGAGGGGGGGGGGGATGGAGGGAAGAAGGAACTGTAGGTTCACCACTCTATAGATTTTTTCATGAAATTAAGAGTATTTTTTCCACAACATGTGCCAATAAATGGCTAATCTGGGTTTTGATTAACTGGTTCTAAGCTAAATAGTGGCTTAAATTGCAGAATCCTTGCAAGATTAAAAGTTTTTGAGAAGATAATTGGTAAAATTATATTATTGTTATAGCAAATGCAAGTAAATGCTACAAATTTTAACCCAAAAGCCAATATAGTTTTAAGTGTTTCATTTTTTCCATTGGTTATAAAAATGTGAGTTACCTTTTATACTTTAAAAAAGGGGCCTAATGAAAGGATACATATGAGGCTATTAAAATTTAGTCAAGGATTGCCTTTTTTCCGTTCAAGATGGAAATAGGGTTAGTATACATAAGATAGGGGATGGGGGTTTGTAAATACTCAAAATCCCATGTGTAGGGGTTTATGTGAGTTATATGATCTCCGTAGATAAGGGCTAGGTGAATATGCACGGTCCTGTATATAGAGGAGTTTTGGCTCAAGGGTTACTCACAAGTGACGTCCCCTGATAGGTAATAGTGAATCCCCTAGAGTTAATTTGCGGCAACATACACGGATTTGGCCTGCTCCTCTTATAATGACTATCTCACACGGGTAACGTAGCTTGAAATGGAATCTACGGTTCAAGCAATTTGACCGATGCACCTTTGGTAAATTCAAAGCTAAAAGTAAGTTCGGGTAGGCTTCTAAATTCGGGGCCTCTCCACTAAGAACCATGTGTACTAACCACTAAGCCCGCTTGCATTCATTGATATATAGGGGATTTGAGTATGTCATATCGTAAATGCGAACGGATTTGTAAATTTGAGATACCTCCATGTCGTCATTTATGACAGCTCACGATTGACGCCTCTCGGTCGTCCCCCTTATATCATTGATCCCATTTGAAGATGCCCATGTGATATAGTGATGAGGCTAGCCGTGTGATATTGTGATGACATACACCCAGGACCTAGCCCATAGTCTCCCTTTCGGAACTGTCTAAGTCATCGTGCATGGTCACGGTCTGTCGTCACCTTGAAAACCCTGCAAGCCTCTAACAGCGCGGGGGCCGCCAAGGGGTCTCATTTTTCAAACGGGCTCTATCAATGGTCGGATTGTTATCAGGTACCAATGATTAATCGTGAGATAAGTATGCAGAGGATGCCAAAGAGACACACACACACATCTACCTACTGAGGCGCTAGAGATCGAGGTGGGAGAGTTCGTAAGCAAATGGAGGGACGCTCAGTATGTGAGATTTGGCGTTGCTTTGATTCCCGCTGCGTAGCAGATGTTGCGCTTTCTTGCATAAGTCGATCGCTACCCTTGTCTCTATGGAGGCCCCGCAGTCTCTCGCGCAATCCAACGGCAAGTATTACGATCTCTCTCTCTCTCTCTCTCTCTCTCTCTCTGGTGGGGCGGGGCGTTGTCGGTCCGCTGCTCTCCAATATCAACATCTATCTAGATATGCAATTCCCACTTAGCTAGGTCTGCAGTTCCTGCCGATAGGAAGCTAATCATGTTAAACACTCAATCGAAAAGAATGAGAAAGAGTTCATTTTCAACACTATACGGAAAAGAACGAGAAAGAGTTCATTTTCTAACATATATGGTGTTATATGTTGGTGTAGGAATGGTCATTCACTGACCATTCCCTGAAAGAAAGGGCGACATCATGGCAGTCAGTGGATGTGGGGAGCCATGGTGAGAGCACTTTCTGAAGGAAATGGTCAGTGGATGACCATGGAAGTGGTTAAGTTTCATGGTGCTTGCCCCCATGTAGGTCGAGGTGACCGGCAAAGCCGGCCATGCAGTTCTTTTTGGGGGGAGCACGTAGTTTAAACATATAAGAAGCAAATCGCCCTCCTTAAGCACAGGCGCGCACGTAGTGCAATGGTAGAGACGCACTGTCTGAGGGCTCAGGTGGAGAGGTCGATTCTATGTGCGCTGCGCGTTGACTACACTTATGGTCAATAGGCTGTGGCCCACTTGATTTGACTCGGAACCGGGAAGAAAGGGCTTGCCACGAAGGCAAGCACTCCGATATCTAAGGCAATGGTCACGCGAGCCTTAGTTATCAGTTATTTGAACAAATAACTAAGCCTCATTCTTGGTCACACGCACAAAGGGGCATTAAATGAGTTACTAAATCTACACTTTGTAACTATGCCAATTTTGGCATAGTTATGAAGTTCAAAACATAGTTGGGAGAATGAATGAATAACTAAGCCTCGCGTGACCATGCAAGAGGCTTAGTTATTCATTTAATGCTTTGTCTGGAAATAGTTGGCATAGTTATCAATAACTGATAACTAAGCCTCGTGTGACCATGCCCTAACCAACGCCGAATGACCATTCCAGGCCATCATTGTCGAGCGGCAGTAGCATTCAAGTGGAGCACTGAAGCACTCCGGTGGGGCAGCAATACAACATTAGCGTTATAGTGGAACACTGTAGCACTGCAGTAGGGCAGCGATACAGTGAGCATTGAAGACGATTGCTTGACAGTTCGAGCCTGCACAGGCCGCAAGGATTCCAGGGCGCTGAGCGACAGAGGGGAAGCGAGATTATGCATGATGAGTTGTTGACCTCTGAGCTCATTCTGGCTGATGAGTTGTTCGACTTTGATTGGATGTAGCCCTGCTATATTCCAGGTGCTGAGGTATCTCTCATCCAACAGCCCTACCCCAGCTTCATTCCGCTCAGGAATGGCGACTAAATGGAGGGCTGAGATCTACAGGCTCCCGATGCCCGACTGTGACGGGGAGGGGGTTGTGGCTGGCTGTTCCCTGCCCTCAACTCATGGTACAGCTGACAGCAAGCAGCGTGTATGCAAAACAATGAGAAAGACTCCATTTTCCAATGGAATAATGACCGAAATTGCGTGTGAATTTGGTTGACTGCCATTAATTGTACCCTGTAGAGCTAATCATATTCCTTGGCGCAGGTATGAGGAATGCTGGATTCCGTTGCTTTCCAACTTTAGCCAGCATGGCACCCCAATATTGCCCCTACAACCACCTCTTGACTGCGCTTGGATTTGGCATATCCATCGGCTCAATCCGGTACTACACTCAACCAACTACCTATAACATGCACTTCTGGTGCTCTCTCTCTCTCTCTCTCTCACACACACACACACACACACACACACACACACACACACACAGACATACACGGTTTTAGATGAAGGTTTGACACAATAAGACTATGGCATTCTCCCATATGGACAATGGAGTTCTATTCCCATCATTACTCCCTATAGTGTTGAGCATCACGAGCCACTCCTTGAAGAGATTTCTTGCGTAGCTATTTGCGGTTGTGGATGGGGGACAGAGGGCCTCCACCCCAGCTTGTTTTCTCCTTCCTGCAATCCTTATACCTACCTTGGTATGTGTAGCGCGGATAATGTGTCGTGCTCTCTACAGTGGGTGGTCCTCAGTGCAATGTGCGTGACAATCTCACTCAACAGACTGAATCTCCCTCACACAGACTGAACAGAAAGGAAACAATAGACGCCAACAGAGCTCACAAAGACACAATAGCAGACCAGAACATATGACTCGACTATCTCAAAGATTGATATAGACTCTGGCGTGGCAGCACACTTAGCTCCAGTCCAAGACTCACAGGTACAATGGGGGTGTCTAGGCTGAGATGTGCTGGGATGGTGAAGACGTGCTCCGTGTATAGACTCACTCTAGACAAGTGCGTCGCTGGACCAGAGGTGAAGATGATGATCCTGATGACCAACCCCTACTACTCATGTACCACCATAAAGAGCCCGGGGGTCCGTCTAGTGTGAACCAGCCTAGAACAACTCCAACTGTACTGACCATGTCCTGTGAAAGTGACACTGTAGCCTGCTACAGGTTGCCCGCCACAAGACCGCTCACTGTCTCGGTGAGAGGAATACTGAAAAAACTGTGAAAGAGAACCACTAGGTGCATCTGTACATTTCTTGGAGCAGGTGCTAGGCCAAACCATGACCTTACATGTCTCAAAAGTGGAGTAAAACACTGTCTTGCTTGCAACGCCTTAAGTCTTTGAATAGGCAAGAACCCAATATGATTGCATAGTCCAAGAATCCCAATCGGCAAAATAGATTGAGGCTCCTCAGCAAAGAGATATGCTCGGTTTGGATCCAACGCATCTTTATCCTCCATAACTATAGTGAGAAGAAAATGACCTGGTCCGCACTTGCAGATGAAATTGTCGAAAAGAGGGATGATTAGAAGCTCGAGTCATAACGCGATGCGGTTAAGCTCCATCTTAATGGCAAAACGAAAAGCATTAACGACATTGTGATGGCAAGCCGGTGAATGCTTGATAGCCCCAAGGAAACAGCCAAAAAGGCTCTTAAGCTTGTTGCTATGATAGGATTACACAAAATTGTTCTGTCCCTTTGTGTCTCTAGCCATCTCTCGTGACGAAGGAAACAAGGCCAAAGAGACGATTGATTATTTATTACAGGAGGTCTCCATTTCCTTGCAGGAGAGAGAGAAGAGGATAGACAGTGGGGGTGGGGGGCCGAATTGGCACTAGATAGGGACGAGGGGGTGGGTAGGGACGAAGGTTTTTTGTTAGGGGCCTCTATACATGAGGCAGCATGCCATGTATTTACCATGACGAGGATCACATTTTGCCATCATTGACGATGGCTCAAATGCGCTGTTGGTTATCTCTGCAACGGACGACTGCTCATGATAGGCCTTAGCTGCCGAAATCACTGGGGCATATGATGAAAGCATGAAGTGAATTCTGGGGTAAATAACCAGGTTGGTTCATTAATCACAGTGGGCTCTAAATCAACACACAGCTCGAGGAACATGCTTTCCCGCTCCTGTCTTGTCTCACTGAAGAAGTTGTTAAAGGCATCATCACCGCCACCAACAGTCTTGTTACTGGGCATCTGTCCATTTGGATGGATGCCATGCTCGAGGCATAGTTACTCGGAACGTGAAACGGGGAACGGCAACATGCATGAAATGCCATTCCCTGTTTCGGATCTCACATTTAAAACACGGAATGGAGATCCGGAACGGGAAATTGGGATGGGAATGGGGAACGGGGACGTGAAAATGGCCATTCCCTGTTATTGTGGCTCGAGGCAGTAGAGCTCCCAGCAAGCATTCCCGACCTAGATGCCAGCCTGACTAGGGAGGGGGGCTGGTTAGGGGTGAGGCAAGGGAGGGGGTGGGTAGGGGCGAGGGTGAAATGGGTGGGTAGGGGCGAGAGGGGGTATGTAGGGGCGAGGGTGGGGAGGGAGGGCTAGATAGGGGCGAGGGGGAGTGGGTAGGGGCGAGGGGAGGTGAGGGGGAGGCTAGGGGCGAGGGAGGAGGGATTGGGTAGGGGCGAGGGTGGGGAGGGAGGGCTAGATAGGGGCGAGGGGGAGTGGGTAGGGGCGAGGGGAGGTGAGGGGGAGGGGTTGGGTAGGGGCGAGAGGGGGAGGGTAAGTGAGGGGGAGGGTAGGGGTGAGGGGGGAAGTGAGGGGAGGTTCGGGAGGAATGTGCTAGATAGGGCCGAGGGGGGAGGGGGAGTGGGTAGGGGCGAGGGGAGGTGAGGGGGAGGGTAGGGGCGAGAGGGGGGGGGGGGGGGGGGGGGGGGGGGTAGGGGTGAGGGTAAGTGAGGGGGAGGGTAGGGGCGAGAGGGGGAGGGGTGAGGGCGAGTGGGTAGGCGAGGGGACTAGAGACTAGGGGCGAGGGCGAGGGCGAGGGCGAGGGCGAGGGACTAGGGGACTAGGGGCGAGGGTAGGGGACTAGGGGCGAGGGCTAGGGCGAGTGGGTAGGTGAGGGGGCTAGGGACTAGGGGCGAGGGCGAGGGACTAGGGGACTAGGGGCGAGAGTGAGGGCAAGTGGGTAGGTGAGGGGGCTAGGGACTAGGGGCGAGGGACTAGGGGACGAGGTCGAGTGGACAAGGGGCGACAGGGATAGACAAGGGGGTGGGGGGAGGGAAGGGGCGAGGGCAAGGAGGGGGTGGGGTGAATAGGGCGAGAGCTGGGCAATGGAGAGGGAGAGGGACTAGGGCGAGGGTGTGAGGTTGAGTGGGTAGGTGGTGAGGGGGGACTAGGGCGAAGGCCAAGGGAGGGGGTGGGTAGGTTCGAGTTGGGAGAGAGGTGGGTAGAGTTGGGAGTTGGGAAAGGGAGAAGAGGTAACAGACCATGATGAGCAAGGTAAGGGCCAAGGACAGAACGAACTATCATCAGCAAGATAATTATGACGAGTAAGGAATTCGTCAAGCAGGTCGGGCTCTGTGAAGGGAGTTCGCCAGACCCAAAGCAGAGCTTTGTTCTGGTCGTAGCAGCAGACATCTCTGAGGCTGATGTTTGAAAAGTGGTGAACTCTTGTGGTCGAGATTTCTTACTGCTTCTATGCTTCTTCATAGGCTCAAGTGGCTCATTGGGTTTAGTTACTGTGGAAACATTGGAAGAGGGTGTACCTTCATGCAAAGAGTGAATAGAGACTCCATAACAAGGCATAGATTTGGTAGCCTCTAACCACTCCAGTAGATCTTCATCTGACCCTTCAGGTGTAGTAGGTTGTTCTTATTCAGGTTTGGTTTCCATTGACAAAGAAACTTGCTACACCACGGGATCCATACCACCTTCTAAGAGAATGGGTTGCATCGAGGAGCCAAAAGTATGTATTCACATTGCGTCGTTTCCCAAATCATGAAGTGCTTTAGTGTGTCGCAGCCATGGTCTTCCAATGAGCAAAGGAAATCCCTTCTCAACCTGGGGAAGACGAACCACAACAAAATCCGAGTGAAAAGTAAAGTCTTGTACCTGCAGAGGCACATTGTCCACTATGCTCACTGGGTAGACTGTCCGTTGGTCGGCCAATGTAACTGTGAAGGGAGCAGGGCGAGTAGGTTGTAGACCTAGAGCTAACATAGTGAACTCGGGCATCAGGTTGATGCCAGATCCACCATCCACTATCACTTCTGAGAATTGTCGATCCAAAACGGACACTGTCAGGCGAGGGCTTCTATAATCAGTGAGTGGAGCAGCAGGATTGGATATCATATAGGACTTTGACGGTCGCACTGGGAGGTGCCCGCCACTAGGACCTGCTCCAGGGTAAAGTGACTGAATAACTACAAGGGTGTCACTTCTGAAACTCGCATCTAGCCGCAACATGTCATAGAGGGACACTTGTTGGAAAGTGTTCTTCAAGACTGTCTCTGTTGTATGCTTCGCTTTTTCTACCTGTTGTTGTTCCTCTGGTACTTTGATCTTCTGTAGATCGGAAATTGCTTCCAAGAAAGCTTCATCAATATCTGAGAGCAAAGATTTGGATTCTTTCATGGCACTAGGGGATGGCTTGTTAACAGCTCCACTGGTGTGACAATGTGTGGGGGAGTTGAACTTGATGGAATGCTAAGATTGAGAGCGGCTCTCTGGGCCTGGGTGAGGATGCCTGATGGCTCCTCTGCCAACTGCGGCGGCTTATTTTGAGGGGTAACCACGTGGGTAGAAGGGGGCGGCTGAGAAACAGTGCTAACTGCTAGAAAATTGAGCTTGGGAAAGGCAAACTCAGTCTGGCTTTGACTTGGGTTCGAAGCCGTAGATGCACGAATTTTAGGGCAATCCTTACTGTAGTGATCCTTCATATCAGCGCAATGACGGCAGGGAGGAGATCCTTCGGGCAGAGGGCATTTGCTTTGGTAATGACCATATTCCTCGCATCTGTAGCACAAAATGGGTCGATTCACTGGACGAGTCGAAGGACGAGGTGGTCCTTGCTCCATGGAGTTGGAGGTGGAGGCATAGAAGCTGTGAGGTGGTGAGGGGGCATGGGTATGATAAAATCTCTGAGAGGGAAAAGTGCTCTGCATACCTTGCATAGGAGGGGCTGTCAGCAAATGGTGTGGATGGCCACAGGGAGAAACCATGTTGGATGGAGGTGCTGGCCCTTGCTGAAGTACAAAATGGGTCGATTCGCTGGACGAGTCGAAGGACGAGGTGGTCCTTGCTCCATGGAGTTGGAGGTGGAGGCATAGAAGCTGTGAGGTGGTGAGGGGGCATGGGTATGATAAAATCTCTGAGAGGGAAAAGTGCTCTGCATACCTTGCATAGGAGGGGCTGTCAGCAAATGGTGTGGATGGCCACAGGGAGAAACCATGTTGGATGGAGGTGCTGGCCCTTGCTGAAGAGGACCAAGACTTTGCTGTATTTGTCGCAATCCCTTGAGGTAGTAACAATCCTTGTCCTCATGTCCAGATTTTTCACAGAAGTGGCAGTAAACCCGAAGGGGGCATTCTTGTGGAGGGTGCCCTGGAGAGCGGCATGAGCTACACCAAACCGTAGCCTTAGTCTCTTGCTGACACTTGAGCTCTTCAAGCTCGCGTTTAATTTGTTCCAATGCCTTATGATGTGGAGGCTTCTCTTGTCTAAGAGAGAAGGACCTCTCCTCTTGAAGAGCTCGCTGTAACTTTAGGGCTTTCAGTTCCCTGCGTAAAGAAGTTAAAGGATCAGAAGGACTTTCCAAAAACACAGAGGGGGTCTCTATGTGAGGGGGGTTGGTGAACAGCTTCTTAGCCCACTCTATCCTCGTAGCAGCTGCGATGAACTCCTCCAGAGTGGTGTCGGGTCGGAGACTCTCTCGTAGTTTTTGCTGAGAACTTTTGGGAAGCGCCTTCTCTACCCACTTCTTAACCATAAATTCACCTGGTTGCTGGGGAAGCTTGGCAACCAGAGACTTGGTTTTCGTCATAAGTTCTGCAAAAGTCTCCTCTGGCTGGAGCACCATGTTGGCTAACTCATCCAACACCTTCTCCTGGTAGTCACCGGGCTTGAAAGCTGCACAGAATTGTTGTCTTAAGGCTGCCCAAGTTGCAAAATGGTTCTCTGCAAACTGGCTGTACCATTTGTCTGCTAAGCCATCCAAGGTGGATGAAAAGAGTACCAAATAAGCATCTTCCCTGTTAAGACCACAACCCCTACACAGAGATACAAACCTCCTTGCATGGTCGTCAGCATCTTCTGAAGAAAGACCTTTGAATGTAGGGAACTTGATGTTTACCTTAGACAAAATGCTAGCCAATGGCTCCATGACCCCTTGCTGAGCCTGTTGCTCAGTAGCCTGCTGTAGCAAAATAGGAGAGAGCTTCACTGGAGAAGGTGATCTGGAAGATGTGGAACCGGAGGGAGGAATGGGTGATGCCGTATGTGAAGGTATGGGTGATGAGGTTGATGGACTTCTAACAGGTTCCAAGGGTCGTCTTCTGTTGTAGTACTTCTGAGGACTTAGGAGTGCGCTTTGACGCTTGACTGACCGCCTTGTATGGGTCATGCAGCGACCACCAAATCAACCAAGCTAAGCTTTGGGCAAGAAAACCTTGAATTGGTTGAAGACTGGTCTAGACTCTACTAGACCAGGCAAGTGACTAGACCAGGCTGGACCAGGGACGAGGAGGACTAGACCGGGGTCTAGACTAGGCAAGTGACTAGACCAGGGACGAGGAGGACTAGACCAGGGTCGAGGAGGTCTAGACCAGAGACGAGGGCTGGTTGGACCAAGGCGAGAGATGACTAGGGCGAGAGAGGACTAGACCCGTTGGACTAGGCGAGAGGAGAATAGTCAAGGCAAGGTCGGCGAAGTTGGCCCAACTAGCTTCAAGATTTGCACCTCACAGAGTGAGATTTCAATTGAGGTCCCACCGTGATGCCAAAATGAGAGCACCTGTAGCACGGATAATGTGTCGTACTCTCTACAGTGGGTGGTCCTCAGTGCAATGTGCATGACAATCTCACTCAACAAACTGAATCTCCCTCACACAGACTGAATAGAAAGGAAATAATAGACGCCAATAGAGCTCACAAAGACACAACAGCAGACCAGAACATATGACTCGACTATCTCAAAGACTGATACAGACTCTGGCGTGGCAGCACACTCAGCTCCAGCCCAGGACTCACAGGTACAATGGGGGTGTCGAGGCTCAGATGTGCTGGGATGGTGAAGACGTGCTCTGTGTATAGGACTCACTCTAGACAACTGCATCGCTGGACCAGAGGTGAAGATGATGATCCCGATGACCAACCCCTACTACTCATATGTACCACCATAAAGAGCCACCAACGGCTCATAAATGTCAGCCATGTGGTGACCTGACCACGAGGTCCACTAGACCACCATCGGTACCCTGCCACGTGTCACTCCTAGGCCAGAGGGTCCAGAGGGTCCGTTCAGTGTGAACCAGCCTAGACCAACTGTACTGACCGTGTCCTGTGAAAGTGACACTGTAGCCTGCTACAGTATGCAGGCCCTTGCTCGTAATAGCTTATGAAGTTATCAATGTGGGAATCATGATGAGAGAATGTGCCAAAACCTCTTGTGATACACAAAATGCATTTGTTAAATTCCCGAGCTTCATTTTGTCGTAGTAAAATCGAGGCTTTTCAGCTCGATCTTGATATAGCGCATTGCAACACTGATTGACTTGGTGTGTTATTTAAAGGTCATGTAGTGTATTGCAACACTGATTGACTTACTCTGTTTGTTATGTGAAGGTCATGTATGCTCATGATTGCCGCCTTCTTGTTGGTCAACTTTTGGATGTTCCAGTAGGCATGCATGGTACAACAGTTAATGCTGCAGAAACAACTAAGGCACTCTGGCAAGAACATTTCCCCCATGAAAGCTATACACTTGATCTTAATATGTTTCACTATGATGACCAATGGACACCTCCTACAGAAGTGCTTAAGAGGAGAAGAATTAAGTATGATCCAGAAAAGGCGGTTATGAGGCAAAAGACTTTCCTCTATCAGGTATGCTGACAACAATCTCTTCCCATGGTAGTACTTTTGATATATACATACAAACATATACATATATAAATATAAAAGTGATATTATATATATATATATATATATATATATATATATATATATATATGTGTGTGTGTGTGTGTGTGTGTGTGTGTGTGTTTTGCTAGTAGCCCTCATACCGACCTCCCTTGCGGCCTATCGCTTCTTTTCTTCCTTCTCCAGCCTGCCACGGAGTACCTGGCTGCCCTCTTTGCCCCGTACAACCACGTTCTTCGAGGTTGCGGGGTGATTGCCATTGCAGTTTTCCTTGCCCTTTGAAGCCTCTGTTTGCTATGCAAGCTCTGGCTTTTTTTCCATTGCCTCCCATGTTGCTTAGGCAACATTGCTACGGCCCAGGAGACATCTCCATGTCTCTTGTGTAGCAGGACCACCTTTGGAAGGCCTCCCCATTCTTGCAACAGTCGAGAATGTAGAGACCCTACGAGGATAGGTGCCTACCATCATAAGGGATGAAGAAGATCCTACTGCAGTCCAAACACTTTTCTCTCAAGAAGAAGTTGGAAATGAGTAGCTCTCCTTGTGGATCTAACAACCGCATGCTTGCTCTCCTTGCGTAAAAGCACGGTAACATGACTCCATCTGGGATAACCAGCATTGTTTCTCATCTTGAAACCTCCATCGGGTTCCCCTCGGTGAAGAGAGGTCGCGGTAATCAAGCGTAAAGATGGGGAAGTCGTAGATGAAGATCCAAGGCCTCCACATACCTACATCTGTCTTAAACTTGGAGAAAAAAAAAGAGCAAGCTTATTCTCTCTCAATCATGTCCAAAGCAAAACGGGATCAACCACATATGAGCACTCAGGTGTTCGTATCACCATAGGGCTCTGATACCATATCAAAGGTGGCAGCAGAAGATGCAATGAAGACAAGCACTGGTTTGTGATCCGGTGGGTACCTCGACTCCGATCTAGAACACCTGAAATACCAAACACATGAAAAAGGCACACCTGTGGAGAACAGAGATCACTGAGGTAGAAAGAGACGGGACATCTGAGAATGTGTGTGTGTGTGTGTGTGTGAGAGAGAGAGAGAGAGAGAGAGAGAGAGAGAGAGAGAGAGAGAGAGAGAGAGAGAGAGAGAGAGAGAAATGAAATGTTGTATCAACGTCTTCAAAAGGCCAGAATGACCTATGAGACCAAACTGATACAAAAGTGGTGAATCTGTTACAATGTCTGGGTACCTTAGTACTAAAGTACTAAGTGTGAAAAGTGTGAAAAACTAAATACAAAGTTTTAAATAAACTTCTTAGAAGCATTCTGGGTGTTTGGCTAGAATGCTGAGGCTGAGAGAGAGAGAGAGAGAGAGAGAGAGAGATCGAGAGATCTGGGAAAGGCTCTGCATGCTAATAACAATTTGCTCATACAAGTGACTAAGGGTGGTCGGGCATAGAACTGCCATGTCCAATGGGCAGACCGGAGGACACACAACTACGACTACTACTAACACTGCCAACTGCTCTTGCACATGACACCACTGACACGGCCACACCAAGGGCTGGACTCCCTGACATGAATCCTCCTCCTAGCAAAGGAAGGACCAATAGCAAACCCCGTCGAATGAGCTGCCCTGAGGAGGAATGTGGAAGGTGAGAGTGTGTTGCTCATCACCAAGCGGAGGATGACCAAATGCCCCCTGTCTCTACTCCCATAGTGATGCAAAATGTGCCTTGGCTGGCCTCCCAAAACGCTGGGAATGTTGGCCAAGAAAACGATGGGGAGTGGTCCCCTCTGACTGCAAACGCTGGCTGTGGGCAGCAAGAAAACCGCCAAGGAAAGGGGCTGCTGGAAAACGCTGATCCACCCCCTCCTGCTGGTGGCCAAATACGCCAACAAGGGCTGCACCCTTGGGCGCCCTGCAGGGCTGAGAACTGTACTCAAAGTACTCCCCCCGGAGATCTATATATAGGCCTCTACTGGCTGCTGGCCCCACGACCAAGCCAATAAATCCCATAAATGGGAAACAAGAGAGAAATGGCCTAGAGCGTTCTGGGAAAGCAGAGAGACATGGCAAGGGGGGAACAAAAGCCTACATAGCTATGGAACTGAGCCAAAACCCGAGCTAAACATGGCTAGATACGACCCGACATGAGAGACCTACCTCACATTGGCCGGGCACAGCCACAAAACAGCCCTGACTCCCTAATCTACTCCTAGGAGATACTGAAGCTACCACCAGACAGGAAAATGAACTCTAACAGTAGCCGGGGCTGATGTACGAATGGGAACTCAAGAGCACACATCTTCTGTGTGTAGGATTGGAAGAGAGGCTTCTTTGTGTAGAGATCTCTTCAAGGGAATTTCTTTTCGAGAACCGAGTTGCATTGCAAGCATCGAGACTTCAAAGGTAATGCTTTCATGTTTTCATCTTTGACTATTTGTTCGCAAGATTACTTTCTCTTTGCGAGGGAGAAGGAGCAGGAGGAGGCATGAGCCTCTGCAGAAGAAAAGTGCTCTGAGGAACTAGAGCGAGATCAACCCAAGGGTTTTGCACCCTGAGTTTGGGAATAGGCCCATGGATCTGAGAGTGATAGATTCTTGAGTTGGGATCCAGAAGTTGAGATTCCCAAGGACAAACTGCGCGTCCAGGAAAGCAGAGTTATTCTACAGGAAGAGGACTCTGGGAATAGAATCGGAAAAGAGTTGCAGGGATATGATGCTCTGAGTCTAGAAGGTGAGATCCAGAGGTGAGAAGTTTGGTTCTCGAGGATTTAGAATAAGGAATAGAAATTTCTTGGAATAGCGTGGCAATAGGAAGTTGAGGCTTCCAAGAACCATCTAGTCTTATTCTAGAACGAGCGTGATAATACGTTCAGTTCAAGTGCTTGTATAGACTTCTCACCAGTAATAAAGATACTTTTACCAGGGGGGGCTAGCCGATCTTCTGGCCCCAGTATTGTGTGTATCTTCTCACTCACCATCACGTGCACATCTAACCCTATGTGCATGTGGACAAGCTGACTCCTACTTCTAGGGTTTAGGTCAGCCTAGGAAGTGTTTTTGCACCCTTGTGAGCATGTACGCAGGACATGCATCTTTAGGTACTGAACCACCTCTTATTATTGGACTTAATAATAAGTAACATTTTGGCATTTTGCTACAAATCGTGGAGGATGGAGAGACACTGCTCAACCCAGCCTTTTTGATGCTACATAGGCAGCCTATGGGGGGCGCTTGGAAGACAAGAAGCAGAAGAAGCAGAAGCTCTAATAGTACATGTAGCACAAGGACCCAGAAGGCCAGCATTTTTGAGCCCTTCAACCAGCATTTTTCCAGCTATCTTCAGCATCACCAATCCAACGTTTTCAGCATTCCTACATCAGCGTTTTCATCGGCCATCATTAGCGTTTTTCAGTGTTTGCAGATTTCAGCCATGATCCTGAGTAGGATGAAGTTTCAAGCCAAAGTTCCCTAGAGTTTTCAGCATTCAGTCCATAGCCTCGTTGCGGACGCAGATCCTAGTCTCAACATCATTAGCGTTTTCAGCATTCAGCCTTAAGCCTCGTAGTACCAAGCATCTACAGAAAGTACCATCAACATTCCCGCATTTAGAACCCGTTGTTCTAGCATTTGTGCAATCGAAAGCAAATACCTCTGTAGCAACAGAGAGGGGGGTTTGGGACCCCATATGGTGTCCGTCTTCTCTCTCTCTCTCTCTCTCTCTCTCTCTCTCTCTCTCTCTCTCTCTCTCAATACTTTGACTCACAATTTTCATTCTCCTTCTCGCTCTTGTCTATTGCACAATTCTCATGAAGTAAAGAGGGGGGTTGTCTCTCCCCTTTAGTAAAAGGAACCTTGAAAGCATTCACCATCAATCACTTCTGCTGCACCTAACATTGGTATTAAAGCTATTTGATAGTGTTCGGTATCGTCACTCAAGAAAAGAACCTAAAGAATCTCTCCCAGATTTTTTCTCAAAGAATCTTTTGTCAAAGTCGACGATGCGGAAGTGTAGAGACCGAGTGAGCACGAGAGAGAGAGAGAGAGAGAGAGAGAGAGAGAGAGAGAGAGAGAGAGAGAGAGAGAGAGAGAGAGAGAGAGAGAGAGAGAGAGAGAGACTCCTGAACCAATCAACCTTGGCAATGAATAACTGAATTTGTATACAATGGAGGCAAGGGTTGCTTATATAGCAATCCCAGTAAATTGCTCTACCCAAGACTTTGACAAATAAGTAAAATAAATACCTAAAAGACAAACCAAATAATGGGATCACATTGGGCAGTTCACTTGAGATGCCTAAACTTTAACACCCTCTTTGCAACTCATAGTGGACATCATTAGTGAGACCAAGTCGATGAAGAAGCTACCATGGACACCCCGACCGGGATACAAGGTACACCTTGGTGTTTCTCTCCTCAACTTTGTACCTGAAAGTAATGACATCTTGAGCATCGATTGCCTTTGTAGAAACTTTGATATCCAAGCCCCTTCTTCCTTTCGCATATCAAAACGTTGCATGTATTGGGGCTTTAGGTGCCGGGATGGCATCTTAAACCACAATGCAATGAGGGGGCCTGCTACCAGCGCTTTCAAAAGCTACTCCCTTGGGCTTACCATGGTGCTAGCATTTCAAAATGCTTACAAAGTTTTCGTAGAAGCCTCCCATCCCTTGCTGTGCGTTTCAAAACACTGTGACCATACGACCTTCACCTAGTGCTACAAGGAGACCAAGGTGCTTTTGACAGCGTTTTGAAACGCTCTCTGGTAGAGCACAAGGTCGATACCGTTTTGGTCAACAAAAACGCCAACGTTTTGGAATGCTCTTGGTAGGGCTCCAATCCTCTTCTTCGCGCCAGTTCCCCTCCCTTGCCATCAACAAGCACATAGATCTGATACCATGTCAAAGTCGCGATGCGAAGCGTAGGGGAGTGAGTACGAGAGAGAGAGAGAGAGAGAGAGAGAGAGAGAGAGAGAGAGAGAGAGAGAGAGAGAGAGAGAGAGAGAGAGAGAGAGAGAGTCTCTTGAACCAATCAACCTTGGCAATGAATAACTGAATGTGTATACAATGGAGGCCAAGGGTTGCTTATATAGCAATCCCAGTAATTTGCCCTGCCCAAGACTTTGACAAATAAGTAAAATAAATACCTAAAAGACAAACCAAATAATGGGATCACATTGGGCAGTTCACTTGAGATGCCTAAACTTTAACATCTTTGTGTCCCGACTCCGGACTTATTAGCCACTCCCACCCTTAGTTTATCGCGCATTGGGTACGCTCCGGCTCCCGTCTTCATCATTCTATCTTAAGGACAATTAAGCCATAAAGATCCACAGAAAATTCTTTTTCTTGTTTGAGATTGCACGTAACCCAAGACCACTTGGGCGTGTCGATCTCTCTAATCTCCCCTCGTTCCTCTTTTCCATTGATTGAGAGCGGACTTTGCACATCGTGGCAAGCCAATCGACGTGAGGTGGAAAAAAGCAACGTTGGTGTGAGCGCAGGGCCACCAAGGGATGCACCCGTAGGAAGGAGTTGAGCTTGGGTAAGATAAAAGCCTTCTTAAACGCAGATTGCAAGCATTACCAAGTACCAAGAACCCCAAGTATCCTAAGAACCCAAATACCCCAAGTATTCCCAAGTATACAAGTACCCGAAGTACCCAAGTACTCAGTGCATAGTCATCACCAGAAGTGGAATGGATACTTAGCGTAAGGTGATGAGAGTGGAATTGGAGAAGAAGAAGTCCATACACCAGGAGGAAGATTTCTCGAACCTCCTCCATTCCCATCTACGCCAGGGATTACATCAAATGCGATGGAGACTTTGATGAAGTCTATGATGGAGATGATGCTACAACAAGAGGCTCACCAGGCTGCCATGGAAAGGGAGCGTGAAGAACAGAGGGAAGCTCAACGCATAGCGACTGAAGAACGGAGGGAAGCTCCGGATCTAGAGCGTGAGCAAGCACGTGAAGCTCAACGCATAGCGGTTGAAGAAAAGAGGGCAACTATGGAGCAAGAACGTGAAGCGCAGTGAGATCAACGTGTGAAAGAGTTGGTCCTACAAGTACTCTCCTCGAAGAGCGTATCACCCAAGGAGGCCGGCGAGTCATCAAGTAGGGCAGGTAGAAACGAGGACTACAACAATCCAGTCACGGAGAAGTTGACTTTCAAGAAGTTTAATGGTAAGATGGATGCTTCTATGATTTATTCTTGGTTGCATCAATTCAATGCTTTCTTTGTGACTAACAAGAAAAGCAAGAACATTAAAGTTTTGATTGCTGCCATGTATTTGTCAAATGATGCCATTAGTTGGTATCGGTCCTAGCAAGAGGCACAGATGGCTAAGCATCTTGATCGTGCTGCGGATGGTGAGCTTCCAAGACAACCTCAAGGATTGTTTTATGCCACCACATTACCTTGATCAGTTGAATGAAGATTGGAGAGGCCTCATGTCACTAGCATGCGACTACTATCTATCCTTTTTGTTAATTTCTTTCTTATTATTTATTTATTTTCACTTTTTGGAAACAGCCCTCTAGAAATCTAACTGCCCTGCATTGCATAGCTAGTGTGAAACTGTTCAAAGGGAGTCCAGGCCTGAGGGCAAGAGAGCACTAAGGTTGGACAAGGGCTATGGTTAGCCAAAGTGGGGTCATTGATTAGCCAAAGTGGAATCCTTTGCTACATAGGCTACATTTCAGTTCTTGGTGTGGCTGTAGTGTACAAAGAGGGTGAGATGACCTAGAAAGATACAATGGCAGCATCTCCTAAAATTTAGGGAACTGCTATTTTGGACCTAAAAATGTGTTTGCGTCATTAGCTCTGGAATGACAAGAGGAACATTTTATTGCTCTGCTGCAAAGTCAACTGATGCACCAGTTGAGATATTTTTAGCCAAGAATGCCCAAAGTCGGAAAGTGTGTCGTGTGGCACTCCGTGAGCATTCTGCTACTTCTGGCCAGAGAGGGGGCGCCTAAAATGAGAGAAGAGACTCACTTGCAGCTTTGACACGGGTTAAGAGCTATGGAGTGCATGCTTTACCTCTATGAACAGTGAAGTGCAAGAACTGATGCCTTGCACAACTCTCACTGCTCTCTCTCTCTCCCCTCCGTGCAGTTATGTGATGCCCCTCTAGTGGGCTACTCAGTTGACCAATGTATACAGTTGTGGGTTCATGATTTTGTGCTGAGGCAAGAGCCTCTTGAGCAGGAACAGGCGTAGCTAACTGCTACACCAAAAGCAGGAACCGGTGAGGCTGCTGATTTTTGCTGACTTGGGACTGTTTTGGTGCCCTAAAATTCTCCAGATTCAAGGGGCAGCTACCCCAAGGTGTAGGGGACAGTACAAGGGCTACAGGAAGCTGAAAACAGTGAAAAATCAGAGAAAAATAAAAAATTACAGAGGCTGGTTATGCTCTGTTTTACTCAGTTTATGGTTGATTAGGGACAAGGACAGTAGTCTCCTTAAGATTCCCTACTTGCAGACTGACTTGGGCAGGGTTTTGCATCGTTATGTTGCCCAAATTCCCACATACAGGTTAAGAACTGCGAGATACAGGTTAAGTGCTATAAGCACTCTTTGTACTTCCTCTTAATTGTTAAAGAATAAAGAAATACCGAAAGGGGTGCCTATTTAGGGGCCAATCTGGTGTCGGTCTTCTCATACAGGTGCAATCTAGCAACCTGTATCCCTTTCCCCTTTGTTGTGTCTTGAAAGTACAGATAAAGTGGGCGACAAATTAAATGGGTGAAAGCAAATAAAGTTTAAGTCTAAGGTCTACCGCCCTTTTTGGATTAAACATGCCGGTTTCACCTCAAGCAAAATGACACTCCTGTTATGTCTTTTTCTAACTGTACTTTGTAGATAGGCATTCAATTTCACAAGTCGGATGAGGATCGCAAGGAGTCTTTCCTCTTTGGTTTGGACAAGTACATCAGATATGATGTGCAAGTCTTCAACCCAAAGGACTACAATGACACAAGCAGAATTGCTCTCGCTCGGGAAATGAAGCACAACAAAGGTAAGCGGAAGGAGAATAAATGAATTACCCCTCATAACCAACAGAATGGTAAGAACGGCGGTAATTCTTCCTCTTCTCAATCTTCCTCTACACCTAGAGCATAGAACTCTTCACCGAACAGTGATAGTAAAGGAAAGGCTAAAACTCAAGAAATCCCTAAGTTGACATCTGATGAAAAATCTGCTCAAGGAATAGTAAGAGGTTGGCTAAGTCTTGAAGAATGAACCGAGTATGGTGTCACAAACTGGTGACGTGTCAAAGCCTTGAAGAAGAGAGCCAACTTACAGATGCCGGCCAAGGGGCCTAAACCCTAAGAAGAACAAGTAACAGAAGAAGAAGTCCTACTAACTTATGGGGATCCCGTCCGATGGGGCCCCAAGAGACACAAAGGATTAAAATAAAGCAGGACCCACACACACAGAGAAAGACTTGCACCAATAGTGATTACGTGGTAGCTGTACGATCAAATTCCAAAAATTGCAATGACATGATGACGTGGCAGGCTGTACGGATTTCAGTGTTTTGCGTTGACTGTTATACGGATTTTCGTGATTTATGCTGGCAGTTTTTTGGCATTGCTTTTGGACCAGAATCTTTTGAGTTTGAAGGCTTTTCATGTAAGCTGCTTTTGGGGCCTAGGGCCTTTAAATATGTGCTAAGGGCTCATTTTTTGGCATGCTTCCTGGAGAAGGTGCAGAGTTTGGAGTTCCGGCTTGTACTAAGTTGATGCATTAAAAAGAAATACCGAAAGGGGCGCCAAGGTTTGGGGCCAATACTCTCTGGGGTGGAATTCCGCCACTCCGTGTCGCGTGTCATCTCTCTCTTTCAGTTTAGTTGATATTGAAGTGCTAAAAGTCTGTTCATTTTGTTCTTTTCTATTGGCACGTGGTGCCCGTCTTGTGATAGTGGTATCAGAGCATCAGGCATGGTATCAGAGCATCAGGCATGTGCTTTTTCTGAAAGCACACCGGTCCTACAAAAGAGCAGACAGAGCTATCGGAATTTTATTTGAGGTATCTTCGGCCTCCGACCCCGGACTTATTAGCCACTCCCACCCTTTCTTCATCGCGCATCGGGCGTGCTCCCGTCTTCACCGCTCATGTCTTACAGGGGATAAGCCATAAAGATCACTTGCAAGAGAAGGATCCAAGATTTGTTTTGAGCTGCTGTTTTTCTCAGAGGTAGTGCCATGCAGATGTTGATCTTTATAGCTACCGAACCGCACACTTCCAAGGACTTGGCAAGCTTTCAAGAATTTTTTTTGCTCGAAGCTATACGGTTTCTGACATCTTCCTTCGGAGTGCAACTTCTGGCAGAGTGGGGTATCCTGAAATGCTTGCCATGGAAACCCTAGCAGATTATATCTTAAAGTTTCTCGACATCTCTTAGTAGATGTCTCTTCTTCAGTAGATGACCTTTGAGGTTTAGTGCAATTGCTTTCTTGGGACTACCATCTCCGCCAAAGAAACATTGTCTGTCCAAGAGCTGATGGACCGTGCTGTGCTCGGCTACGACCTTATGGAATGAACCTAACCCTAATGTTTGGTGCAGGTTTCAGGATGGAAAGTCAATTCACTTTTCGAGCTCGATTGATGTCGAGATTGCTTTTTAAGTTTGAAATCTGTTTGAGAACTTGTTTGGTGATTCTGTTTGAAATGGATGGTATTTGTGTTGAATCTGTTTTGGTGCCGATTTGAAATGTTTGACTCTGGTTTTTGTAAGACCTTGGGAACTGCCGTGAACGATCCTCCACCCAACCACCCTTTTTATAGCCCCTTGGCTTGCAGGATCCCTTCTCCACTGGGCAGCCGGCCCTTGGCCAGGTCCTTGACCTCCAGGGTGGCCCTTGGTCTGACATTACTCCCCCCTTGGAGAAGCGTTTTCGTCCTCGAAAACACAAGTGATAGTATCTTCGTAAGAGAACTGATGTTTTCCTTATTGACATCCCTTACGCAGGCCAATTGTCCTGATGACTGATACTTGGTGCAGTGAGGAGGTTCAATGAAACCAAGAGCAACATCTTGATTTTCAACATTCTTGTCCTTTTGCAACCACTTTAAAGGAGTAACCACAACTAAAAGGTGTCTAAAGACATAACCAGTTTTCAGACTTTCTGAAAGATACTGGAAAAATGCAAGAAAACCTTGGCACAACTTTCCATGAAGTTGTGAGCCAATTTCCAACTCGCGTGAGTATCTTGAAAAGCTCATAGCTACTGAGGGACATAATAGGGAGTTTCCTCATGTCAGACTGGTGAAAATTTTAGAACACATAGAACTACATGTTCACCCCTAATGAAGGTTACATGCCAGAAGTACTTGCCCCAACCACTTACAGATAGTCTTCCACGACTGACGATAACTTTGACTCAACAAGTGAGTATCTAGCCATATACTCGATATGGAGTGGAGGCAACCAACTAGGTTTAAAGCGGGTTGGAGTGGAGTAAGCTCATAGAGTATAGACCATCCATAGACACCCATCTTGAGTCGTTACCTTGTACGGTAGGATGTAAACTCATAAATCGGCTTGAAAAGTTGCACTTGAAGTGCAAAAAATTGCAGAGACAAAAAAGTCCATGAATTGGCATGCCGCTCCGAACAAATTTGTGTTAAACACTAGGGCCCATAACACCTAGTGTGCATGCATTTAACACAAACAAATCCGAACCGCAATTCTATGACGAGACTTTCCACGGCACGTACGTGAAAGCCTTGCAACAAGAGTTGGACCATCAGAATGTGAAAGCTCAGTCACACCTAGGTACCAACCATGAGACATTCTGAGTAACTTAGCATACTTGGCTATATGGAGAAACGACCCTCCGTTAAGGTAGTTTCACAGCACTCGTAATCGTAACAAGTCTGTACTCAGTAACAATTTCTGGCCAATGAAATTGTTCCTTATACGTTGTGCTCCAAATGGTCGAATAAACGGATGCGATCAACATGTAGGGACTTCGTCGCGACACATCATTAGGAATTAGGCACCAGTGTTTGTCCCAGAGACTCATATTCACCACATGTGGAATATGTCTCAAGTAAGGATGGCAGAGAAAGCGACATTCATCAAGCACAATTGTACTTGTATGTGGAGGTAACTAAGAACACTCCGCGACACGAGTGAGAGGGACCCTCATTATCATTGCTCCACACTAGCTAAACCGAACTCCTTGAGTTCCTAGACCATGTTGTGTCCCATGTGACAACATGTGCCAAAGAGAACCGTACCATGTAGATCTGTAATTGTTTCAACAAGATTCAAACCCATTACGGTATCATGATGAACAGGGAGGGAGAAAATAACAATATTTTCTCAAAATGCTATGCTCGTCCATGACCTTGGTACTTGGCTAAAGAGCAAGCTGGATGAAAGCCTTCTAGCTCAAACATCCCGGTTATATAACGCAAACAAACTTAATTGGAAAGGAAAATAAATCCAAAAAAATTTACTTACGAGGAGGTGGAAATTACCTGATACTTACCCGGAAGTCAAGTACAACCCTCAACTTGTAAGCGTATCATATCAAAAATTTCTTCGACCTGCTAATCACTAACATTAGAGATTAGTGAAGATAAAGAAAGTGAACTTGTGACCCTGGTGTTGCCTTGGCAATCCAAACCCCTAGGTATATCTTGACAAACCAATCCCCGTGGTGAAAGTTTGGAAAGAACGTTTTGACTATCCCTTGGCAGATAGTTTTCTTGAAAAACAAAGTGTGAAAGTGTCCAAAAATGACCATCAACACGTATTGTGTGATTTACTAATCACATATGTGGTCATATCACAAAACTGTGCTCCTATATGCATGTCCAGTGCTATAGAGAAAATGGGAGATCCACGCTGGGCGAGACTCCAAGCTCGTATGGATAGCCATGCTGTTTGAAATGCTTGCTGCATCTAAACGCCGTGCTATAGGCCATCAAAAACTTATCTCAATCTTTGCACTAAAACATGTAGTACTTACAAAATACCCAAAAACATATGTAATGGCAAGACTCTTGCTAGGCCATTAACATCGATGGGGAGTCCACTGGGTACATTTGTTCAAGCTGGAGAACAATCACCTAGGAATGCCAACAATTGGATCTTACCCTAGATCTGACAATGACTCTTAGCCAGCGTGTGTGACTACTAGCCCTTTGGCAACTAGTGTTCAATCGACGAACCGATGAAGACTAACTTGGATGGCATCTTGCCCAAGTTCTAGCTGAGAGTTAGAGCACCTTGGCTCAGGCTGACTCACAAGCAAAAACATGTTCATTATTCCTTGAGAGAAATAAGAAAGAGAGAGGAGTGCATACGGGCTGAGGAACTTTCCTTAAACTGGTATGACGTGTATAGTTGGTGCCCAAGCTCGTGTGCATCTTATGCTTAGTCTGCAGCTTATCCTATTAGCATGCAACAATCTACCTGGATGACGCTCCCATCGAGAGAGGTAACCGAAATCGTACCGGGACCGTTCCACTATGTAGGGGGCGAGGAGAACCTAAATATGGCCAACCAAAAAGAAAATTATGGGAAACAATTCATAACTAATATTGTCCTTGACATAGTGACTGTGTGAGAGCACAAGCGTACTTTATACCACCTGGGTAGCATGCCTTGCATACAAAAGTGGAAGCCCTTGTCTAACGTGACAACCGTAAACGTAAAAGTCAACAGCATAAGTGCCTTGCATCGGCTAGATTAGTAGGGATGCAGTGAGATGATATCCCGATTAATGTAGATGCCCCAAACTTGGTTGCCACTGCTCTTGACGCCAAGTGAATCGTAGCACGAATTAGAAGCCTTGCTTCTCGTGAAATTGGTCAAGCATTTGGTTGTGCACAACAAACAATATTGTCCAAAGGAAATGCGAAACGTAAAATTGTGGGACATGTGTATCATATACACCTAATGTTGTGATCTTGTATGCATCTTGTAATGTTTTCGGCTGACAGTATAAGCCGAGATTATATAACTGGTCGTCCCAAAGATTACTATACCAGAAAAGAAATTGGGGCATACACTACCGAATTCAAAAAACGTACAGTACTATGAAAATCCACATGCAAGTATGAGAAAATGTGTGAGCATAACATGTTCAAAAGACATATAACTATTGTGCCCTGCACCAAAACTGGAGTTTATGTCGAGTCACTAACTCATGCATCATGCTTACGTCGTCGTACATGTGGACACTGCTTTTTTTGATGCGGTCCTAAGCAATAGAAGCATAATTTTTTACTTTTTTACCCGTTGAAAGTCGGATTGTGATAGTCGCTTTCTGACCACGTTGGTCACGACGAGATCTGTATCTACAACCGATTTCTCTTGTGCCTGCTGGACCTCTTTGGTCATAACTGCTGGACAGACAACCTCTTGGGTTCAGCAAGTGAGAAGCTAATTGTGGTAGCATATTGTAAATTGATCGTGTGAGATTTTTCTCTTGCGTAGCCAATATTTGGACCTGTACAGCTAGCTTGCGAAATTGGGCATCAAAAGTTTGCCAGTCTTGTCGAGTGACAAACTCCCTGGCATCCGGCAAGTTACTATCATCCTCCAGAATATAAAAAACACTCTGAGGAGGAGGTGTAGATTCTCGCAGAGAGAGAGATAGACTGCCTGGGTATGCATCATCCGTCCCTGTTGCCACATGGGTACCCTTTGTGAGAGTATCCGACCATGCGGCATCCACAGGTGGAGCAGACTCCAGGTATTCAAAGTCAAAGATTTGTTGATCATCAATTTCCGTACTCATGGCGAAAACGTGTTGTGCGAACAAAAGAGAAAACAATACCTTGGAGTACAAAAAAGCTCGTAGCCGTACCGAACGCAGAAACTCGTAGCAGAGGCCGGTGATTAGCCGTGCTAATTCCGCCTGCGGTCGTAAAGAAGGTGAATTCCAAACCGCGGCAGAATTTGTGAGAGTTGAAATCGCCGAGGAACTTCAAATCGTCGATGAAATTGAAGGTGTCGAGAAATTCGAGCTTCTCAAATAACTTGCTTGCATCTTATGCAGTTCGGCAAGTTGCAAGTCGCCGAATGGAGACTTGATGAAGGATCGTGCAAACGTTCGTCGGCACCTTTGGATCCTCAATTTCTGGTTGTCAGTACTTGCGGAGCTCAAAAAAATGGCCAAAATCTACAAGTGCGTCAAGAAGCAAGACTTGCCAAACTATGTATGTTGAGAGGTCGTATGTTGCTTGTATGGGGTGTATGCCGGGGTGGGCATGCACCCTATCTTAAAGAATTTGCCCAAGGCCAAAGGCCTTAGGGCACTGCAGTATGAAAATGAAGCAAATCTTGGCGATGTCGCGTGCTGCAGAGCCGCCAAGAGAGACCTTGTCGCGTGCTTTGCTCGGCCTTGCCCGCCGCAGTGACGTGTTTTGTACAGCTGGCCCTCGCACTCCCGTAGAGCTCCACAGCTTCGGGTTTTGAGCAAGTCGACCGTCACCTCCCCTCGCCTCAAGAGGCCCTACCACGGTTCTTCCCCCCCGGCTTAGAGCGACAGCACACGAGCCAGCAGACTTCGGTTTCTCCTTCCTCCCCGGCTTGGGATAGCAGCCCACGACCCAAGAGCGGCATGCAGATTTGCCCTGCTTCTTTCATGCAACATGCAAAATGAAAAAGCAAGTCCTACTTTTCCCTTTCTCGCACCAAGCTCTAATACCAATGTAAGTCCTAGGAACTGCAGTGAACGATCCTCCGCCCAACCACCCTTTTTATAGCCCCTTGGCTTGGGGATCCCTTCTCCACTGGGCAGCCGGTCCTTGGCCAGCAGGTCCTTGACCTCCATTGTCGTGACAGTTTTAATACTGGTTTTATCGATTGGTCATTTTACTCTAGAGTGGAGAAGTGAGAAATATTGTTTTGGTATTGCTTGAACCTCGGAATGACGCAGGCCGATGCCTGGGGAGCGTTTCCTTGTATGTTTGAAAACCTCGAAACGACGCAGGCCGATGACTAGGGAGCGTTCCGTTGTATGCTAGAAAACCTCGGAACGACGCAGGCCAATGCCTGGGGAGCGTTTCGTTGTATGTTTGAAAACCTTGGAATGACGCAGGCCGATGCCTGGGGAGCGTTCCGTTGTATGCTAGAAAACCTCCAAACGACACTGGCCGATGCTTGGGCAGCGTTTGGTTGTATGCTTGAACCTCCAAGTGATGCAGATTGCGGTCTAGGGAGCGTTTGGTTGTACAGTTCTCTGAGCTCATGGCCTGGACCTTTTTAGGTTATTTGCAGGGGGAGTGGTGAGGTAGTTGTTGAGTAGCCTCACACCGTAGATCGTTTGTCTCGGGGGAGTTCTCAGCGGCGCTGTTTGTTGTGTCTTGTAACATACATATGTAAGCATTTGTGTTGCATTGTGATGTGCCAACTACTGAATATTCCTAATTGGATGAGATTGCCTATGTATGTAATTATTGTGCATCAAGACACCCATGGAAGATAAGTGCGGTCAGGGTGTGATGGCTAATTTTACTACGCCAGCATATCAAGGGTTCCGATCTAGACAAAGGAGAAGCTAACTCCTTGATCAAAAGAGCCCAAAGGAGAAGCTAACTCCTTAACAAAAAAAAGAGCAAACTGCTTGTCCTCAGACTAACCCTCGGAAATTTTCGAGCTAACTTCAGTTGTTTTGTAGATATGCTGAAATGGCGAACGATTACTCTCCTTCAAGAAGGGGAGATGTCATAAACTGCTTACGTGTCAAAGCCCTGAAGAAGGGAGCCAACTTGCAGATGCCGGCCAAGGGGCCTAAACTCTAAGAAGAACAAGTAACAGAAGAAGAAGTCCTACCAACTTATGGGGATCCCGTCCGATGGGGCCCCAAGAGACATAAAGGATTAAAATAAAGCAAGACCCACACACACAGAGAAAGACTTGCGTCAATATTGATGACATGGCAACTGTATGGACAAATTCCGAAAATTGCGCTGACATGATGACGTGGCAGGCTGTACGGATTTTCATGTTTTGTGCTGACTGTTGTACGCATTTCCATGATTTACGCTGGCAGCTTTTTGGCATTGCTTTCGAACTAGAAGCTTTTGAGTTTGAAGGCTTTTGATGTAAACTGCTTTTGGGGCCTAGGGCCTTTAAATATGTGCTAAGGGCTCATTCTTTGGCATGCTTCCTGGAGAAGGTGCAGAGTTTGGAGTTCCAACTTGTGCTGAGTTGATGCAATATAAAGAAATACCGAAAGGGGCGCCAAGATTTGGGGCCAATACTCTCTGGGGTGGAATTCCGCCACTCCGTGTCGCGTATCGTCTCTCTCTTTCAGTTTAGTTGTTATTGAAGTGCTAAAAGTCTGTTCAGTTTGTTCTTCTCTATTGGCACGTGGTGCCCGTCTTGTGACATATGGAAAAGAAGGAAGACGTTTTCAGTATCACACTATTAGTCACATAAAAAGAGATTGTCCTAAGAAAGCATCCAATTAACCCACAAAAGCATCCATATCTTCTGTTAGTTTCATCAATGAGAAACTTAATGTGCTCCAAGTTCTAATGATCATCTAAATTAGTCTCTCATGAAGTGTTATGGTCATGTGAACGGTCAACATATTGTGATTTTGTTTGATTGTTAGGTGCAGTGGAATGAATGTTTGCGCTTTGCTCAAGATGAGTGCTCCGAACTGTGCTCAAGGGTTCCTTTTGTCTTATGGAAGGGAGAGCCTTCCGTTCTTAATGAGAGAATGCTATGATCACAAACAAAGTGAATGGACACTGTGCGTGCAAGTGTATGAGACTGAGAGATAGAGAGTTAAGAGAGATACCACACCAGAGACGTTGTAAAACCCTCCTCCGAAGGCCCCATTCGTCGGCAAGAGTGGTCTACTTATGATTGCACAATCTGGTACAAATGGAATTTACGGGATTGATGCAAGTCTAGGCTATGTCGACGATGACGACGAGGATGACGAGGCCGACACTAGGGCTGAAATCTGCAATCTTTCTACTACTGTCCAAAAACACTATGGACTGAAATCTGCTACAATCCAAAAACGCTGATTTGGGAGGTTGTTTCTGTGGATCTTTGTCGCTGAAAATCTGCAGGTTTAGGGCTGAAAACTGAGGTTTCTTTAGGCTAAAAACTGATGGTCTTTCCGGCTCGAATCTGCTACTTCTTTGGGCTGATCTTGATGGTCTTCATTGCTTGGAATCTGCAACTATTTCATGGTTGAAATCTGATGTAAGAAAACGCTAGGGCTGATGTGAGCTAGGGCATGCTACTTCAAAAACGCTAGGAGCTGGGATATCCAAAAACGCTATCTGATGGGGGGGGTTCCTGTGGTGATGGGTCGCTGATGCAGAAACGCCAGGCCTGGTGATGCTTCCCAAAAACGCTAGGAGAGGGAAAGCCTTGGGCGATGGTTCTTGCTTGGAGGGAATCCACCAAGGGTCTTGTGAGAAGTTGCGTGCTGAGCTTGGCTCCTGTTGCCTCTTCTTCCATTGAGTGCTAACTTGGGTTTGCTTATATACAAACTTAGCAAATTGCCCTACCTACTTTTGTTGGAAAGTCACTTAAATTAATAAGTGAAAATGTCAAAAATAGGGAAAATAGGCTAAATGCACTGGAAAAATCCCCTAACTGATTCTAATGGATTCTGATGGGAATACTGATGATCATGCTGTGTGCAACCAGAGGATATGCATCTATAGTAAGTGACTGGGCATGCACGGTCTACGAATAAACTCACAAAAGTGCCAGATCACTTCTAATCTAGACTGACTGGACTGACTGAACCCTGTTATGGTGTAGCTTGTCCACGGACACGGGGTTGGATGTGTCATGTGACATCCCCTCCTTTTCAAAGTGAGGTACTGGTACCGAACTGTATGGCGTCGAGGGAGATCGCCAATAGCATCCGGAATCCTGGAAGGGATTCTTCGCCGGCCCACTCTGATGTGTGGGTCGTGCGGTACTTGAACTTCATAAAGGTCTGCAACGCTTGCTTCTTTGGGCCGCGCCGAAAGCGACACAAAGTCTTCTGTGGCTCTTTCGATGCTTCAACTTCATCTTTAGTCATGCTTCTTTCTTCTTCAAGAATCTCCATGGCTGAAAATTCCTGAAACCATTTCCAACACAAAACCATGAACATACCTATTCCATGTAAAGTGAGTGGAAAAAATCTTGTCTTCGCTAAAGACTGTGTATGCAATGTAGATGAACATACAGACTGAGTGACAACCCGTTCATCAAACACATGCAAATAATGAGATCGAATGATTTAGAGCAATCAACTGTGGCAAAACACAATGGAAATGTCCACGCTTGGTGCTCATACGTTCATGTGCTCGTTCGGAAACTGTGTCATGCCAAGGAAGAGACATGGAATGTGACTTCTTTACATATATACTTTTCAAATATTCATGAAAAATCCGCATACACTCGTGCTTATTCATGAGTGAAACGTGCTCAACGTACAATATGTCATGCCTAGTAAAAGGGGTCACATAAAGACGCTGACTAAAATATAGGAAACGATCACGAATGAAACACTCGACCAATGCGTGCGTATCAATCATGCGAACACATAATACTTCCTGTGAGGGTTCTTTAGACATAGGCTCGAGAGCCAAGATCGCTTCTTCCTGAAGGGGTTCTTTGGATCTAGGCTCAAGAGCCAAGATCGGTTCTTCGTGATTGATCGAATCTACAACGAGGTTAGCTTCGCTAGAAAAGCATCCACTTAACTCATCATCCTTGTGAACAATCACATCTTTTTCATGCAACTTATCATGCTTGTGAGAAATCACATCTTGATCATGCAAATTATCATGCTCGTGAGAAATCACATCTTGATCATGCAAATCATCATGCTTGTCATTGGCATCCAAATCATCATGCTTAGCAATATCATTCAAATCATCATGCTTATCTTTGTCATCCAAATCATCATGCTTGTCATTCAAATCATCATGCAAATCATTGTCATTCAATTCATCATGCTTCTCATAATCACGCAAATCCTGTGGGTCATGCTTTGGAGAAGAAGAGACTGAGAGAGTCTCCTTTCCCCAAATCTCTTGCATCTGTGCCTGAACTTGAGAATAGAGTCGCCATAATTCTTTGTTTTGTCGGTCGCTCTGTTCTTGTATTGCTTTGTTCTCTGCTTGTCTTTCTGCGCGCTCACGATCCAATTTGGCTTGTCGTTCTTTGGCTTCAAAGTGTGCTTGCTTGCGCTCACATACTATGGCTGTCATTCTTTCTTGGTGCTCGCGCTCCATTTCTGCTTTTCTTGCTTCGCGTTCTAAGTTCCTTTCCATAAACATCAGCTCCAAAGCATCCATAGGAGTTAGTGCAATCCTTGATGTAGATGGGAGAAGGGGAGGGTCGGAAAAACCTCCTGGTGAGGAAAATTCTTCTTCGCCTCTCTCATGCTCATCACCTCTAAGCAAAGTATCCATTCCGCTTCGAGTGATGACCATTCTGAAGTCGTGGGTTCTTATTGGTTCTTGTGGTCTTGGGTTCTTAAGTTCACGAGGAACTTGGGTTCCTGGGTTCTTGAGGGTCTTGAGGTTCTCGAGGTTCTTCTTTCGCTTGCAAACTGTGTTTGAGAAGGATCTTCTCTTCACCCGAGTTCTGCTCTTTTCCGCGGGCGCACCCCTTGGCGGCCTTGCGCTCACACCAAGGTTGCTTTTTCCCACCTCACGTCGATTGGCCAGCCGCTAAGTGCACGGTCCGCTCTCAATGAGTGAAAAGAGACACAAGGGGAGGTTGGACAAGCCCTTTCCTGGGATTCCTGTCACTCTTCAAAAACACGATTAGAAATCGACACGCCCAAGCGAACTTGGGTTCGTGCGACCGCAACAAGCAAAAAAATTCTTGTGATTCTTGTGGTTCTTTCCTTGAGTGATATAGAACACTGCCAAAGCTCTGATACCAATGTTAGGTGCAGCGGAATGAATGTTTGCGCTTTGCTCAAGATGAGTGCTCCGAACTGGGCTCAAGGGTTCCTTTTGTTCTTATGGAAGGGAGAGCCTTCCGTTCTTAATGAGAGAATGCTATGATCACAAACAAAGTGAATGGACACTGTGCGTGCAAGTGTTTGAAACTGAGAGATAGAGAGTTAAGAGAGATATGACACCAGAGACGTAAAACCCTCCTCCGAAGGCCCCACCCTCGTCGACGAGAGTGGTCTACTTATGATTGCACAATCTGGTACAAATGGAATTCATGGGACTAATGCAAGTCTAGGCTATGTCGGCGATGACGACGAGGATGACGACGACGACACTAGGGCTGAAATCTGCAATCTTTCTAGTGCTGTCCAAAAACGCTATGGGCTGAAATCTGCTACAATCCAAAAACGCTGATTTGGGGGGTTGTTTCTGTGGATCTTTGTCGCTGAAAATCTGCAGGTTTAGGGCTGAAAACTGAGGTTTCTTTAGGCTGAAAACTTATGGTCTTTCCGGCTCGAATCTGCTACTTCTTTGGGCTGATCTCGATGGTTTTCATTGCTTGGAATCTGCAACTATTTCATGGTTGAAATCTGATGTCTGAAAAGGCTAGGGCTGATGTGAACAAAAAACTCTAGGGCATGTTGCTTCAAAAACTCTAGGAGCTGGGATATCCAAAAACGCTAGCTGATGGGGGGGGTTCCTGTGGTGATGGGTCGCTGATGCAGAAACGTCAGGCTTGGTGATGCTTCCCAAAAACGCTAGGAGAGGGAAAGCCTTGGGCGATGGTTCTTGCTTGGAGGGAATCCACCAAGGGTCTTGTGAGAAGTTGCCTGCTGAGCTTGGCTCCTGTTGCCTCTTCTGCCATCGAGTGCTAACTTGGGTTTGCTTATATACAAACTTAGCAAAATTGCCCTACCTACTTTTGTTGGAAAGTCACTTAAATTAATAAGTGAAAAATGTCAAAAATAGGGAAAATAGACTAAATGCATTGGAAAAATCCCCTAACTGATTCTAATGGATTCTGATGGGAATATTGATGATCGTGCTGTGTGCAACCAGAGGATATGCATCTATACTAAGTGACTGGGCATGCATGGTCTACAAATAGACTCACAAAAGTGCCAGTCACTTCTAATCTTGACTGACTTGACTGACTGAACCCTGTTATGCTGTAGCTTGTCCACAGACACGTAGGGTTGGATGTGTCACGTGACATTGATGCTGACAGTATGCATGATGTGATTAGTGATTCTCTTGTGAAGAGTGCACGGTGAGAAGCTATTCCAATGGATCCCATTGTGGTCTTTGGATTTTCTCGTGGCATGCACTCATCACTAACACATGAATGTCATAATGTGACAGTCTCTGTTCAAAACATAGGATTTCGTCTTAAGTTTCTGTCTGGATGTGATATGATTTTTGGCATTCAATGGTTTAAAAGTTTTCATCCACGAGTTAGTTGGAAAGAAAACACTCTCTCTCTTGCGGTCGAAGGTGCCTCTCCCGTGGTTATTCGTTGTGAGAAGAATATTCCGTCTTTTTCATGAATCTCTCACTCTCATGTTTTGAAAGAGGAAAAAGCACACAATCCACTAGTTTCCCTCAATACACAATCACTTACTTCAAAAAAGAATCAGTCACTGCATGAAAAGGAACCTCTCTCTGTCATTTCTTCTCTAAAGTCTAAGAAGTATTTTTTGCATGATGGATACTTAATTGTTTGTAAAGATCATCAAACCTTCAAGTGGCTCCAATCTGTACCGAGTACACCTTGGAGTGATTGTCAAGCTGGATGGTTCCGGTCTTGTGAGAAATTTTGTGGTTTGATTGATCATGTTCCTGTTACTCTCTCTATTTCTCTCTATATTCTTTGGTTTAGTATTAAGTAATTAAGTTTATTTATCCAAGTATATTTTATATTGTTATGCGCTCCGTTTTTGTCATTTTCACTATTAGATCCGTTATCGTTGTATGCCTATGGGCTGATGTAATTATTCCGGTCCTGTAATTTTGGTTACATAATACAAAAGGGTACCCTTCTTTTGCGCATACATGCATGCGCACACACAGAGAGAGAGAGAGAGAGAGAGAGAGAGAGAGAGAGAGAGAGAGAGAGAGAGAGAGAGCATCTCAGGGCTTTTATGTACTCGGCAATACAAAACTGGTTTCCTCACAAACCACATGTGCATGTGTGTGTGCGTGCATGTCGTATATATGAGTGTCTATATATGTATGCTTGTGGTATCACTAGGTGTGGGTGTGTGTATGTATATATATGAATGCCTATGTATGTATGCTGTAGAAAGTATCAATGTGTGTATGTATGTATGTGTATACAAATGCATTTAGGCACAAAACCACATGCATGCATGCCTGCATAGCTACATCTATACATGCACACCCTTGCATATCTGCATGCCTGAGTGTATGTATGTTAAGTACTTCCATCGAGCTCAGGATAACTCTAGGATCTTAATATGATGAACCAGGTTTCCAAGCCTCACATGATGGAGGAGAGCTTCTTGAGTGCTGCGGAGCAGCGTTACAAGGCTTTCTTGCATTTGTTCAAGATGACTGGTTGCAAAGTCTTTTTGGTTCCTACTTATGACATAGACTTAATGTGGCATGCTCATCAGCTGAACCCGAAGGTGTACTCTTGAGGATTTAACATGTATACTTGGAAGAGTGCTTGAACATGATGATACTGACACAGATAGGAGCAGTGGCAAAAAACTAGATGAGGGATTTCGTCAAACTTCTGAAAGGTGGCTGCATAGTTATGGTAGTGTATACGAACACGCAGGTGCCATGTACAGAGGTGAACCACCAGCCCCAGTCCGCTCATCCTCTCAAGTTCCTGCTGTTGGAACTCCCTCAAACTTCACTCCAATAGCTCCGCGAGAAACCATGCCGGTCTGTCTGGTTCTATTTCTATGCTGATTTGATCAAGGTGGATAGGTATGATGAGTATGGTACGAAGAAAATGTTGTGTAGAATGGGTCATCACTACCAATATAGGTATTGAATGTACATGTCTACTTATGCATGCTTGTATACATGTAAATGCATGTATACATACATGCATGCATGTATATACTAGACAAGCATATGTACATGCATGTACACATCATATGTACACAACCTTAAGTACATGCATGCATAGACGCGCGCTTGTTTATTTGAGTGTGCGTATAAATAACAACCAGTACATAAAGTACTGAATACCTGTACTGTATTTATGGTTAGGTGTGGGAAGATTGATAAATATGTGTTTGGAATGCAACCTTGGAATTGATTCAAACTTCCTGGCACAAACAAATTGCAGCAGTGTTTTCATATTTTTGTGTGGTTGGGGTATGATCTGGTTGCATTAGTTTCATGTTTTTCTGCAAAGATCAGAGTTTTTTCATATGGCTCTCAAACTGCATATACACAATTTTCACCTGTGTACCAAGAACCTCCAGGCCCATTACGGCATGGAAGTCATGAAGGCGAAGAGAACAAAAGCCTATCCCACTGGTCCAATCCTAAAAGGAATGGGGCTCATGTAACTATAGTGCCATTTTCTTCCCCAAAATGTTGTCAAGATTGATATACCTTTTTCATACTCCTAACATCATTCTCCTATTGCACATAGTTATACGCAGATGAAAAGAACTCCATTGCTGATATCATCAATCAAACTCTATGCTTCCATGTGTTGTGCCTGGAAGATCGTCTGATCACATCGTGCTGTAGGAAGACCATTTGATGAACTTGTAATTGTACAAGAGCCAATTTAGTCTTGAAATCAAGTTCAAGCTATAATGCATTGCTCCAAGGTCTCCATAATTTGTTTCTACAGGTCTATTTGACTATACTGAGGGCTGAATATGGTCTGCCTAAAAGGCGAGGTAGTATCCAAGTACGTCTGCAATTACAAAAGAAATGTAGTGCCTTCAAATTAAGGACACCCTTAATCCCCTTGAGGTACTCAGAACCTGTTTGGATGCACACTTGGAAATTCCAAGAAGAGAAATCCACTGAGGGCTTTACACTGGAGCTGCTTCATAGGCACTCCAGCAGCGTCGTCCAGATGTTTTCAGGCAGTGAGGTACTAGGATACACATCTCTTTCCTGGGAGTCTCTATTGAGCACACCTACCCTCTCCTGCAGTGGCTGGCTTTCTTTGACGCCCCCAATGCCTGTGACAAAGGGTCAATCATTGTATGTGTGTGTCTTTGACTCCTCCCCAACCAGCGCCACAGTTGTTCCGCATCATCAACTCCATTCCCACAGACGATAAAGGCTACATGGGCATGGGTGGCTTATTCGACAGGCGTGGATGCTGGCTCACCAGGATTGTTCTTGATCATGCCAACAGACAGGTTTTCATTATTCGTGCTAGGTTTGTGTCATCTTAACCATTGCATTGTTTGTCCAATTCAAACATGTGTGCACCCACGCTGACGAACATGATCCTCAGCTTTGGTGCGCAGGTATTCTGATGGCTTTACCCGTACACCAGAAGCTAGAAAGTGCATCCACATCCATCAAGGTGGTTGGGAGTATCGAAGCAGTCGCAGCAGGAGAGGGACTGCTCCAGGTACTTTAATGGTCTTGTGCAATTACAAAGAGATTATGAGCATATCTGACTTGTTTTCTCATATGACCTTGCAGCGACGGTGGCTGCCGTCGCAAATCAAGTAGTAACGGGCCAAGAATCAAAACAATCCTTATCACTACAAAGATGCTGGGGTTTCTTTGAAAACAGTAGTCAGCTTAATAATAGTAAGGGCATCCACAGTGGATCCAAAACGGAACCTCCGACCACATCTAGAGCTAAATGGAAGTCTGAAGTATCAGGTAGGTACTTCTCTTTCATGGTTTATAAGGGTTTGAGTTGTACATGTAGTTCTCACCAAAAACAAAAACGAAAAAACCGGACTCTACCGGAGTTTTAGAGTTTCGATCAAGGTTCAAATGAGCGTTTCTTTTAGGGAAAATTAGCAAAATACCCCTCTAATTTGTGGAAATTCCCAATATTTTGTCATAAATTCCCAAAATGCCTTTCAAATTTTCCAAAATTCCCAAAATACCCCTGGTTCTGAGAGTAAATTTCTCCAAAGATAAAAAAATTTGTAGCTTTTCATAAGAAGAAGACTGATAGTCTACCAATACAAGATACTAAAACTAGAATTTGAACTGGTTATGTAGGCTTTTAGACATAATTGTCTTTTTTGGGAGGTGATTTGTGACAAATTACATGCTAAGCACTCAACAAACGGATCTCAATTGTCAAAAAAAGATAAAGATTAGGGAATTGTGAACAATCAAACTAAAATAGTTACAAGGGTATTTTGGGAATTTCTACAAATTAGAGGGGTATTTTGGTAGTTTTCCCAAAAAATTAACGTAGGACTTAAACATACACAAGGCCACCCAAAATGCCCACAAGCCACAATAAGAATTAAAAATAAAGAGGTCAGAAACGTGGTCTCTCTCGAAACAGATCGGTAGGAAGCGTCCTGAAGAAACTGCATTTCTTGTTACTAGTAAGGCTATGGTCACGCGAGGCTTAGTTGCCACTTATTGCAGCCGACCATCACTAGCAGTGTGGAGTTTGACACCGGCTTAGTTGTGTTACTATGCCAAAAAAGGCATAGTAACACAACTAAGCTGGTCAGCTGTGTAGGTGACTTCAAATATTCTCTTTCATGGCAATTTTTGCTTTGGATAAGGGTCATGTAGGGTTGCACCTAGTCACGTGGAGTAGTAGGCATCCTCCATGGGCATCATTTATGGATCACAGATTGGGAACATCAATTGCATTTTTCACTCCAGATAGGTCTTGTGTGTGGACGGAAACTAGACTACGAAGTGAGAGATGCTAATGAGGACGAGGAAGGAGGCTTTGTGACTCTTTTACGGTACAATCTCGTCAATTCATCAGTGGGGAAGGCGACCGCTCTGTTCAATTGGAGGACCGGTGCTATGGAGGTATTAAATTTTTGTTTGTTTCTTCTTTACTATGCTATGGATATGGTCTCTCTCTCTCTCTCTCTCTCTCTCTCTCTCTCTCTCTCTCTCTCTCAAATATGAATGTGGAAATTACTCTCTACAGGTCTCACCTGAAGAAGCGTTGTTCTTGTCCTCCTACTATCGAGCATTATTTTGAAGTCTGTGATGGATATGAAAGGTGTCAAAGTCACATTCAATGCGCAACGGGAACCTCCAAGTCGATCAATACGGACAACCGATGAGTGGGGTATGGTCTTCATCACCATTATCATCAGCTTATTCACACACTTTGTCGTTGTTTTTGTGAGAAAAAGATTCTTCTGCCTGTGATTTCGGCTATTGGCATTAAGAGCTTCTCTTGTTTTTTTTGCTTTTGAAGGTTCTGTTGTTTAAGAAACAAAAGATGGAAGAGATCGATTAACAAGCAAATCCATGACTCCAGTTTACTGCTGGTGGGATATGCCCCCCATTGAATGGTCCTCTAAATTTTATACACCACACAATTCTATGTTTGGGGCATCAGGATGTGGAGCCGCAGGGTCGTGTGGAGCTGGTGCTTGTCGAGGAAGTGCATGTGGGGGAGCCGGATGTGGTGGTTCTGGTGGTGGTGGTTGTGGAGGTGGAGGTGGTTGTGAAGGAGGTTGAGGGGGTGGGGCTTGCTAGTCATTTCTTTGGTTTCTATGTACAAGACATCAATGTGTGGGTGCACGCACACACACCAGTCAAATTCAAATAAGAAAAGATGTAAAATATGTATACAACTGCTTGTATCAAAGCTATATCAATCATGTATGCAAATGTTTGTGTTAACACTAGTTTGGTACAAAAAATGACACTTTAGAAGTGTTATTTTTTCGCGAATTTAAATAAAATGGTACATGAAATCTAGAATATATCTCAAGAAATGATTTTGCAAACTTATAAAATGTTGTTCAAAAGTACTCAGAAATTATAATTCCTCACTTTTGATCATAACCTCATTAGTAACTACACTCATGAAAAGAACCTACGTAAAACAACATTCAATGTTTCATTAGAACTTGTACTTTAGCCTAAGAAAAAAATGAGCAGTGTGCATGCAATATTCCGTGGTAACTACTTATATATGTGTTTGGTATTTTTGCAATTGTCATGTGAGAAAAAAATTCTTTGTGATTAAAATTAAATATAGAAAGTCCTGTGGGTCAAATATGCAACATTTATAAATTCAATTAACAATCACAAAAAACATTTAGTTCATTTAAATTTACAATGTCTTATGATGCACATATATTAGATCTATGACTCTATCACATAAAGTGATAATTTTTAATGGTTATGCAAGCTACAATTTTTGATTTATGGCATATCCAAAAAAATGCACATGTAATTATGATTTTTTAATCTATCAAAATTAAGCCTTAAAATAAAGTCCACTTTTGGATTTTTCTCTTCATCTCACTTATTTGTATACAAATACCTCATATGGACACAAGTGAGAGATTTATATACACACTTTCATTAGTTTTTCATAGCAATGTTTTTTTTGCAAGAAATTACGCACTACAATTTTTTAAAATGAGTTTATATTACAAGATGTCTATGAGTTTGAACCCTTGAAAAATGCTTGGTTGATGGGTATTGACCTTTAGATACATTGTACACCTTAGGTTTTGTCCCATAACCTCATCATGTTAATGAAAGAGGCCTTGAAAGATCAAAATTTTCCTCTTTGTCAACATTTTCAAGATTTTGGTTTTTTGTTTATAACAAAAATCTAGTCCCATAAATAGGTTATGAAGCTCATTTCTTGCTAAAATAAGTTTTTTCTTATCCATACACCTTGAAATCTATGAAAAATCTTACTTTGATGAGAAGTTATATTCAATTTATGATGATTTTGTTAAAATTGCACTAAATTTCTATGATTTTTTTCATTGTAAAACTTATCATTATAATCTTAATTTGGTATAAATTTGGCAAAAGTAAAATTTGGCTTTGTTCTTCACTTCATAACTGACCTGATATATGAACGTGACCTATGAATTTTTTTTCTAGATTCACCAAAAAATTATGACAAGTTGCTAGAAAAACAGGACACTTTAGTGTCTTAGGACATTTGAGTGTCTGATTACAGAACTAGTGTTAAACACGCAAAGCTCTATTTGTAATGGATGTGAAGAATGTGCATCTTTATAAATAAAACCACGTTATTAGTTAGTAATGACTTTTTATTGTAATATTGAGCACGGAAAACTCTCTAAGACCATTGCATAGAGTATGTGACCATGTGATTACTCCAATATGGAAGACGAAGTAATAATCATAATTATATCACCCTTCGGGTAAAAAGAGCTTTTTTTTTCTTTGCTACATAACAAGCACTAATGAAGGTGCCTTTTTCTACAATAGAAATTGTCTAAAACTAATTATGTGCACGCAGCTACGTGATAAACCTCACGTTCTGAATTTTACACTTAATGATATACTTTGTTTATGCACGTGTAATAATCACTAATTTTTGGTGGATTGCTTGGTTCAGCTTCTCTCTCTCTCTCTCTCTCTCTCTCTCTCTATTGCTCTACGCTTCTGCACCGTTGACTTTTACATGGTATTACTCTCTCTCTCTCTCTCTCTCTCTCTCTCTCTCTCTCTCTCTCTCTCTCTCTCTCGTATTCTTCCTATTGCTCTACGCTTCTGCACGGTCGACTTTGACATGGTATTAGAGCTTTTGCTGCAGTGATCATGGGACCGCGAGAAGCAATGAAGAGCAAAGCTCTGTCGGCAGCTTTCTTGAAGAGCAAGGCTATGAGAGCTCGGCCTAGCATTTTAAAATGCTATTGAAGGGTGCTTTGACAAAGCGTTTCCAAACGCAACTGACTAGGAGGATTGGAATCTTCAATGGTGACGACGAGGACTAGTGACTCTCCGACAATGTTGTGAGACGCAAAGAGACGACGACAAGGCAGAGGACTCTTCCTTACATATTTTTGAAATGCAGTATGCATGCTCAGATGATCCACGCTCTATGGACGTTTTGAAACTCAGGGAGCAACTACGGCAGACTACTATTGGAAGTGTTTTATGTTTTCAGACGCATGTTGATGGTGCCCTCTAGCAACCCCTTAGAGCTGCGGATGAAGATTGCAACCATGGCGAACTTCGCGTTTTGAAGCGGATTGCGTGGCTATGGATGGTGCATTCTCCAATATCAGTTAGTTGTCTTGGCATCACATAGGAGGCCTTCAAGGGAGGTGTGCGTCTGTTTATCTTGGGATTGTGAAGCCCAAGGCATGGTTTGAGTCTTGCAAAAGGAAAAAGGCAAATGCAAGCTTGACAGGGATAGCATCATAGCAGTGATAAAGAGTCCATTCGAGAAATCCACATGGCACATGTGGTGGTAGCCACAATGGGTGCGATGATAGATTTCTAGTCAGGTGCATGCTTGTGTAACTTGCTTCAGGCAGAGAGAGGAGTTCAAGTTATTGGTGTTTCAACCTGTGGGTCGAAGTTCAAGGCATATACATCTAGTAAGGAACCAATGCGACGTATTCAAAACACAATGGATGTGCAGACAAGTTCATTGTTGTTGACTGGATTATGAATAGAATGCATTTCAAAAAGTTCATTGTGTAGGAAAGTTTGGATGTTATGTTCACGAATGGGATTCTTGATTGTAGTGTGATCTACATTCTAATTTTTTGTGAGGCAATCAATACTCAAGATCGCATTCTTCTCGGGTAAAAAAATCATGATAGAAAATTTGAGGTGTATCAAGTGTAGTATGTAAATGTTGGAATGTCCTTAATAGCTTTTTTAACGATTTTGAAAGAACTAAATACTTTCCACATGAAAATCGTGCTAACCTATTTGGACCATAATAGAATGTAAAAATCCATCACATTTGGGTACCTAATGAAACAGACTTTAACCTTGCTACGTGTATAGACAACCATCCGTTAAATTTGGTCAACAGTACTTGTAACCTTACAAGCCTTACTAAGTATATGACCATTTCTGACCACTAAAATTGTTCCTCATACAATGTGCTCAAAATGGTATAGTGAACGGATTTGACCAGCACCACGGACTTAGTCGCGACACATAATTCAAATGACGGGTGTCAATGTCAGTGCAAGAGACTCATATTCTCTACATGTAAAATATGTATCGGATACGGATATTTGAAAGAAGGACATCTTTTAAGTACGAGATGTACTTGTGTGTGGAGGTAATTGTAAACACTCAGTGATATGAGTGAGAGGGACTCTCATTAACCTTGCTCCACCCTGGCTAAACCGAATTCCATGAGTTCTTAGACCATGTTTCTCCTCTTCTGACAACATTTGTCAAACAAAACCGTACCATATAGGCCTTACTCTGCAAAGTGTAGAAATTGTATTGCATACTACTTTGCCAAAGTGTTTTGCTCTAACATGGCCTTGTCATGTGTGTCAAGAAAAATGGAAGCACCATATACATCCCATTTTGTCGTAGTATGAATAGCTCACTGAGTTCACTTTGGTGAGATTGACACTCTCATTAAGTCTCCGTGCCTCATCCCGATTCGCTTCCTTGCACATTGACATTATGTTAGTACCAAAAAGCTATGTTGTAGACGTCCACCGCGGGCGACCTGCTAACATTGGCGCCGTTGCCAGGGAAGTCGAGCCTTAGGTGGTGAGTGACTCAATTGTACAAAAAATCCCTTCCAAAGCTTTTGACACCCATTCCGTTTACACATAGACAGTAAAGCATCTAGATGTAGGTTTAGTGCTTAGTAGAGACTAGAGTCCGAAACTAGCCAGTGCTACTCCGTATGAGCAAAGAAAGCTGTGAGTGAAGTACAAAAGAGTATTTCGTTTTTTCATTTTTCCCATGCTTGGAAAGGACGTACTCACCACACACATCATTGTCGTTTTTGTACTGTTAAATTTATTTATGTTTGTGCATCTATTTTGGTTTATACGAGTAGGTTAAGTAATAATTTTCACCATCAATTTGGGCCAAAAGGATCAGGTAAAAAACTGTCCAAAACCTTATTTTGGTGCCGAAGATTATAACTCTGAAAAGTTGTAAAATTGATGGTCAGAGCTTAAAAGTTGAACGAAACCCAACAAAACTTGCAAAAAGGGGATATACAATCTTACTAGAGACAGACAGCGCATAATTTTTCCAGTTTGCTTGTCCGACATGGATCACGATCCATGTACCTTTCAAGCAAAGTAAGCAGAAATTGTTTCCTTTGCTTAGAACAGACTCTTAGGCATCAGAACCTTGAGTTTGGCCAGGATTGGAGTGCTAAAAGATAATATAAATCGAGAAATTGGGTTAAGAAGAGCAAAACCTTGAAAATTGAGAAAATTTGGAAAAACTAAACTTTTATTTATTTAAATTCAAAAAAGGGTGAGAATTGGGATTAACTAGATTTAGGGAACCAACAGGAGATAAAATCATGACCAGAGGCTGTCCAACATGGATTGCGATCCATGTACCTGGTGGACATTTGTAAGGGAAATTGGACTAGTGCACTCCTGAGAACTAAGGGAATGAAGTTCGTTGGATGAAATGATTTTAAACATTCAATAATTAATTGTGTCCTTGGAAGAGTGATTGGTGTTATACCGGAAGCGTAAACAATGATGAGGTGGAATTGAGATCCATGTACCTAGTGGACATTTTTAAGGGAAATTGGACTAGTGCACTCCTGAGAACTAAGGGAATGAAGTTTGTTGGATGAAATGATTTTAAACATTCAATAATTAATTGTGTCCTTGACAGAGTGATTGGTGTTATACCGGAAGCGTAAACAATGATGAGGTGGAATTGATTCCATCGTACATAAACCAGAGAAATAATGTGATAAGCCCTTCACTAGAATGACGGTCTCAACAGAGTGAGCCGATACTGTAAGTGCCATGCAAAATCTGAACTACTTGGATACATCAGTATTCAACGTTATGTTGCGTAAAATGTGAACTTATATCCCTATGTGACAAATCTCCAAAACCTTTGTGCCAGTGCTTCTAATCCCAAGTCGACGGGCAATACCTCAACACAGGTTAGCAGCCTTGCTTCTCATTAAATCTATCAAAGAACTTCTCTCATAGCAGGTTATCCTTTCCAAATTAAAGGTTCAAACATAGAAAAACTTGAAACTGTCTGACCTTGTCGCTTTGCTGTGGCCACTTGTTCTGAGCTGTCGAGGGAAAATCCCTTGTTGAGAGAGTAATTTTATGCCTAGTTTTGTTGTTTGTGTTGGAAGCTGGCTTGTAGCCATATCTTCTACTAGAGTGAGAGTTGTCTTATATTCCATGTACGCCCTCTTGGTTTATCTCAGACTGACACGTAGTAAAATAATTGGTAGACACATTGCAAAGTCCCCCAAGTTCATATGTTGATAGCATATTCCAAAATTTGGAAGCCACTATGCAATATGACTTAACCAAAAACCCTTGTTGCACATACATGCTATTGTGCTCCTAGACAACGTATGCTCCTGCCGTCATACAACTATCATGGAAAATTTAAATCAACCCTGCCAAACAGTTACTACTAATTGATCGTGTTGAATAGTATACCATATTGAGAATCATAAATTGCACTCATAAACCATACCTTAAATGATTTAATGGTGCCTCAAAGAAAGTGTTCTCCATCCGCTTCGATGAGTGGTAATAAAGAGTCAGCCATGCAAAGCAGCTTGGCACCCGCCATCAAGTCAAGCAACAAACCATGCCGATATCCGGGAGATTCTAAAAAATTTCCAATTGGTCTTGCCGTTAAAGCAAAATTTGACCACCGAGGAGCGTCTTTTGTGTTGTAACCCTTGGACGAGAATCATTGCAGGACCTGGAATGTTGGAGTTTGTCAAGCCTTGAGTTGCTGAGAATTTTAGCATCAAAAGCTGGAAGCTAATCTTTATGTACCACATGTTATGCATGTTGTACCCTAGCGCTTGTCATATTGCCCTTGGCATGCCCTCCATAAGCCTTTCATGCGGCTCGTTAGGTTCTCTTTGCCAAATCCTGCGATTCTCCTTGCAGACATGTCAATTTCTCGAGATGCCGAGAGCCTGGCCGATCATGTTGTGCCTTGTAGAAGTTGGAAGACAAAATTAGCATGTAAATAAAACTCTTTACCTTTATTAGCGTTGCTTCTTGGTGCATGCATGGCTTGGTTTCATTCCTATCTTGGAGCCCATAATGCACAGCTTTGCCATGAAAGCTTATGCATGTCAAAACTCAAAAGCTTCAAGATCCTTTATTGATCCTATTGGTCCTTCCCAAAAGCTGCTGCTCGCATGCCTTTCATGGCTAGTTCATGTGGCCTTGAGGGTCATCCACCCTCGCATGGCCTTGCGTTCACCCTGCTTAAAGCTGTGCTTGAATTTGGCAGCAATTTAAGATCCATGAAATTTGATGTAGCCAAAATGTTTCTTGCAAACAATTTATGCATTTTTTTGTAGTTTTAAGTACATGGTTGGTGATTGTCCATTCCTGATCATAGCCAATGTTGAGTTGCGATGTCTTCCTTATTTCTCACAATTCCTACACGAGGCTGAGCCCTTAGCAAGAAAGGGGTCCCAAAGAGGGCACACATCCTCTTTTCTAAAAAAAATATGTGTGAACACAAACTTCGTGGAGGCATAACGAGCTGCAAATCAGCGGCGTTGGGGAAAGAAAAACCTTCGCTATAGCCACTATGGAATTTAGACAACAACCTCCATGAAATGAAACTTGTTGGGCTTTGCATGGTGCTTCGTTTTTATGCCGGCCATACACAAAACAATACAGGTACTGTGGTGCTTCTTCTCCCATACAATCAAGCACTCCCACAAATCTGGTCCTTGATTGAACACTTAAAAGGATTTCTTTCCATGATTGCCTTACAAGGGTTGCTTTGCATGCTCCGTTTCCCCATCCGGTGGTGCTGCCATGGAACCTTGACAAAGCGAGTCAAAGGGTGAGAGATCCCCAACCCGTCGACACCAAAGTCGAGAAGGGGTCCTTGATAGGTATCTAGGCCTATTAAAATTCAAGAGTCTTTAAGTAAGAATGTTCCAAGGAATAGACCTTTTACCAGTGACACTGGCTTGGGTCTATAGCCCTAGAAGAAGACCTAGTCCTGTCTCACAATAAAAACGGGGCAACATCTTAAAAGTTTAAAACTCTTTCGGCTCTATAACTTCCACAGATTTGGCTAAAGGTATCCTCAACCAACGCTTTTTTCCCCCTAACAAATGTGAGGGTACAACCAGCTGGTGGACTCCTCTTCCAAGTGAAGAAGTTTATAAACATTTGTAGTGCACGGGGATGGATAGTTACTTGACCAATCAGGTCTACCCATCCATGATTGACAACCTTAGTCAATCCCCACTTACCACCCCGCATTCACACATGATTCTTTTGTTTTTTAGTTACTATCACATTGTTTTAACATTTAAAATAATGGTTTCTTTTCACTTTCCTTCACATTGATTCCTTCAATCAAGTTAAAGACAGCATTAAAAAACATTCTTTTAGCAAACAGACATCTTTAAACATAAGACAGGGTACTGTCAATCAAAAACATCGACCATAGTAACCACGACTAATACGCTTCTTGTCTCAAGGCCACCTAAGGGTGAAAAAATGTCACCCATTTCTTATTCATAATCCGGGGTGGAAACCCTCATCACCCAAAGTTCAGGGTGCCCATACACCAAACGAGTTGTCCATACAATCGGGCGGCTTCCCTAGGATAAAAACTGGTATCCTAACTTATATAGAAATATCAAGACATGACACAGAGTAAAAACTCATCGTTCATGGGGGGTAACTGACTTATCCGTGACTAGAAAGCCATCATTAGTCATCAAAATTTACTAAGGAGTCAGAGGTGTTTTGAGGCAAGCTGTCTTAAGGATGATCAATCATATCTTTCCTAAACCAATCAGCCTTAACCCAAACAATTCTTTCCTACTTTACAAACAAGTGTACATTGGTTTCTTAGGAGATGCCTTCCATTTTTATGCCAAATTCCATCTTTCCTAAATTCTTACACTCTCTTTTACGTATACAATGTTAATACTTAAGGAGAACTTGATTAAATTATAATGAAAACCCACTTGAGACTGGTCAGGCATTTGCTGCTGCAGTGTTGGGACCTGAATCTTTTCATCTATAGGCCTATTACTAGGCTCAACCTAGTGGTCATATGACACTCTAGCCCTATCTATAGGCCTATTACTAGGCTCAACCTAGTGGTCATATGACGCTCTAGCCCTTTTGGGAACATTGACCTCCTCATCAGATTGAGGGTTTTTTCGGGTCCTTTTTGGTGCCATGACTTCTATCCTTATAAAAAGGAATCCTATTTATTAGGTAAATCATTAAAAATTTGATTCTTACCATTCTATAACGTATTTCTATTCCTTATCATAATCCCTTAGATCTTGAAGTAGTTTAGTTGTTGTTTACAGAAGATTCCTTGGGTTTTAGTGTCTTTTTCATGATTCTTTATATCTTAGTACTGACTAGGAAATTCTCTGATTAACTTTGATAACTTTCCTATTGATGTTTTCTTCAAATTGTACTAGTCTCTAGAAAACGAAAGATTCTTAAGATAAGATTTTTCTAATTACTCATATAGCTAGTATATTTTTATCCTAGATTTATTTTGGGTATTCTGAGCCTCCCTAGTTATTTTATAAATTTTTGCATATTTTTTCTAATTTTTCCTTACTTATCAAGCCTAAAATTTACTTATTTTTGGCTTAATATCTATTAGATTCATTATCTCCTAAAGATTGAATTTCATTAGCTTCCTATCAATGGTTTATACTTTTATTAATTTTCTTAGAAACTTTTAACCATAATTTCTATTTATCCTAATTAAGTTTTAGCTTAAAATAGAGTTTTTGATCTATTTTAATTACTTAAATTGATTAACTATTTATGGTATAATTATCACAACTTGATAATGATGTTTTTAAATTTGATAATTATCTAAGCTAATTAACTAATTTTCTCCTTTCATTTACAACTAAAATCAAACAATTTTTGCTTAAATAAATAGCTCAACTAATTTTTTGGTCATGAGTTAATTATCTTGACTTATTAATGATATTTACTGACTCTAAAAATTACCACTGTATTATCAAAGATAATCAACTAATTTTGTTTTTTAATTTACAGCCTAAAGCATTCAATTATAGCCTAATTAAATAGCTAAACTAATTTTATGTTAATGATCTAATTATCACAGCTATCTAATGATTTTTCCTAATTTTGATAATTACCTTGTAATTATCCAAGTTGGTTAACTAATTTCCCCTTTTAATTTACAACTTAAATTAGTCAATTTTAGCTTAATTGAATACCTAGAATAATTTTCTATGAATGAGGTGATTATTTTGGCTACCTAATGCTGTTTTCTAACTCTAATAATTACCTTGCAATTATCCAAGTTAGTAAACTAGTTTCTATCTTTAATTTATAGCTAAAATCAATCAATTTTAGGCTTATTAAATAGCTAAACTAATTTTTTGTTAATGAGATATTTACCCCGTGTTCTTAACACTATCTTTTATCTCTAATAATTATCTTTTGTTTTGCTAAGTTTGTATACTAAGTTTCCCATTAGTTTTACATTTTTAAAAAAATTCATTTCTACCTAATTAATAACAAACATTAATAAAAATTTATGATATATATTTCCTAGCTTTCTAATAATATAATTAAGTTTTGATAATAATCTTAGCATTAACTAAACTTTTTAAAAATAATTCCCATTAGTTAAGGCCAAAATTAATCATTTTATCTCTAATTAGAGTTAATAATTAAGTAGATTATTAAATTGAATTAAGGTTAAGTAATCAAAAGTTTAATAATATACAAAAGAATGATTAATAGTAGAGGATGGTCTAATCTTTTCCAGTTAATAGATTAATTAGAAAATTTGGCCCTAAATTAATATAAATTGCTAATTACCTGAGATTAGTATTGAGTACCTTGCTTCACGTAGAGTTTTGCTCTCTTGGTGATTTTTGTGAAGTATCACTCTCGTACGAGAGATTTTTGGCCAAGACTTCGAGTTTGTTTCCAATTTGTGAAGCATAGAGTCTTATTTATAGCTTTTTCTGGCAATCACAGGTCTCACATACTGAATCTGGATGATACTAATAATTTAAGTAGCCCCCAGGCTCAAAATGGTGCTTGTTATTGCTAAATTAGTATTTGGCAGGTCAGTGATAGCCCTCCCTAACACCTGCCTACTTTAAAAATCAAACCTGCTAATTTTTTGTGTTATTTTCTACTATTTTGATAAATATCTGAGAAATTATGTAAAGGTTATAATGAAATTCCTAAGCTTTAATGATTACTAAAAACCATTCAATTATTTTTGCAAATTAAAGTGGTAATAAAACTTCCAGAGGGGATAGCAGTGTCAAATTTTACCCGAATTTAGTACCGAGAGTTCCTAGCTATAGGTTTGTCGTGCTTAAGATTCTAAAAATACCAATTTTAATTGATTTGGAGATAGTGGTTTACTATTTGTACGTCCAATGCTCTCCATTAAAGCTTAGGGTTCATTTCCCCTGTTGAAAAGGTGAAAACCTTACAGATAGAACAAAGAACCATGCCAAGCTTCAAGAGAAGAGAAGAGAGAGAGAGAGAGAGAGAGAGAGAGAGAGAGAGAGAGAGAGAGAGAGAGAGAGAGAGAGAGAGAGATCATGCTTTTTCCCTACTCCTCCATCCCCTTCTCCCTTGAGCTGTGATACCAATCTAAGACCACAGGGACTTAATACAACTTATCATTTGATCATAGCACCCAACCTCGTGCATTCGAGTAGCAACCACCTCTCACAACAAGGGATATCACCATTTAAGAGTAAGAAGTGGTGAAAAGCAGATCCACAAAAAATATCACACCCTACTTATGTTGCTCCTAAAAGCTTGTAATGGTCGTACATAACGAGCATGCATTACTAAACAAGAGAAAATTTTGGGGCCACACTTTGTTTTGGGCAAAACAAAACCCTTATTCCTCCTTTTCCTAAAACACCATGCTTGTTTTACACTTTCCTTGGAGGGAAAATCAATTTCCTTTTTTCTCCACTTTCCTTGAGGGCAAAACCAATGACCTTTTGCCTTGCGAGAGGAAGGACTATGTGGAGGGGTGAAAACTTTTTGATGATAATGACTCTATTTAAGGTGTTTGCTTCACTCAAGATAATGATCCTCTTGAGATGTTGATATGAGTTTCAGTCTTTTCTCTTGTTTCTTTAAAAAGGAAGCATGATAGCATGAAAATAATATCTTATGAGATTATACTCTTGGTTCAAATTAATGATTAGGTTTAGATGGCTCTATAAGAGTTGATTAACTTTTGAAACTAAATTCAGTACATAAGGAAGAGAATGGGGTATGACACAAGGACATTGGCTTAAGAAGGCTCTACAACCTTGAAGTAGGGCAGTGATGGCGGGAGCAGGGTAGTGGGGTGCATACTGCATTAGCACACATTTTGCTCTGCATGTGAACAAGACGTCTTCCAGAGCTTGGTTTGTCCACCTTAGGAGGTTCTTCCCTCGTGCATAGGCCATTGGATGTCAAAGCAACAATATTGTTATTCTTGACCAATAGTGCATTGAGCTTGCAACACTAGTTTTGCTCAGTTTTTTCTTTCTGAAGGTTGCTTCATCCGACCTGTGGGATTTTTTCTTGGTGGGACTGCACTTAGGAGTGAGGGGAGGAGAGGGAGTGTGGGTGGGTTCTGTGCTTTGAGTCAGGGTGAAATGCTCAATTTCCACCCTCTGGACGTCCCCCTTCCCGCTTGGAGGCAGCGCTCTTTTGCCTACCTATTGTCAAACCTTCAGAATTGGATTGCAATCCATCTAACTTTGGATTGCAATCGGTTGATCAACCCTTTGGAAAGTTGTGGGAGGTATACTCGGATTGCAATCGGCGGTTGACCCTACGGAAGTTAGTGGCATGCAAACCCGGATCACGATCGATGTTATACCCTACCTACTGCTAAGACCTACATCCAACAAATCTCTCACCTTATATCCACACTACGTATATTGTCACAAGCTTCCAAAACCCAGCCATCTTGTGAAGAAACCATTATGGATTAGGGTCCGTTGTAAATAAGAGAAGGTGTTATTAACCTTTTCCGGGTCACATTGACATTTGCTTTGGAGTACATGGACAGAGCACATAAGCCATCTTATGTGAAAGCTATCATGGGGAGTAGTGGGGGGGATTCGGTCCCGCTATTGAGCGGGAAAGATAAAGGCTCAAAAATAGTTGGGGGTGGTACAAACAGAGGAGGGGGTAATCGAGAAGTGATGAGGGATGGCCAGAACGACATTTTGGGGATGAATAAAGAGGAGTTGAAAGGATGCAAGGCCCTCATTGAAAAGAACTTGTCGAGTTTTTCAGTGTTTTGTCTCTGAACAAAAGGATGCTAGAAGAAGGAGAGTAACCCACTGGGTTTCAGGATGTCGCAAAGCGGGAAAAATCATATCAAGCCCTAAGAAAAACACTACCTCGAAGTGTGGAAGTGGAACACATTACATACCTACTTGTAACCTAACTAATGAGTAAGTATATAGATCTAAGCAAGTATATATAATGAGTCTTCAAACTAATAAACCAAGGGAAGAGAGTAGCAAGGTCCATTACTTGTCCAAGCTCCGCTCTAGACAACATAGAAAGATGCTAGTTCTCCTAATTGTCTAATTATAGGCATGGAGAAATGATAGAAGGTTGACCACTTGTCCAATCTATCATCTCTAGTAAGATGGGAGGTTTGGCCTTAAGTTTCACCATGTAACCAACCTATACGTCATTGTGTTATGAAGAGTAGAAAAGCAAAGCTCCACCACTTTTCCAAGCCAACAAGTCAAGCATTGACGGCAGGAATAGCGACAATCAAAGGATGCAACAAGAACCCAACTCCAACATTGGGAGTAGTCAACTTGAACGTGATAGTACATGGATGTTCATGTACTCATCAGTTTGTATGCTTACCAGATAAACACATGAATGAGACAATGATTCTTGGAATTCCCTGGATGTGTACATACAAAGCAGTTTCAGAATGGGATACAAATTAGCTTAAGCTATCACCTAAAGGAGGGCAACTCGTTGTTCCAATTGCACCAAGCAAGGAGGAATGGAAAAGAATCAATCAGCAGACCAAACCACAAAGTAGTCAATCTTCTCCAGTCCCTCGACAATCAAATGCTACAAGTAGCATGCAAGGAGTTAGGCAAATTTGGATACCAAAAGCACAGCTTAAGGATAAACCGATTCAGATATGGGTGCCTAAAACTTCACCGACAAAACAAAAGAGAGTTAAAACACAGAGACGAGCATCTCCAAGCAAAGAACCTAACACAGAAATGGTTTGGATGAAAAAGCAGCACTTATCTTCTCCACAAACCGTAAAAACAATCAAGCAATGGCGAGTTAAGTCCAAAAAGACTCCACCACACCATCAAGCACCACGTCGACCAAATTACCAATGGCGAGAAAAAGCTCGACAACATTCAAAAGTTCTACCAATAGCTCAAGCAATCAGTGTGTTGAAACATCCTGATGGTACAATCAAATAGAGAGCACACAAGCTACAAGACTTTCTCTTTGGAGGACATCAGCAACAAACCTCGACATCGGGAATCCTTGAGTTAATTACTCAAGACCCAGCTCTTGCACAACATATTGGTTTGAATTGCATTGATCTTCATATCATGGTAGAGCCAATCACAGCTATGCATAGACACAATTGTTCAACCCATGCACATAGTCGTCCCGGAGTACTCCATCTAGGAGGGGTGGAAGGGCACTAAGTACTAAGTAATTACAGACAAAGTTTGAAGAGGGAAGAAAAAGTTTGATGTTAACGTGTGATTTTTTGCAAAATTACCTAATAATGCCCTTATAATTCATCATCAAGGAAAAATTCACTGATAATATCTTTCCGATGAGTGTAAATAGTGTATATACTATCAAAAAATCATAAAAAATAGTCATTTTTTGGGTATTTTTTATCATTTTTGTTGATAATGAGGCTTAAAAATGGAGAAATGCAACAAAAAACAATAAAGCTGTGTTTTTCAGAAATTTTCTTAATTACTAGATTTTTACTTTACTTTTTTAGAGCATTTTGATATTTTCTTTGATTTTTTCAAATAAACAGGTCAAAATTAATAATAAATAGCAGGGAAGCTCTGATAGAAAAATAAAAGACACAGTCGTGATCATAAAGACAAGGCGGACAAGCATAAAAATTTTCAATGAAATCAGAAGATGGAAGCGGGAAGCCTAAATTAGATTGTCAGGCCTACTTTTGCAAAATTCTTGCAGAATGAGCTACAGGAATCCGATCAAGGAAATTTTTGAGTCTACCATAGATTTCACGGCTTAGTAGGACTAATGGGGGAATCTGAGGAAATTTGGTTCGGGAAGTCCGGGTATAGATATCCAAGGTAGGCTAAAGCCACCTCATTTCCACTTGAAGCCTTTGCAAAGAGAGATCTAGGTCTCTTTTGCGCGACTTTTCCAGAACCCACAGTTGACCATTTTCAGCGCCGTCTCACACGAGACATGAGGAGTAAGTTCTATACTTGACAATGATCCATTTTATACGGCCGGTAGCTAGTTTAAAACCCTAGTAACCGAGCAGTGCACAAAAACCTATGACCTAAAACTGACCATAGCGGCCTGCCAGCTTGACCAAATCGGATGGGATTTGAACCATAGCATGCCCTAACATAATAGAACCTTTCTATACCATCAGATGACCATTCGGTAGGGGTAAAGCATTCCCAAGTAGAAAAGTTAGGTTTTTGGCAAATGCCAGAATTCCGACCTGACTCCACGGATGGCTTGCTAAGAAGGCCCATATACAATATATATGATTGATTTGGTGAAATCCATCAAGAAAATCCCTCGAAAAGCAGAAAACAGCTCGAAGGTTACAAAGCGTCAAATTTGACATGCGAGGTCAAACTGACTCCAAATGAGCTAGAATTGGACAGGATGCTTCACGACTATGTTACAGACAAGTCCAAAGCCTCGATGTTGACCAACCAACCCAACAGACAGAGTAGTCACAAAAAACGGTGATTTTAGAGCCGATAGAGCACAAAGTGATGCCGGTATGACCAAATTCAATTTAGGACTTGTATTAGGTGTATGAAACATGTCTAGGACATAATTTGTAGATTTTGCAAAGTTTTTGTCACTGTTGTAAATAATCCCGATTATTTACTTTTCCATCAGTTTTGCTTGGAAATTGTCAAATCACCTCACCTATCCTGTGTACACACCTATTACATGCCAAAAATCAAGTATGAGCCAAAATGACCACCCAATACTTGTAAAATTGCCAAAAAACACAAAGAAGTCTTTGCAAGCCAAAATTTGGGTTGTGGACCACATTTCTTGATCCAAATCACTTCATATCTCATATACAAGGTCTATACAATGCCTTAGAACAAAATTGTATAAAAAAATTTCAAATTTGGAAGAAAAGTTAATAATCACGATTATTTACTTTCTGGTCAAAACTAGGGAATTTGGATATTTTGTTATCATACATCCAAAGTACATGATGCGTTAAGCCCACTAGCCAATTTTGAATCAATTTGGAGTTCAAAATCTCAAATTTATTTTATATCTATTGTTTCAGAGACCTAAAGCCAAAATTTGGTACCATTTTCACCCTGTGCATCCAAATGAGCCCATATTTCACTCAGAGCATGTATTGGTATATACTTCAAGCCTTTAAAGCCAAGTTTGCAAAAAGTTGAAAATTTTTCTCAGTTGTAAATAATCGCAATTATTTACTTTGGTTGCAAATTTTTGTTTTGACCATACAGTTTTGTTCCTTGCATGTTTTTATGCATTTTTGCTTGTTCGAAAATTGATTTGAAGCAATTTGGACCAAATTATCAGCATTTGAGTCTAAAAGGATATTTTAGAAAAATTCTAACAAATCTGCTAACTTTGCACTCTATTCATTGAACAGGAGCCATGCAAGTAGCAGAGAGGGCTAAGAAGAAGCTAAACCAAAAAGAGAAACTACAAGAACTGCCTGCGTATCAACTAGACCCCGAGTCAGTCAAAGCGGCAAAGGAATCCTACCTTCTAGAAAACAGTTGGAAGAGCACTACACTACGGTCTTCACTGGCAGGTTCAAGAGTGAAGAGGGGCATCAAGTGGAGTTGCAACTCCTGCCCAAAGAAGCTATGATGTAGCTGACAAGCCAGAGACAAAAGAGGCTAACCGCAGGTTGGGGCTTAGGCATTTCTACGAACAAGAGCCTTGCATAGTGGACTTTTAGAAAGCTTACGAGCTTCTATCCACCATCAAAGAAGACGGAACCGCACAAATATCAGACACACAAGGGAACAAGGTCGAGGTAGTGATCACCAAAGAGATAGTGGCAGAGCCACTCAAATTGACCACTGAAGGAATGACCATGCGGGCAAGAGACAGAAAAACCACATGCACATTTACTAAAGAGACAGCCGCGGCTACATTCGCTGATCTTATCCACAAACAAGTGGAAGAGACAGCCGCGGCTACATTTGCTGATCTTATCCACAAACAAGTGGAAGAGACAGCCCGTTTGTACCACCAACACTTTCATTTTCTAGCAAAAAGACCACCAAGGTACACTACACCAATCACGCCGTGGCCACCACATTTACTCAGGTTCTTAAGTCGACAACAAGACAGCCAGTGGACCACGCGCAGTATGTCTTGACAACCTTGAAGGGCACCAAGAAGGAAGGCAAAATCACATACTTGGGTGCGCCAGAGGTCTTGACTCAAATAGCATATCATGTCATCGGCATGGCCGACAACCTATTGTCTGCGCCTGATCAGAACACATGGATATTGGCAGCACCATCCTTTCGACGAGCTACAAGGTCACATAAATCTGATGATGAGTCAGCTAACAGCTCGCTGGAACGGCACAACAGCGAGAGCTCTGACAACGAAGAAAAGAGAGCTCGGAGAGAAGAGATGAAACGAAAAGCTGTGGCCGCACAGCAAGAGGAGCCAACTCAAAAACAAGCGCGCTTTGAAAGAGAAAAACAGGCTTACTAGCGCAATAGGCAAGCACAAGGGAAGGACCTAGAAAAGTGGGTACCTGCAGGACTTAACGGCCCTCGAATAAAGCATCATACAAGAAAGGAGGTAGATGATCCAATAGAGCAGTTAGAAAGAATGTACCAAGAGGCTGAAGCCCTAAAGCTGAAAGAGGCAGAAGAAGCTGCAAAAAAAGCCAAGTAACGGAAAGACCAAAGGCAAGCCGAGGAGGCGGCTAGCCAAGAGCAAAGTCATGGATCTTCCCGACCCATCTCACCGCCTCCAGAACAACAAGACTATCCCATGCCTAGTCCACCACCATCACCTGTAGGCAAAGACACCAATGAAGAAGCAGAGCCCGACGAAGAGAAATATTCAGATTCCACCCAACAAAAAAAATTTTCACAAGAGGTTGACCACCTTGACAGACAAAAAGAAAAAGAAGCCAAGCCGAAACAGCAGAAGGCCGCTAAGAGACTCAAAAGCCAGACGAGGAACAGGCAAGTAGATCTGAAAAAGAGATTGATAAAGAAGAAGATGGAGAAAAAGAATCTACCACTGCACATGAGACGGAGCTCGAGCCAAAGAAAGAAGAAAGGCCGACACCTGAAGAGACAGCAAAGGTTGAGACAACACCCTCCACTTCTACTCAGCTAGAAACTGTAGAGGCATCAAAGCCTTAGGATGGCCAAGAAGAAGACCAACCATCTACCTCCACCCAAGAACCACCAACAATTACGATGCATCAAGAAGCAACACATGAGGCTACAGGTACATCTCAGCTCGCACGACAGGAGGAGTGCCAGACAAACGATAAAGTAACAATACAGGTCAATGAATATGCACGTCAGATGCAAGAAATGACGGAGAGACTCCGTTCAGTAGCTTTAAACCACAACACAAAGGCCAAGGAACTTGAAATGGTGAGCGACACTCTCCAAGGAGAGCTAGAAGACATGATGACTGTCATCACTGATCTCCAAAGACAGGTGCAAGAGCTGAAGGCAGAAGAAAAACAACATCAGTTGGCCAGAGATAGGCAACAAAAAGAAATGGAGGAGTTAGGTGATCTACTCACTAAACTGTCTAATGTATGCAAAGCAAAAGATGAACAACTGACAAAAGTCACGAATGAACTTCTTACAACCTCTTGTCAACTCAAAAAATTCAGGTACAGTTAGATGTTGCCAGTGCTTCTCTGCAATATTATGAACAGATGATCAATGACCAAGCCATTTTCTTACGGCAAATAAGAGAAAATCCAGTCGTGGCCTCGATCAAAGGAACTGACGAAGTCTATAAGGCACTTGAAAAGAAAAACAAAGACTTAGAATTGGAATTAAAGCTCGAACAATCACAACGTAGGGACCTGACACTGATGCGGGTTCAGAGAGAGGAGGAGCTCCTAAAGGAGATATCAGAACTCAAGAGGATAAATCAACTCCTCACAAATGGAAAACCAGACACGCAGGAAGAGGCAGGCACTTCAGAGCCGCCATAGATAGACATACCCTCGGTCTGTTTTTCTGAGTTTGAGACACATTCCATAGCAGAGCCGAGTGGTGATGAAGATTTTCAGATTCACATCACAGATACAGACACAGTGCAAATGGTCCAATTGTCAAAAGCTGAAGAAGATGCACTAAAGGAGAAGATCACCCTAGAGGTGGATGAGCAGTGGAAAGCCGCTATGGATTGGGAGTTGAGAGTTTTACACTCTCTCAACCTCACTCAACTCACTCCCAATCAGATCAACGCTTAATGGCACCAACAATCCTTGCCGTACCCTCTCATCAAAGTAGAACTATTACAGGTGAAAGAAAGGCTGTACAAGGATATGTAAGAAGATGGTGCAGATAAAGACCACCCAAAGTGGAGGTTAAGCTAGTTGAACAAGAATCCAAGATACCTGATTCTATTCACAAGAGCACCTGCAGCCCTTCAAAGAGATCCAACATTCTGTCCTGTACCTAGAGTAAGGACATGGAAAGCGCATGAAGCACTACAAAAGAAGAGGCCAACTTGGCTCAATTTCCTCAGGCTGCCAGCTCCTTAGAGAGGCCAAGCGACACAGGAATACATGGTGAAAACCCTAACGGGCACTATGTCTTTCTTCAAGAGTCTGCCAGATCTCTCCTATGCAAAGTTATATAAGATCTGCAGGATGCTACTCACATGTATACAAGTTTTTAATGAGCTTGAGCAAACAAGAGCCCCATGGCTCTCATTCTTGGAAGGAAAGAAAGGCTTATGCTATGATCTGAGTGGGCAACCTTTAGAAGAGGTCCTTTAAAAATTCTATGCCAAATGCATGTTCCTACCATCAAATAATATGCTAGCCAGGCTTTGAAGAAGCATTATATAGTGGCTTCTTCGCCTGGCGAACGAATATATTTGCACAGGTGATCGGCAACCTAACATCCAGGTTTGTAGGCTACTCAGTGGTGGAGCTAAAGAATCAAGGTAGCCACTTCAAGGGACATGTAGTGCTTGAGAGTGATTGTATTCTTTTCAAGATAGTATAAATTTTGTCCACCCACAATTGACAGTATGGCAAAAAAAAACATGCCTTTGAAGAGAAGGGGCAAATGCATATAATTAAAATTATCTACCAAGCAGTCCTCCCCCCCTCCCCCCAAAATACACACACACACACACACAAAAAACCACGTTGTAAAGCCCTGGACTTCCATATCCAAATCCTCCACCCAACCCCCCTTTATAGCCTTCTGGCCCTAGGATCTCTTCCCACTGGCAACCGACTCTTGGCCTCGTTCTTCACCTCCAAGGTTGTTGCCCTTGGCATGAAATTACTCCCCCTTTGGTGAAGCATTTCATCCTTGAAAACGATAATGGGAAACTTCTTCTTAAGAACACTAATGTTTTTCAAAGTGGCACGTCAATCTCTCCACTTCACTAAAGCCTGTTGACGTACATGATGATGCGTACGTAAATCATGATAGTCTAAAACATGTTCAGGTTCATGCAGTTGGGTAGGAGGTCAACGAAATCGAACAGAATTTTTTGTTCAATAGCATTGCCGTCCCCATGCAAGCATTTATGTAAAAAACTTATATGAAATACCAGATGAACTGTGTAGGTAATGCTAGATTGTAAGATCGATCACCAACTCGCTTGAGTATCTTGAAAGGCCCATGGTATACCAAAGATAATTTAGGTGTTGGCCCAATCTTCACACTTTTTGAATGCTCTCGTATACACAAGAATATAGCTTTCCCTTCTGTGAAGGTAACTGACTGACATTTCTCATCAACATACTTCTTATACCATCTTGCACTTGTCAAACATTTTGATGACTGAGTTTCAGTATATCCATATGGTCTTGAAGAAAATATTTAACCTATTGGAGTTTTACGGTTGCCAACCCCTTCGTAACTAGTGACCTAGGTTGAAAATTGTACGTTAGCATGAAAGCACTAAGCCCAGCTGTGACATGCTTAGCCCTATTGTAAGCAAACTCGATCAAGAACATGTAGATTCTCTTCTTGCTTTGGTTGTTTCTTGCTAACGTATGCTCACAGCATAGGCTCTAGCACTTGGTTAACTCGTTGAGTCTGAACATTTGTTTCAGCATTATCTATTGTATTGAGGTTGAGTTGTGTACCCAATCATTTAAAGACAACCCTCCAAAAAATATTATTAAACTTGGGATCACGATCACTCACAATGTTATTTGGCAATGCATACAACTTGTACAAGTTTTCCACAAATAACTTAGCCAAATTTGCAGTCTTTATTGTTTATTTGGTTGGAATAAACTTTCATAGTTTAGTCAATCGGTCTACGACCACCCATACCAAGTCATGACCTCGTATAGTAGTTGGTAAACCCACAATGAAATCCATAGAGATACTTTCTCGTTTACCATTAGGAATATCCAAAGGATGTAAGAGTCCTCCTGCTTTCAGGAACATTGCTTTGTTAACTTGACATTTTTGGCAATCCAAGATATAGTCTTGAACAAAGTCGTCGTACGAGAGCATATGTCTTTTTAATCCATGGGTGCCTTGCACTTGGACTGTAGTGACATTCATAAATAATTTGGCACCAAACATCTGTCTTCGTCAGTACATAAACTCTCCCCTTGTGGAGTAGGTACCCATTATCAATGGAGAAATATTCCATCTCTCTAGTTCATCACTTGATGTAGGAGAGCTGGGTGTGGAGGATAACAAAACACTACCAGTATTGGAGTGAGAAGGATCCCTCATTTGCACATGGCTCTAAACTTTGGAGTATGTGATGCCATGCTCAAATTTCCCTTTAGAGAATCCAAATACTCACTTTGAATTTCTGTGAACAGAAGAAAGTTGATCTTAGGAAGAGAATTAGCCACCACATTATATTGACCTTTATGATACATGAGCTTTGCGTCATACTCCTTCTCAGTCCACTTGGCCTTTTGACCCTTTGAGTGGGGCTATTGTGTAAACAATTTTATGCTTTCGTGGTCAAACATGACCTCAAACTGAGCTCCATACAAATAATGATTCCATGTCTTTAAGGCTCACATTATTGCGTAGAGTTTGCATTCATAAGTATATTTGTTGTGTTGAACCCAGCTTCTTAATTTCAAATCCAATTAGCCTCGCTTCCTATAAAAGGACTGCTCCAATAGCATGATTACTGGTATTCATCTCCAAAACAAATGGCTTCAAAGGATTGAAAATAGCTAGGATAGGAGTTGTAGCTAATGCGTCCTTGAGTGGCACCCCACTGAAAGGTTTTTGGTTTCCCTTTCAACTGATCTGTCATTGGCACAACAAGATGACCATAGTTTTTAACGAACCCTTTATAAAAACCTATAAATCCTAAGAAAATCTATAAATCTTCTAGGTTTTTGGGAGAAGACCACTTCCAAATGGCATCCACTTTGAATTAATCCATGTGCAACCCATTAGCTGAGTTAACATGCCCTAGATAGTGAATTTTCTCCTTGAGAAAATCTCACTTTGAATCTTTGGCATGTAACCTGTTTGGTAGTGGCAATTCAAACACCTGTGTCAAATAATGCAAGTGCTCTTCCTCAGAGGCATTGTACATGAGAATTCAATCGAGAAAAATGATTAAAAACTTGGCCAAATATAGTCTCAAGACACTATCCATTGATATCATGAAAATTGTAGGCGCATTGGTCCACCCAAAGGGCATAACCAGAAACTCGTAATTTCCAAACCCTGTTTGGAAAGAATTTTTACGTATATCTGCAAGTCCAATGTGTACTTGTTGATATCTCAATTTCAAGTCTATTTTAGTGAAAATATGAGCGTGAGTGAGCTTGTCAAATAGTTCATCCATGTGTGGTAAAGGGTACTTATTCTTTGTAATGGAAATGGTCTACGAATTTTGAGAGTAGCGGAATTAGGAAACTAGGTGAAGCTCTTTTGTGAGATTACTTTGTGAGCATAGCGGGTGACTTAATTGATGGTAGCAACATAAACATGGTATTTAATTAACTTGGCATGAACAATACTTTCGCAAGAGAGAGAGTTTAGAGAACAAGACAATAGTTGAGGACACCGTAACCGCAAAACGCGTTTCAGCAGGCCTGAAATGCGAAACCGGTGAAACGGTCGAAACGTTTCACCTGCAGGTGAAACGCTTGGAGTGAAACGCCTGAAATAAAAAATATTCTTTAGAGAATTTGGCCATTAAATAGTTATTTGTTTATTATTTATATGGTATTTCAAGGTTAACATAGCATGTGTCTCTACTCACTGCACTCTGAACACCTATTTTGTCGGTATATAACTCTATATATACACAAAATTGGCTTTTCGATCAGACGTTTCAGTGAGGCCTTAGCCTAGAGTGAAACGTTTCTAGGTGAGGCACCACATTTTGGGGTGAAAGGTTTCAGGTCTGAAATGTTTCGCGGTTACGTTGGTTGAGGACCGGATTCATACGGAGCCGTGGTCCCCCCTCCAATAGGCATTTATATTATCGTTTCTCCCATCAAGATAGACTTGGTACAATACAATCTTTGTGTTCCTTGTGACCTAGGTGATGCAATGAAGATGGAAAGCTTCATGCATCACAAGCATAACATAAACTTTGTAGAAAGCATTAACTATCCCAAACCTCAGTCCCAAGGCCTCAAACACCTTCGAAGGTGGAGAGTGCTAGCGGGAATGAGGATAGGAAAGAGGAAGAAGAAACATTACATAGGAGATAGAAATAGCTCCTCAATTATCATCACTCTTCTTGCTAGCATACATAATAGCATAGTAATGAAGATGGAGAAGATGGAAACCTTAAGCATTGAAGCATGGCTCTTGGTTGGATTTGCATTCCATAGGCAAGAGTGTTGGTGTAGGCTCTCACTTCTCACAAGCTTGGAGAAGGAGGTGGAGTTTCTCAACTTTCACCAAGTGAGAATGGATCCACAAAATGAGTATGTGTGTGGTGTATATCCCTGTAGCACCCCCCTTGCTTGCTTGGGGTGAGTTGTGACTTTTCCACATGCTGCAAGCTCATTGAACTCCTCTCCCCTAGCCAATCACATGCAGCATGCAGTCAAGTACATGGGTAGTCTTTTGACAAGTGCCCTCCTTACCCCTTAGAGAGAGAGAGAGAGAGAGAGAGAGAGAGAGAGAGAGAGAGCTTGAAAATATCTAGATGTTTGTTGGATGGAACTAGAAGCTCATTGGACCCCTCTTTATCCCAACCAATAGCATTCAAGCACACCATGTGGTTAAGCTTAGGGAGAGTCTGACATGTGTCCCTTGTCTTCATGCCGAAGGATAGCTTCGGGTTGTAGTACCTCTTCTTGATCTTCTATTTCGGGAGGGTCTTCAATAATTGGTTCATTTGGAGGCTCTCCTTTGTAGGGCTTGAGTAGGCTCACATAAAAAGCATTGTGTATGAGCCAATGGTTAGGAAACTTGAGTTGATAAGTCACCTCATTGATTGGCTTCAAAATTTGAAAAGGACCATAGTATCTTTTTGCTAGTTTAGCATAATACTTTTGATGGCCCAGAGAATTTTGGCTCGTCATTTGCCTCAATCGAACCTTAGGAAACTTACGTAAGACCCAATCATTTTCTTTGAACGTTAAGGCCCTTCTGTGCTTGTCAGCAACAGCTTTTTGCCTTAGTTGGGAGATGGATATAGCCTCTTTAATCTTTTGAAAAGATGCTTGCAGGTCACCGCTATACTCATCACCAATGAAGATCTTCCCATGTACTTTAAGTAGCAAGGGACTTTTAGGTTTTCCCTCTATGATTTCAAAAGGCACTTTTCCCGTAGAAGTATGGATAGTATTATTATATGCATACTCTACAAGAGGTAAGTACTTTTCCCATTGTGAGATTTGATCTACTTCTGTAACATATGTCTTTAGTAGATCAAGTATCTTAAGATTAGCTATCTCGTCCGTTTGTGGGTGACAGGCCGAAGAGAAATTCAATCTTGTACCTAGATTTTTGAGGAGACCTTTCCAAAAATTAATGGTCATTTTAGGGTCTCTATCTGATAGGATGAATGTTGGAAATCCATGGTGTTTGAAAATATGGGATATGAAGAGAGTTGCTAATTGGTGTGCCTTAATAGTCTTCTTGACAAAGATAAAGTGTGCCTACTTGTTAAACCTGTCGACTATTGTCCATATTCCCGTATTCCCATGGATAGACTTGGGTAATCCAAAGAAAAAATCCATGGATATACTCTCCCATTGTGAATTGGGAATTGGCAATGGATGGAGTAATCCAGGTTGCTTCCCTCTATCGTACTTGGTCTTTTGGCATACCACACATTTTGAAACATACTCTTGTATGTCCACTTTAATGGAAATCCAATAAAAGTACGTCCCTACTCCTTGAAGAGTAGGTTGAATGCCTCTATGCCCCGCATAGGAAGGAGCATGGGATTCATACATGACTTTCTCATGAAGGGAGTGGGTAACACATAGCCTATTGCCATGGAGAATATAACCATCCTGCAAGGTGAATGCTTCCTCTTTCTTACTTACATGCGGGAGAATGGCAATGGGTCTATATGCACGTCAATTGTGGATTTGTTACATGTCAAAAATATTGAAGCTGAAATCTTGTATTCTACCTTGGTAGCATTTCTGGTCAAAATGAATCTTCCATTGCATAAAATGATAGGCATTGCAACTGATGATGCCAGTGTTATGATAGGTGCTATAATGATGTGGTTTCAAGATTGAAGAAGGTTGTGCCGCATCTTTTGAGTTTTCATTGTGTTGCACATAGGGAGTCTTTAGCTGCAGGTGATGCATTCAAACTATACAAGGAATTCAAATGTGTGGACAAAGTGGCTAGAAAGTTGTATGAATGGGCTTCCAGATCCGCAAAGCGACATCTATCATTGGTAAAAGCTGTAAATGACTTCAATCTTGGTCGCAATGGAAAACTGAAGTTGCTAAAAATGCACAATGTTCGATGGCTCTCGAAAGGGCAAGTTATGATAAGGGTAGTGCGCTTAATGCCAGCTTTATTGACTGTCTTGAAGGCAGAAGAAGCGGACTTGTATGCATACCTCACAAACTACAAAATACAGTTCCTTTTACACTTCTTTGCAGATGTCCTTGGAGAGCTCAATGTCTTGAGTTGTAAACTTCAAGAGGATTATATTGATATTTCTGCTATCGATAACCATTTGAAGGCTTCTATAGAGTCTTTGCAAATGGCTTTTCTAGGGAATGTATTTGGGTGTGAGGCCATGTATACTCAAAGTTTTTTGACAAAGGTGATAAATCAACATGGCATCATTGATTACATTGATTTCTCTAAAAATTCACATTCTCATCAACTATATCTTGGCCCTATGTGTGACGAGGATGTTCTTGATCCACATGAAACTTTGCACGGGGTGGTGAATAATCTAGCTTACAGTCAATTATGTACATCAAAGGCCTGGTGGATTCCTTGTCAAGTCGTTTTAAAGTTGATTTTGATCTCTTTGAAGCAGCAAAGTACTTTAGCACGAAGGATTATGATCAAGACTTGCAGAAACTAGATTTCTTTACGATAAGGTGGCCAGATGTATTGTGAAAACATTTTGAAAAAGGAGCAAACTCTTTCATTAATGAAGAAGAATGCAAAGGAGAATGCAGATCTTTTATCACACGAATTCGTAACTGCTTCAAAGGTAAGAGTATGCATTCAGCTTGGCAAGATTGTTGCAACCATGAAGAATGGGAGGTTTCTTTCCCATGGACCATGAAATTATGGAGAGCTATGCTTTTACTTCCACTTTCATCAGGTGCCTGTGAAAGAGGCTTCTCAAAAATGAATAAGATAAAAAACAAGTCTCATAAGAGATTGTCTCTTGCATCATTGGGCTTAACAATGTTTGTTGGATTCAATACTCCGAAGGCTTCATGTCCTCAAGATGTATTGTGGGAAGAATACTTTGATATTGGAAATCTATGAGGAAGCAAAGGATAGCAAGCTTGGAAACAAATTGATTGTTACTATGGAGTTTTATTTGCTTAGATATTCAAGCCAAGCGATATGATTTTGTATCGAGGGCTCTTTTGCATTGTATTGGTATTGAAGGACTTTTAATCTTATTTCAAGGAAGTTTTTATTCTCCAATTTTGTACTTTAATGATGAAGATGAATTCATATTCATTATGTCATTGGTTTCATTTGCTCTATTTCTATGTAATCTTTACAAATTTACCAAGTTGTGGTCCATGGACCGTGGTTTGAGAATACATTGTTTAAATAATTAATTTTGTCAAAGTTATACTAAAAGGATGGTTAAAATGCATGGAAGAGTGTGACATAAGTGAAATATTAATGCATGAGAGTATATGATAAGTGAAATATTGGTTTGGGTGCAAAATTTCCCTTTTGTTCATTAGAAGGACAATTGTAAAATTTGCCTATCAATGTAGAAGGGCATAAGCTGCACATGCCTGTCATTAGACATTCGGGGTAGCCCTTCAAATCCTATCAGTGATTAGTAGGAATCTTCTATGTAGGTTTAGTACTTGATGCCTAACAACTATTGCTCTCTCTAGTGCTGGCAAATGGGGGCTCTTTGTGGCAAGCTAACGCAGGAAGGAGAACATCTCTACATCTCATGGGCAAAAAGCAAGGGAGGGCAGTTGCGGGAGATGTATATGTCCTTCTCTCATCGGATAGATTCTTGAGGACTGTGCGCTCCTTGCCGCACTGTCGAAGCAAGGGACTTGCCAATACACCGTGTGCGAGCCACAAATGGATCCAAGCACACAACAAGCCTAAACTAGCAAGCTCAAGAGAGCAAAGGGTGTGTCACTCACCGCTCTACGCTCGCCTTCGTAGGTCTGAGTCAATGTTTTGACTTTAAATGTGCATACTCGTTTATTAATTGCTCTTGCTCTTTATTTTTTGTTTTGTTTTGTTTTTTTTTTGTGAGTATAAAGCTTTATATGTACATTCCCTAAGATTGGGAGATATAGAGGTCAGGGAGAAAGGTTGAGAGGGAAGCAAGTGAATGATGGATGTCCACAAACACTCCCCCCTTCCTTGGGTAGATCATACTGTTTGAAATGAGCTTGTCACCCTTTGAAACCAATTGTTCCAGTTGGTAATAGGTGAGGATTTTTGCCAGTAGTTTTCTATTACCCTAGGTGCCTCGTCAAGTTGCAAGGGTGGTAAGGTACTCTCCCAGGATCGAACTTGAAGTGGTTCATCAGGTGATTCTTGAACACTGGGAGGTGTGGATTCTTTTGTAGCTTCATGGAGGTCCACTACTATAGATGGAGGCTGTGTAGAAGCTTTTACCTCTATGGATGTATTACATGAGGAGCTAGAAGCTTCATGGGACTCCCCCCTTCCTGAGCTAGGTGGAACAAATCGTTCTTTCTTTGGTACCCAAACTAGCTCGAGAGCGGGCGTGTAGCAGTCTGTGATTTTTTTCTTTCCATGATCATTGATTCATTTTGGAGCTACGGGATTGGGCTCACTTGGGTCAGGTGATAGGTAAGAGCACAATCTACGTTTTGGCACCCAGATTTGATCATTTCCTAGATAGTAGCCTTGGGCTTCCAATAGTCGTTTAGGGATCCATCGCAACATTTTCTTACTTTTCTTGGAGCGAGTGGTACGTTTCTTACAAGGCTTCTATTTTTTAGCACTAGCTATGGTCACTAAAGAAGCTTTAGGGACCCACTTGTATGTTTTCTTCGTTACATTAGGATGAGTCTTGTCGGAAGCGATATGCATTGCTTGTAGCATATTTAAGGGTACAGGCATTTCATCCCCCTCAGGTGTTACCCAGGTCGTCCCCCTATTTCCCCAAGTGTCTATGGTTGCTGCTAGGTGGACCCAATCCACATTGTCCGACTCAGTCATCCCAGGTAGGATATCCATATAAGGAGAATCTTGGCCAATGTCTGTATCCTTCTTACAAGTGTAACAATATTGTAGTGGGGCCGAGTGAACTGTGGTGTCAGAGCGATGATCAATAATGGTTTTACTCCCTAAGGGGTGTACCTTACCAGTCACCAAATCCACTCTAAGGACAGAGTCTTGGAATTGCAAATAGACATGATTTTTAGACCAATCATGAACCATTTGTGCTTTCCTCATGAATGGTCGTCCTAAAATCATTTCATATGACATAAGGTGTTTCGAGAAATCCATTACAATGAACGTATGTCATACCTTGTGTCCTAGAACTTTGATCTTAAGATCCTTGAGCATCCCCATAGGTTTGGCTATGGTACCATTTGCCATCTTTACCACAATGTTAGTAACACTGAGGCGGGGTTTTCCCATGGATTCCCAACAATCTTTTGTAACGATGCTAACTCCCGCACCACCATCAAGAATTCCCTTTATAGTTAATCCCTTGGTAGTGATGGGTAGGGTCGCATTAGACTCGTCGCCTTCAAAATACTGTCCTAATTCGTTAATGGGTACCTCGATCAGAGACTCATGTCCATCTAAGTCAAGTGATTGCACATGATTTTCCTCATCAATCATAATCGAGTCAGGCCTATTTGGTTGCGCAAACTGCGGTAATCCCGTTCGTAGCTCTCCGTTAAGGAATGCTCGAAGTGCAAGGAATAACTCAGGATCTCCATACAGCTTTGCTATGATCGTGGTTCGGACCTCAGAAGACATGAAGTCCACTAGTTTGGCAACATTCATTGGCATTTTGCAGGGTGTAGGTCCTTGACTAGGAACTGGTGAGGATGGAATCTCATATTCCTCAATGGGATCAGGTATTCCTTCGTTAAACATCCTTTCCAATAAGAAAGGTGTATGCTCAGTTTCTGATGTCCCATCCTCACTTCCTTCTTGGATGATACTAGATATGGCTAACGGTCTATGGTTCATGTGGGGTGGATGAACTTGCGTGGGAAACACTGTGTCATGAATTTTGACATGCATGGGTTCTGGTTCTAGTTTCCTTTGAGTCTCCTCCACTAAACCTCTTAGATGTTTCACCTGCTCAATCTCGTCTACTGGGTTTGGGTACGTCCCAATCTTCTTTTTACGATTCTCCCCTTTTTGCCCCTGCGGTTTATCTTGGGGGTCTTGGATTGGATTTGGAAACACTTGTGGTGTTTTCAGAGGCTCTTTATGGTTTTCTCTTATTCGGTTTTCATTTGGTTCCATGTTACGGTTTTCTTTGTCGGTCTTTCCCTTTGTGGTATTGGTTCTAGTCTCCATTGTCTCGATTGAATCTGAATCATCCTCGAGGTCATTCATATACACGGGGTCATCTCCTGTTACTATGTTTGTTTTGGAACTTGGCTTTGAATTTTCCGTATTCTGCGACCTCTTCCTTCGTGTCTTCTTTTTCTTTGCTTGGATAACTGACGCGGTATCTCTCTCTTTGAGGATATGGCCTGGCCCTTGAAGCATGGACCGTGTAATCGCAGAAGCGGGTGCGACGGGTGGTATTGGCGATGTCACACTAGCAATTTTGACCAAATTTAGGGGTGTGATTTTAGGCGCATTTGGGTTATAGGGGCATTGGGCAATCAAGTGATCTATGCCACAACGATTACATGTGAGTATTGGCATTGCAGACGTGCTCCCTTGATTCATTTGCATCTGTGCATCATTCTTTTGCAGCCTAATAGGGCACTCCGCTGCCCGATGTGGTCCACCACACTCGTAGCATTGAAGAGGTGGCCTCCTAGCCTGGGTGTTGATATTTTGACCTCTGGATGCGAGAGCAGCAGCTTGATAAACCGGCTTGACGTGCCCTCAACAATCTTCCATGTAGTATATAGGACACTCTTCCAATGTATCAAGTCCGTAGGCAATACTAGTGTCTATTTCCTCCTCACAGCCATCTGCATAAGCATTAGATGGCTCGCAACCCACTTGGTTCATAGGGGCGACTCTTGGATGCGGGGGCTGCGGTCCTAGCACAGGAGGTGGTAGCGGTGTAGCTTGTACAACATTTTGGGATCTAGGGACCATGTGTTGCGGTAGTTGCTCAACAGGTGGAGCAGGCATCAATACAGGAGCTCGAGGTGCATCCGTCCAGGCTACAGGTGGTCTATTTGCCATCATACGTTTGATCATTAAAAAATCTGTAGCTTGGTGACCATACCTACCACATGAGTTGCAAGTTCCATTAAATTTTACTCTAAACGTAGGGCACTCACTAGTGCTATGTGGACCTAAGCAAATGGAACACCATTGTTGCTCCCTTCTTGGATACATGTGACTATTTTGAGGGGGTCGATTATCCTTAAGAGACTCTTGGATTGCCTTGGTGAGGTCTGTCAAGAATGTCTCAAATACCTTTGGCTCATTGGCAATGGGCTTTGCAGTCATGGGTTCATACTCAATGGCTTGTGAGCTAGTGGATCTCGTGTCAGTAGACACCCTCATGCCTGCTATCATCAAGTTGTCCTCTAATTGGATTGCATTGGTAGTGACATCTTCCCAGGTTGTGATACCTCTAATCACTAGTCCATTATAGATTCCTTCATTCCTCAACCCTCGACTGAATCGATCAAGCAGTTGGTTATTGTTGAAGCTCTCATTTACAGGGCAGCGAGAGTTTAAGTGCTTTAGACGACTAATGAAGTCCCTTATTGACTCTCCTTCCTTACGTTCGGCCTTCTGTAGCTGAGATGCTACACCCCAAAGCACACCTTCTCGTATGTACTCCTTTAGAAACAACCTTCGAAGGGTAGGGTAGATTGTTTTCTCGTCCACCCTTAGGGTTCTATACCAATCTCCAGCCTTCCCACTTAATGTCAAGCTTAAGGAATTGCACTTATGTAGTTCGTTGCGTTCCCCTAAGGAATCACATACTTGTTCAAACACTTCAATGTGTTTTCTAGCATCTTCGTCCCCATTGAATTTTTGCATGAGTTTGGCAATTTGTACTGCCTTACTTCTAGGCTCTCTATCAGATGCATGATGCATATTTTCCGCGATAGATCGACCTATGGTTTGAGCAAACGCTACCAAGTCACCTATGTGAGGAGGCAGGGCCGGTGGAGGTACTCTTGGAATCATATGTGGGAGAGGGACGGGTACCGGTCTTAGCATATGTGTGGATGATGCAGGATATGGAACATAATCGGGCATAGGTCCACTCGGATAAGGGCTAGGGAGCGGCACTCGAGGAGCATAAGCAAGTGGTACAATTGGAGGTGTGGGGGCCATGTGTGCATAAGGGGCTAGAGGCACATACGGTCGAGGCCCCATATTAGGTACTACGACACTAGGTAGTGGCACTGCGCTAACCATAGATGTCATCGGTACATTCTCTGTCAGGATTATCCCTGGAGTGAGCACTGTGTTTTCCTTAATAGAGGGTTGAGCCAAGTTAGGGAAGCTAAAGTTGTCGCTCGGAGGTTCAGATTGCATAGAGACCCCAGGTGAAATGACGTAAGATGGGTCCATGGGGCTCATTAGAGGAGTCTCCATTTGTGATAGAGTAGGCTGTTGAGCCTTGCTCGTATCCAGAAATCTCATGGGGCCAGTTGAGAGTATATTTACCCCTCGGTTTTGCCTTTCCGATTGAATAATGCCATGGATAACATTACAGATCATTTTCTGTTGATTTTCGATGCTCGTGGCACTAGAGGTGGATTGTACAATCTCTATCCATCCTACATGGTAGGCGTGGCCGGAGTGTAGATCTGTCAATACCTCAGTGTGGAGGTCGTATGTCCAATGATCATTAATGAACAATCCTTCTAGAGTCGACGTGTTAACGGTTTCTTGTGAGGTAGAAGCAATGTTGCTCCCCGTGGTTTTACTTGTCACCAACGGTACTCTAGAGGGAACTTCTGAAGGAGGCAGCTCAACAGGGCCTTCTTGGTGAGAAGTTGGCAGGATATCCACATGGACACTCTTTGGGGGTGTGGGGTCCACGTGCGATGTGAAAGGAGAGTCCACTTCCCCACCCCCTTCATGTGCTTCATTTGCATCAGGTTCCGAGCGAGTAGCTCTACCTAATGTTTCCATGAAACGGCTAAACATACTAGTACTAGGCTGTGGAGCTTCGGGAGGTGCATGGCCTTCTCTCTCAGTGTTTTGGGTAGGGTATGCTTCCATGATTTCTGAGTCGGAGGAGGAATCACTAGCGGCTATTTTAGGGTCTTGGGTGGTGCTACCTTGTGTCCCCGCTGAAGGTCTAGAGCCTATCGTGGATGGGTAATGGGTGTCCGTATGAACAGAGGCACCCTCAATATGCTCGTGTTCTAGCACCCGCCCAGAGCGTAAGTGCATGTGCTTTTGATACCCTAAGGTGTCAAAAAGCTGCTCTAGAAGGCCTTGTGACTAGTTTTTGCGTGTTTTTTGTTTGTTTTTTTGCTAGATTTTTTAGAGCGTGTCGTGGAATGGGCCGTGTGATAGCTCGAAACGAGCGTATCGCTAGGAGGGACGCGCTGTGCTTTACAGCCCACCGTTTGGTTCTATTTTGCTCTAGAAAAGCCCGAAACAATCTTTTCCTAGCTGGGGAACTAGGCTCCAAATAGCAAGTCTAAGGGTGCAAGTGGGAAGAGAAGGGAGGAGAGTGGAGGACTTGTCCCACATGCTCTCATTCCCTCTTGAGGGAGTAGGGTATATATATAAGAGTGAGTCTAGTATATATCATAAGACTGAGGACTGAGGCTCGGGCTTGGGCTTGGGCTTGGGCAAATGATCCCGATCTAACTTTTATACAAACCAACCCGTCCGTTTTAAAACTCATGTTTTTTATTTTCGAAAATTTAACCTCCCCCTCACTCACGTTTTTATTAAAGTTTTTTTCAATTTTTTTGAAAAATTTATTTTTTATTTTTTTATTTTTTTGGTACGCGTTTTGGTGCGCGTTGACCTCACCTACCTACTTTCTGTCTCACCTAATTACTAGCCTGCTTAATTAACTAACTGTGCGTCTAACTGTGCACAAACCAGAAAACACAGAAAATGCAAAAAATTAAAACTTGACAGAACTGTGCACTGCAAACCAGAAAATGCAGAAAACGTAGAAACGCAAGAAATGCTAACTGTGCAGTGCAAACCAAAAAAAGAAGAAAACGCAAAAAACAGAAATCTCCACACAACTACACACACTCATTCGCTGCCTTTCCTATGATAGAAATTGCACCACAAGAAAGCGTAAAGTGCTTAACCGAGCTTAGTGTAGAGCATTTCCTCGGCAGCGGCGCCAAAAATGTGCGCTCCTTGCCGCACTGTCGAAGCAAGGGGCTTGCCAATACACCGTGTGCGAGCCACAAATGGCTCCAAGCACACAACAAGCCTAAACTAGCAAGCTCAAGAGAGTAAAGGGTGTGTCACTCACCGATCTACGCTCGCCTTCGTGGTGGATTCCTCGCCGCGATGAAGAAGAAGCTGCATTCGTGCCGCGCTCAACCGCTTCGCTGCCGTCGTGCCTTCGTAATGCTCGATCGCACACACACTCTCCCTCTCTCTCTCTCTCACACACACACGCACACACACACACACACAAGGTGAAGAAGAAGAAGATGGAGATGGAGATGGAGCAAGAGCACTCTTCTATTGCACAAATGAGAGAATGAGTGAATTTTAGGTTTAGTTGGCTTTTATATGAGCTCACCCCATTCACACTTGGGCGCCCATGCTTAGCCAACTAATCCCTTGAATGTCCCAGTTAGAGTGCGCCTCTCATCGGTGATCACTCTTACCCTTTTCCTATTGGCCCGACAAGCCCGGTACCTGACTCTACCAAATACATAATACACGTCCGTCGTAGGTGATGGGGTGTCCGTGAGCCGTGAGGGTTAACAAGGACTCTTCCCATGTTGCAGCATTGATTCTCTCTCCCTCTCTCTCTCTCTCTCTCATGCACAGATTCTTGAGGCCTCTTCCCATGTTGCAACACAGATTCTCTCTCCCTCCCTCTCCCTCCCTCTCTCTCTCTCTCTTTGATGCAGTCGAGGAAACTCCCTATAAGATCAGTAGTTGTGTCTCTCTGTGGATAGATTGCACGTGGGATGCAAGGAGGGAGGGGGGAGATGTTGTGGTGGCAGGGTCTTCAGGAGGGAAGGGGGGGAATGTTGTGGTGTGTGGGTACAAGCGTGACGGCAACAGGGGGCAGGTTTTAAAAGGAAAATAGGCACGCACTGATATTTCATTCTTTGTGAATTACATACTCTCTTTCTCGATAGGAGGCAGAAGGATCAGGTTGCTCTCTCTCATGTACGTCAGTATTGTGACTGCCATGGCGAGCCTTGCCTGTGTGTGTGTGTGTGAGAGATGGATATTTCCAGGCGAGCACTTTTTGGCGAGCGCTTTTTAGGAATCAGGTGAGCAGATTCCTAAAAAGGTTCTCTCTTCCTCCTTGTGGACTCTTTCGTCTTTTTCATATCTCTATCTCTGAGAGAGAGAGAGAGAGAGAGAGAGAGAGAGAGAGAGTTGAGACATAGTCAAAGATATGGAAGCTAAACAAATTTTTTCAAAGATATGGAAGCTAAACAAATTGTTTCAAAAACAATAGAGACAAGGGTACTTAAAACAAGAACACCCATTAATAATACAAAAGTTACATTTTATTAAGCTTGCATTACATAAGCAAGAAGTGTTCATCTTCTGGAAGGCCCGATTTTAGGAGTTGATGTGCTCCCTTCGATTGGCATATTAAGATTCACCACGTTGCCTAGCTCCTGCCTCATTTCCTCCTCATCCTCCTCTGTGATGAGCCCACTCTTCTTCCAGCAAGAGAAAGCAAATTATCCCGTCTCGTTCAAATTGATTAAGCTCCGCATATTGAGTTCCTTGCGGCATCGATAGAGGGGATACACGTTGATGGTTGCATTTAGAGCCTGACGAAACCAGTCGGCTCCATACAATGCCTCTCTGTTTGGAATGGCTTCCATGGCATCCCACGCAGACTTGATTTTACTCTCAAGATAGTCGGACATCGTGAAAGAAAGAGAGGTGTGCTAGGAAGCTACTAGACGCTTTCACAAAAATAACTCAAGCTATGGCAATTTATAGCCACTGTGGTAATATTATATTATTTTTTACACGATTTGACACATAAACAACCAGTACTCAAATATGAAAAATAGCTGCAAATGAATGTATCCAAATGTGGCCATCCTAAGATAAAATTAGAAAGTAGTACAGTTGTCTAGGTAAAGCATACTAAGAAAAAGTGAGCATTGACAAATGCTATGCATACATGCCTGGATAAGTCCGGCTTCGACTCAGTGCCCTGAAGATATCAAAATCTTCCAGGATTGGTTGATGGATAAACATGTTCTCATTTTGGCTTAGCCCTAGCACACGCAGATAGATAAAATACAAATGTTTACATGCAAGATATGGTTTTTGCTTTGACACCCGTTCCATGAAGTGTGGACATGTGCACGATGGCTGGTTGCTAATACAAACTTTGTACAACCCGACATGACCATCTTCACTTTTTGTCTCTACTTTGAAGACCTCACTAACACCAACTTCTGCACATATCTCTTCTACGACCTTCGCTCTCAGGGCTAGTGACTGATCTTGCGAGCAACATCCTTGGAAATGGAAGTCCGATACCGTACACGCAGACCATCTCACACTGTGGCTCTTGCACTGCCTTAAGGAGTGGATGTATCTTTTGACTTGAAAGGAGAGTTTGTCATATTTTGTTCTTGAGAAACTGGCATTACATTAGATACTCTTTCTTTGCTTAGCTCCACTTGATACCCCCCTTCATGCAATATTTGTACCTCATCCTCCGATAGGTTGGTGCCCACATGCACGGGCCAAGTGTGTGGTGGATGCTGAGGCTGCAGCATCGAGGCTGCGGCTCAATGTTCTGGTCTACTATATGGCAATGCAAGACATGATCCGGACAAAACCAAAACCAATTATGCACCACACCATTTAGATGTTTTTGATATCCTTCAAACAATGGAGCTGGTATACCAAGGCTAGAACCTGCTATACTGCATCCACACCTGGGTCCTCCTCTTGGCGTGCCGCTACATGGAACCCCACTGCCTTGTGTTGTTCGGCGTATGACCCACATTGCCTCATTGACCTTGTGCTCAACTACATACTGCCCACTAGAACTTATACTTCGTTTTGGGGTTTGTGATATCCCTTCTTCTGCAAAGTTGATCTTATGTGGTCTTCCACACTTCTTGCGATCTTTGGTGACCGAGTTGTACTCAAGCCTATGTGATGCATCATCTTCCACGTTGATAACCTCATTTGGCTTCCGTTTTTGCCTTGATGTCTCCTTATCTCCTGTTAATAGAGTTGGTTGTTTATACATTGGATTGCCCTTAGTAGCCGCATTCACTGCTCTTATCACTTGGCTAGGACGTTTTTCATGGCGTTCCGTAAGCTTTTGTATTGATGGACCCTTCCCAATGTGTTTTCCATGGCTGTATGAAATGGCCTTTGTTCTCTGTAAGATGGAATTCGCAAGGTCGGTTGTAAATGCATAATATAATGAAAAAAACCCTCCCCTGCTAGCCAGCTACCATGCTTGCTCTCCGCAAGGTTAGTGCGTGGAGTGTTTGGTCCATCAGAGCTACTTTCTACGCATGTCATAATGCCACCCCAATGTGCAATACGAATTTCCCACCAACTAAGCCATGAATCCATGTATGGAATGTTACGGTCTATGCAATGACCGTTACGCCACCTTTGGCGTATCAGAAGAGCCTCTACTGCTGCAGCCTCTTTTGTTGGTTCTTGCCTCCACTTTGTGTGTGTTGAGAAGCTTGCACCACATACTTCATTGTGTGGTGATTCAAGCTTTGCTTCCAATGGAAAAGACAAGAACGCTCTCGGCCGCTCATTGTATTGGTCTTGTCACCACCATTGAAAACAATTCGAACTGCATTCCAATTTGCTTGAGCTTCATCAGCCATGTAGCCAAAGAAATTAGCTTTGTCACACCCACATGATATCATTACATCATTGAGGAACTCCCAAAACAAACATTGCATTTCCATGTCTGTTTCATTTCACAAGTTGCAATAGTCAAAAGGTCTGCAAACAAATTGTTTTAGAGAGAGTAAAAGGCAAGCCACAAAGCTCTTAAGGTGCACCATGTACCTTGGATCATAGACATGACAGGCCATAGTCACCCAATCGTTAACACGTATGGTGTGATCAAACTGGATCCACACACGTCGAAGATCGCCATCCCGATCTTGTCTCATTCGGTTCACTAGGTCCACACCGGATGCTGGACCAATTGTGGACATTTTGAAGACATAACATTTCTCCCCCTCCATACCTTGACCAGGAAACCAACTTCCATGGAAAAACTCATATGTGCATTCTCGCTTCAGTTTTAGGAGTGCATCAATGCCAAAAGATTCTTTGTCAACCCCTCTACGTAAAATAAATACTGACCTCCGAAACCTATCAATTTAAAAGTGTTTAGATAAAAAAATAATTTAGCATAGAGTTTTGCATCGAAATAAGAATCTAGGAAATGCTCATACCAGTTATCTTGCACCAATGGCCCCAACTCCTCAGCGATTGCAAATAGTTGTTGCTCGCCTAAAATTCCTTCGTTGGTGTTGTTGCAAAGAAGTATTGTACTTATAATTTCTTTTGCCAAACACATTTGAACCTTCTTGGCTCCTGCGTGTGGGTCAACAGTCAAAATCCTTTGCACCATCAGCTTGGTGTTGTCCATTAGTGTTTTGGATGTGCCGCTGGGCACATCGTGTCGATGTGTGCCACGATGAATCATGACTCTAGTGGCAGTCTCATCGGATGGCATGACATAGTATACTACACAATCACATGTTGCAATACAGAAAGCAATTTCCTTACAAAAGTGGCATGTAAGGCTCTTATCTCCAATCTTACAATATTCCCCAGATCCAGTTGCCTTTTGTATATACTCGTTGAAATGACTTGTATTGGGAATATGATAATTAACCAAGCGGACACATTGTTCATTCATGCACTTGAGAGATCATATGCAATGACTAAGACCCACTACACCTGGAAAAACAATATTGGATGTAGTAGGCTTCGACTACAAATGAGGATCATACTTATGCTCCATCGCATCCATATGGTGCAACTTTCCCATGGTAGGTGGAAATTCTAGAACGAGATCTCCATTGTAAGACCTTGGAATCTTTGTAACTTGTTCCACTTCTTTTATTTGCATTAACAACTTTGTCAATGTGCCCTTCTTTTCGGCCTGTAAGAGTTTTTGTCTTGTACTTCTTTTGAAGCTGTTTGAGGGCAAAACTCGAGGGGGGGTACATAGATATATTAACTCCTTTTGACCGAATTGCATCTTTGATGGACTATCCACAATGGCAATGGGAATCATGCTAGGTGAGCCGGCATACTGTGGTTGATGGGATACGTTGGCTTTGTATTTACGTGAAAGCTACTCATCCAGTACATAGATGAATTCACCCAAATTGTTGAGAGTCCTCTCAAGAGGCAAATTCATTTCAATATCACCTACTTCGATAACAACATCTAAAGTTGTAAATTGCATTGGAGAAATTAATTCTAAAAAAAATGATTCAAATATTATAAATTTACCATGTAAAAGGATAAGAAAACTCTTTACCCAGGAAAAATGAAGAGCAAGCCATAATATTATGCTAAGCAAATAATTAAGCACAAGATCACATTGTATAAACTAAAACAAATTGTTTATATACTCACATCTAATAAATAGCCGTTATAAATTCAAAATTAATATTATTTTATTAATTTAAAAAATTAATGTAAAAAATACCAAATATTTTGTAAAAAAAATTTGTTACAAAATATTTGTTTGTGACTGTGTGATGACATGAATTTTTTTTTTTTTAATGTTTGTTTAAAAGAGATGTGTGAATAATCGGATGTACTAAGGATAGAGAAGCGCTATCTATGGGGGGGAAGGCGGGGCAAGGGGCGTGGAGGCGAGCAGGCGGGCCGGGCCGGAGCGTTTTGCATGGGCGGGAGCGGAGCATTAACGCAAGGGAGGCGGAGGGGGGGGAGGGCGGGGCGTTAGCAATGGGCGGCCAAGCGTCCATGGCCAGCGCGTTGGCCATGGGCGGGCACACGCTCCCACACGAGGTTGGGCAGGTTTTGCGTGCAGGGCCGCCAGTTAGGGCGAAGGCGGAGGCAGAGGCGGAGGAGCGCTATCTATCGGAGGGGAAGGGGGGGACAGGCGGGGCAAGGGACGCAGAGGCGAGTGGGCGGGCCGGGCCAGAGTGTTTTGCATGGGTGGGGGCGGGGCACTAACGCAAAAGGGGGCGGAGGGGGGCGAGGGCAAGACGTTGGTAGTGGGCGGCAAAGCGTCCATGGCTAGCACGTTGGCCATGGGCGGACACACGCTCCCACACGGGAGTGTATGTCTGCGCATGGCCATGGGCGCATGTGTGTACTCTGCCTCTGGCCAACATGGCCATGGCAGTCCACATGGACACGCCGACCGTCGCGTGTCCACGTGGACTCGCCATGTGTACCGTCGCTCGACGGCCACGTCGCCTGCGATGTGTACTATCGTTGGGCGACAGTACACGTGGCACACCACGTGGTGCCATTTACGACGTGTACTATCGTTGGGAGACAGTACACGTGGCACCACGTGATGTGCCACATGTACTGTCTCCCAACGACAGTACACCTGGCAGGCCACGTGGCCGATGCGCTACCTGCGTGGCAGTGCGCGTGGCCACGTGTACTGTAGGTTGACGACGATACACGTGGCGAGTCCACATGGACACGCGACGGTCGGCGTGGCTAGCATGTCCACGTGGACTGCCACGTGTGTGTGTGTGTGTGTGTGTGAACACCACACACCACACACATGCGCCACGGAGGCGCGTATGTGTGCGCACACACCACAAAAGCACACACACGCAAGCGTACGCGCGTGTGTGTGTGCACCACACACACGCGCCTGCGTGAAGCGTGTGTGTGTGTGTGCACATACACACAAACGGCAGCGCCTGTGTGTGTGTGTGCACATGCACACGCACACGCACATGCACATGCGTGCACGCGCACACACACACGTGCACGCACGCATATACACACACACCACCATACACACACACATACATGGCAACACACATAGACTCCTCTCTCTCACACACACACACAAGGACAAAATAATATAATTAAAAATTAAAATTAATAATTTTTTTTGAAAGCTTTATAAAGTGCATTGATCTTCTCTTTTCACTTTCTTCTTCTCTATTTTCTTTTATTGCACAGATCTCTTTTTGTCTCTCTGTCAAGTTTCCTTTTGTTCACATCTAAAACTCTAATCTACAAATTCTCATAAATCATCCTATATCTATTTCTCATAAATTATCATGTATCTATCTTCTTTTTCGCAAGCATGAGAACAAGAAATCAAACAAAAAATACTGGTGTCGTGGATGAAGTTGATGTTACTACGTCACAAGAAGTACCTCCGTTATGTACACAAGATACCCAACAATCTCAAGCCTTGAGTTCTTTAGATCGCATTGTGTCCATCGTAACTGGAGTGGATGGAACATCACAATCAAGCGCCGACCCAGTCATCGTGTGGAAACATGTACCGCTATTGAAGATGTAAGAGATAAAGCATTTGGAAACATTGTCGACAAGCACACTTCATTGGGTTGGGTGGATTCTCATAGAGTACCATACGATGGAAAACTTCCACGATTGCCTCTATGTCAATTTCTCTCAAACCTCGCCATTCGCACGCATGATGACCATGTGGCCGATTTGCAACTCTCCATTGCAAACAAAAGCTACCAACCAACCATGGCAAGATTTATTGTTAGTGAACGGATTCCTGGGGAGGATCACAAACAATTTACTCGTCGTCGTCACGCTGCGAGGGATCTTGCAATGTCATATGATTTGGATGAGGAGCTTCCCCAAATCCCCGAGTTTAGTCACATGGTCGAGAGGTACTTTGTGGTTTGGGATGGTAATCACTGATTGGAGGCATGGATGCGGTGGATGAACGAGAATGACATTCCAATTGAGAAGGCACCAAAGGTGGAGTGCGTTCTAGTTGATTTTCAGCCCCATGAGACAGCGGTGTTTCTATTGGTTTTGGGTATTATCAATAGGTGAGCCCTTTTTTTTTGCGAATGTAAATGCATCTTATTTTTAAACTATATAAATTACAATTGATTGTTTAACAGGGCTACGAGGGTTTCAGTGCCTCACACAACTGCTCATGATATTTTCATGATGAGAAAGCTAGGGTTGGCGGACCCTACTTCACTTTTGCAAAAAATCCCCTAAAGAGCGCGTTTGGCAGCAGAAAGGCCTTTGAATTTTAGAGGTCCAAAAAAGTCAAAGTGGTTAAAATTGCCAATGGCTTTCCTTGCGCAACTACTTTGGAAGGTATGCTTTAAACCAATGGTAAATGAGAATATGTTTTGATTGCGAAATCTTATTATGTGCATTTTGATTGAGTCCTTGGAAAATGATAGGAAGAGTTCGATCATATGTTTAGTAGTAAAACAGAAGGGTTGCCATCAAAAGGGAGTTTTGACTATGAGTTTGCACCTGACGCATACGAGGAAAGCATCAATCTAGCGCTATCTCAAATGGAGCAATACTTTACGCGCAAAGGACTTGAGATAGCCACCATTGCAAATCAAGAGAATGGCAGCGATTTTTTCCAGAAATGTATATCATTTACAGGTTGGGGCGAGAAGACCTCGAAAATGACACCCTCGAGAGTGGCAGAGGTTACGCGTACATGCATTAGCCCGACAGAGTAAGTAAAAGTCATTTAAATAATTGGATATATTTCTCTTTTTATTATGTAGCAATAAAAAAATAAGTCTCCCTTTTCCTTTGATAGGAAGTGCCGCTTGCTTGATTTTCTCCAAGGCGGTGATGCATCCTTGAAGGAGAATGGCATCGGTTTGACGGAGAAGGCCTGGATCCATGGCTTCGATATCACATGTACTGGTGGCAATTGGAAAGGTTAGATTTAGTGACATCTGCACCAGGTAGCAATTTGTTGATAATGTAACTTGTGCCTTATTATTTGCTACTTCTGCAGGAGAGTGCTTGAGATGGCCGAGAAAATGGAGGCCGAGAATCATGATGTTGCTATCCAACATGAGAAGGCTGAAGGTAGACATGGTTGCACACTTGCCCACACATTATTGATATACAGACGCAAGCACTTTGAGAAGGCCTTCAAGAAGTGGAGTGCTCGGATCAAGTTCACATAGGAACCCGAAGAGCAACCCCATTTTGCTTGTACGGCACGACGCTTGTTGTACAGGTTTGACATCTTTAATTGACAAATTAAGAATGTAGTAGGACACACTAATCTTGTTCTATGCAAATGAAAACATTGTGGTCTGTCTTGTAGATGGTGGAGAGATGCTCGTGTCTTTCCCATTCCCGAGCACCCCAGTGATGCATGGTGCAAGTCGGAGAGAGAGGAGACACGCTTATATCCTGACGAGTGGATAGATGACTTGCGGCCAAAGGGAGCTTGCTCAAGTGTCCTTGGTGGCTGGACTACCCGAACGAGGAGTACCCACCCAAAGAGGAAGAGCTATACATAGGTATGCCTCTATATAGTTTTTACCTTTGCCATGAAGCAATAGAATATGGGCTCAATAACTCTTCTTCTTTTAATTAATAGCGGAGCATAGCGCGTCACGGAAGAAAGCGGTTGTGATAGAGGACGCTCTATCTCCAAACACATCAAAGAAACCGGAGAAGAAGAAACAGACCTCAAGGAAACACTCGCAAGAACAACCGGATGACAAGCAACATGGGAAGAGAAAGAAGAGGGTTGTAGTTTCGAGTGACAATGACATCGAGGATGTGGTTGCGGAGTATTCTGTAGAAGTCAGCGATAGTGCTCATAGCCTTGGTGCTATGATCCACAGTGTACCGACACTATCCTTCACTCCAAGACCAGTGGGGGGCATCCAGGAGTCCCCTCCATGTTCACCATCACATGGTAGGGCTGCAGAGGACCTATCAGACATGGCCAGAGTTGTGGGTGATAACCATCTGGGTATGTGAAAATGGTTAATGTTGTGTTGTTCTCTTTAGCATTGCTTGAAAGATATATTTGATGTTATGTTGCTACATACAGATATGCATGTAGAGCCATGCCACCTTGCAGTGCATGCTAGTGCCAAAGAGTTGGCAAAAGCTATTCCAGATGTGTTGTGCAATGATAGGTAAGCCACGCTTATTTACAATCATAGTTATGTGCACAATTTTGGTGCTAACAAAGATTGCATGCAGTTCTATGCAGTCACTACGTAGATTCTTGGGCTCTCTATCAGGAACAGGGCAGATGAACCCCAGCTTGAGATTGGGTGGCGTACGTTTGGTGTACATGGCCTTTCCCTTACACACTAGGCCACATGCAGCTAGCACGGGTGGGGTTCCAATGGGATAATGACCTTGTGGATGCTCCATTGCTTCTTGCATCCGAGTTTCTTTTGGTTGATAGCATGATTGTGGTGACATATTGTGCATAACATCTTTCCATTGTCACTTCAAAGGCAAAGGGAGCTGGTTTCCAGTTGCTGAGGATATTGTACTTACGGCTACCGGAGGCTAGTTGTACGACTGTTCAAGACTATTTAGAGGGGGCATGTTTTTTTTTTGTTTTGATAATGAATAGTAACTTCGATGTTTGTGGGTCAAAAATTAATGTTTTACTTGCTCCCCGTAGGTTGGTACTTTGTTGCTGGCCATTTTTTTACCCCCTAGAACTGGTGGGTGTCGGCTTTTGAGGTACGATCGAGCGGATGGAGAGATTGCAGCAAATGTATGTGGCTTCTCTGCAGATGATGACATGTTGTGGGAGAAGGTACCAGGGTCAGATTCCACACAGTGGACGCTTGATCATATGGGAGGTGTTGAGAGAAGTCCAGCGTTTGCCAGGTGGTAGAAACTTTTTGGTAGTTTTTTTTTTGTTCCTATAAAATTATAGGTATAATAAATCTAAAGGTTAATTTTTTTTGTAGATGGCTACTAGGTATCTTCACAGACATGGGAGATGCTGTGTTTGATTGTTTTGTAGGAGTTGGGACATTGGCAGCATAATGTTTACTACTACATAGACATTGCATCAGTTGTGAGAAGGACTAGGTAATTTTCAGTGCTTGTTTGGAGCCAGCTCAACGCCTACCTTCCGATTTAGGCTCGACATTGATGTTTCATAGGAGTGTCAGAGCTCAGGTAACTCAGAAACTGAAGCAGGTGTCCGAGCGGCTTCATCCGCTTGACCCACCGTTCCCGACACCACTCAGCAGTCAGGGGGGGTAGTAGCCGCACAATATCCCACTTTCACAGCCCCAACTTTGGCATGGCGTGCAACTGGACCGTCTCCCAGTGCATTTATTGCCTCCACATCTGAGGCCCCACCCAAGGTTGATCCATTGCCTCTTTCAATACCTACAGCCCCCCCCCACATATAGTTCGTACCCTCCTGGGGACGATCACAAACAATGTACTCGTTGTGTTCACGCTACGAGGGATCTTGCAATGTCATATGATTTGGATGAGGAGCTTCCCCAAATCCCCGAGCTTAGTCACATGGTCGAGAGGTACTTTGTGGTTTGGGATGGTAATCACCGATTGGAGGCATGGATGCGGTGGATGAACGAGAATGACATTTCAATTGAGAAGGCACCAAAGGTTGAGTGCGTTCTAGTTGATTTTCAGCCCCATGAGATAGCGGAGTTTCTATTGGTTTTGGGTATTATCAATAGGTGTTGACCGCTGGGTCAACAACACAACATAACTCAAGTTTCGTACCAAAGTCTTATCTTTTGCGAGTTATGAAATACTACGGATTATGGATATAAACGTCATTTGTAATGAGTAGCTATTCTAGTTTTAGAAGCCGGGGTGCAATGGCACTTCCAGATTGTAAATACAAATCCATATGACCTTTTCAACCCCATTTTTGGTTAAACCTAAGGTAGCCTTAGTATATAAGGTACCTAGGTCATTTTGTAAAGAAGACATTTAATCATAATCAAAACTTAGCGCTGCCGTCTACTGTGTGTGAGAGAGAAAGAGAGTGAGTGTGAGCTTTATCCTCCTGCTACGCCCGACTCGCTCAACACATTGGAGATCCGACTGCACCATTGCTGTAGGCTCGAGGAGAGCTACGCGACAATGCCAAGCATTCCACGCGAGACGAAGCGCATACGCCGACTCATCTACGAGCTATTTGTGGCCGTAAGTGTATCAAACGATGTCTGTTTTCTACGTGCTAGTAGTCTATAGAATAGTGGCGACATAAGCTACGCATAGGTACTCATAAATTTCAGTTTCAGGCACTTTCAAAATTCGGCTCTGTCATCCTACGCGTTTTTCGCAGATGGGTTTAGAGTGAGGGTTTTGAGTGTAGAAGCTTAGGGATAGTTGTATCCTAGTGAGGGAATGGTGTTCCTTAAGTTTCATATGAATCTGGCCTGATTAGGTGAGTTACTTTCTGTATGTGTGTATGTGGCTAGGTGGTGTAGTTGAGAGCAGTGAGGTTCTTGATTGTGGTTTAGTTGGCCTTCCAAAGTGTTGTATGTGTAGGATGGTCTCAGCCTGACAAGCTTAAGAGATTTCCTCAGTGTGCCTATCGTGTCATATGTGTCCTCGATTGACATTGTGTTGATCTAGGTAGTGTTTGCATGCACTTCATGGGTGTGTGAGTCGCTTCCCGTCCAACATTGGCGCCGTTGCCGGGGACACAAGGACCTAAGTAGGTTTCCTACTAACACTTGTGTGATGGTTGCTTGATTTAGTTTCGGCTAAAGAAAGCGTTTTTCTTAATTGGATCCGGAAGAGGATATATCGTGATCAAGTGGATAGCCACAAAGCGTGTGTCTTGCCGAGGGTCTGCGACTAGATAGGTTTAGTTAGGATCAGTGGATTAGAGTAGTTGTTGGTGGTCGAGTGATTTGTGAGGTGATAAAAGCGTTTACTAGTCCGTGTGTGGCAGTGAAGCGTTTTTCTACTGATAGATACAAAACCCCATATGATTTGTAGGAGTAGCTTTAGGTAAGTGATCCAATTCTGATCTAGAGCTATTCATCATTGAATTATTTGCTAAAGTGCTTGATTGCATTTGAAATCACGAAAAAGTGTACTTTTGAGGGTAAAAATGCATTAAACAAGATTTTATGGATATTTTTGTATGACTGACTGATGCTGTGCATATAAAAGAGCATTTGCAAGGGTTCTGCGAAGAAAACCTGCAATTCTGTAAACATAGACATCCTACGCGTAGGATGTCTCAAGGGGGTTCTGGAGACCAAATTTGAAAATTCTGACTGCACCAGTGTGTTCAGAAGGGGGGGTTTACCCTAAGTTTACATTGAAACTAAAGTTTTGACCAACTCTTGACACCCAAAAGACCAAAGACGGAGTGTCAAAAACGCGAAAACAAGAAACTTAAGATTCTGAGCACAATTTTGCATAAAAACTGGTAGGAATGCTTGAAAAGTAGTGCTCAAGACTTGGGGAGGCCTCTGGATGAATTCTGCCAAAAATTTCATCAGTAGACATCCTATGTGTAGGATGTCTCCAAGGCATTTTTGGTAAGGAATTTGGGAAAACTGAGGTTACCAGTGGGTTCAGAGGGTAGGTTTTACCCTAGTAACATATTGACTTGAGTGTTTTTCCCTATTTTTGTTGACCAAAAGCCAAAAGGCGGAGTCAGAAAGCGTAAAATTTCAGCAAAGGCTCTATTGAGTGATTTTTGCATGTTTTTGCAATTGTGAAGCATACTTGCACTTGCTGAGAGCATAAGGAAGCACCAGGGACACTTCACTCTCAAAAAATCAGCAGTAGACATCCTACGTGTAGGATGTTTACAAGGTGATCTGGGCACTTTTTTGAAAATCTGAGGTTACCAGTGTGTTTAGAAGGTAGGTTTTACCCTATTTTCACCTGGAAAGTGGAAACTTGACCAAATTTTGACAGATCAAAGCCAAAAGACGAGAATTGCCAGACATCCTACCCAAATTGTGTCCAAGGCATAATTTTTGAGACCAAACCATAGAGTGACTTCAAAGGCATGTTCTAAATGTTGTATTGAGTGCATGTGATAAATTTCAGCTCATTTGGGTGAGAAAATTGAGTTTTAAGCAGACTTTAGTATTTTTGATTGAAAAAGGCAAGGATAGCTAGTTTTGGGGTCTTTTGAAATCCAAATCAAAATCTAAGCATACCACTGGGTTACTGACATCAAGGGGAAGCTATGGGTCAAGTCTAGGGTCAAACAAGACAAAAAGACATCGTACGCATAGGATGTCGTCTGTGTGATTTAAGACTCTAAACACATTTCTGAGCATACCACAGTGATCAGCACCTTAAGGAGAGTCTGTGGTTCAAATTTGGGTTCATTCTGAGCAAAAAGACATCCTACGCGTAGGATGTCTACTGCATAATTCTGAAACCAAAATTCTACTTTGACTATACCATGCTGTCATATAGCCTTAGGCAAGCCTCCTAGTCAATTTTGGTCCAATTTGGAATTGAGTTGACTTAGGAATTCATCAGAACAGACATCAGGCTTCTAAAGCAGATTCTTGATCATTTGACCAACCTATAGGTGTCATAATCAAAAAGTAAAAATAGCTGTGAGTTAAGCACATCAAAGGGAAGCTACAGTGCAAGTTTGAGCTAAAACAGAGCAAAAAGACATACTACGCGTAGGATGTCTCTAGCTTGATTTAGGACTTCAAACCAACCTATGAGCACACCGCTGTGATTAGCACATCAAGGAGAAGATGGGGTGAAAATTTCAAGTCATTCTGAGCAAAAAGACATCCTACGCGTAGGCTGTCTCAAGGCCATTTTTAAATCCAAATGAAAATCTGAGCATACCATTGTGTTGCTGGACTTAAGGGGAGTCTCTGGACCAAATTTTGTTAAATTCTGAGCATATAGACATCCTACGGATAGGATGTCTCTAGGCCAGTTTTAGGATCCAACTGTAATTTTGACCATACAGAAGTGTTCACAGTGTCACAGGGATCCCAAATCTTCTTTCAAAATTGAATTTGGACTCTTTTTGACCAGTCTAAACTGCAGTTCACTGTTTTGGCCATAACTTTCACAAACGGTATCGGATCGGAAAAGTTTTTATATCAAAACATAGCTTGAGAGCGGCTCTACAGATCTTAGTGCAAAACTTGATCTACATTGAGCAACCATTTAGTTCAACTTTGAAAAAAACATCGTTTAAGGCCTCAAAATTCATCCGCAAGTTAGGGGTGTCTGAAAGCGACAATTTGCGAGAATTGTGACAAAACGGTTGCGGTTTTGGACATAGTTTCGACTTTTCCCTAACCAAAGCACTTGAACACAGTGGACTAAGTCTACTTGAACCAAGGAAAAGCTCTTAAGCCCAGAAATCATGTCTACCCTAGATTCAAACGCAGCTTACACAAGCTTGGAGATCCCGATGATAGAGGAATATCCTCCCACAATGGATCTTCCAAACTTGCAATTGATAAAGACCCATCTTGTTGAGAGAGTTAGGATGATTGGTCATGAGAGTGAAGGACTATATAGATACATTGACGACAATGAGGTCAATCTTTATAGGTGCTCAGATCCATACCTAGAAGAGATAACGGATTACAAGCTCTTATATGTCTACACATACGGAGTCGATTGTCAATGGAGATCTATAGTTGTCGACAAGTATGGACGAGAATACAGAGTTGTAGAAAGCACAAATCCACAGAATGTACTAGAAAGAGGTGGATATTTGGTCAATGAAGGACCACAAATGCCTCCACCAAACACGGGAATTCCTAAAGGAGTTCCAAGAAGCGAGCCACCAGGATTCCCTTCAAGAGCGATAACGAAAGAAGGATTGGGAGAGTCTCTGGTTAGACTTGTAGACAATCGACGAGTTAGACCATCCCAAGTCAAAGGTTAGGTGAAAGATGCCCCTAACTTTGGGACTTTCACACATAGGAAGCTTCTCAAGCACCTTCCTCATTAAGTTTGTATGGTCTTTTTTTGACTCAAGCACCTTCCCCCCCATGCATGGGAAGATTCTCAAGCACCTTCCTCATTAAGTAAGACAAGTACCTCAAGTACCTTAGTCATCAAGCATGACAAGCACCTTAGGTGGAGTTCCCACCTCAAGCTCCTAGCTTGCCTAAGGTCAAAGGCTAGTTTGGGTCGGGTTCCCACCTCAAGCTCAACCCTAGTTCGCCTAAGGTCAAAGGTAAGTTTAGGTCGGGTTCCCACCTCAAGCTCAGTCCTAGCTTGCCTAAGGTCAAAGGACTTTTAACACTAACCATTGGAGGTCTTTAATGAAGCTAACCCTAAGGTCTTTTAAGCTCCATTACTTAACCTTTCTCTTTGACATACCATCTCTGATTTGGGCCCCTTTATCATTGGTCCCGTGTTGAGATAGATCCATAAGCATATGTCTATATTCTAACCCTTGTTCCCGTTTATTATCCCACATTAAATAATCAGTTTAATATAAGAAAATCAATTGGGTTGGTAAGATATTAGATTTAATGACATTACCTCTCTCTTAAAATCATAGTCGTCCTCTACTATGAGGTAAAAGAGATACAGCCATAGTCATTAGTCAATTTGTTCTAAGGGGTAGAGGATCCCTTTTTACCGTACGACATCATTCCAAGATGAATGACTAATCCTTTTGGTGCTTGAGAGACATAGTTGCCGGAAGCATGTCTGCTCTTTAGTCCATTTCATCCTCCCAAGTAGAGTGACAAATTCGACATGGTGTTTGAGAGACGTCGTCATCCCAAACATGATTCTTAGTATCCATACTACTTAAATTTGTGCATAATAAAGAGAGAATTAGTCTTATAAGACAAAAACATTGATCATTTAAAAGAAACATGTACATTTGCTTATTCTAATGTAGCATTGTAAGGTTCATACTATCCTTGAGTTGGATTCCTTGCATCCATCTAGCATCTTCAAAAGGATAATTTTTTAACTTAATAAGATACCATTGGATAATCTTACCATGTCGTAGTACCTTGTCTGCATGCCGAAGGATAGCTTCGGGTCGTAGTACCTCTTTTTGATCTTTGATTTTGGGAGGGTCTTCAATAATTGGTTATTTTGGATGCTCTCCTTTGTAGGGCTTGAGTAGGCTCGCATGAAAAGCATTGTGTGTGAGCCAATGGTTAGGCAACTTGAGTTGATAAGCCACCTCATTGATTGGCTTCAAAATTTGAAAAGGACCATAGTATCTTTTTGCTAGTTTAGCATAATACTTTTGATGGCCCGTAGAATTTTGGCCCATCGTTTGCCTCAATTGAGCCTTAGGAAACTTAAGTAAGACCCAATCATTTTCTTTGAACATTAAGGACCTTCTCTGCTTATCAACAAAAACTTTTTGCCTTAGTTGGGAGATGGATATAGCCTCTTTAATCTTTTGAAAAGATGCTTGTAGATCACGGCTATACTCATCGCCAACGAAGATCTTCCCATGTACTTTAAGTAGCAAGGGACTTTTAGGTCTTCCCTCTATGATTTCAAAAGGCACTTTTCTCGTAGAAGTATGGATAGTATTATTATATGCATACTCTGCAAGAGGTAAGTACTTTTCCCATTGTGAACATTGATCTACTTTTGTAACATATGTCTTTAGTAGATCAAGAATCATAAGATTAGCTATCTCACTTTGGCCATCCGTTTGTGGGTGACATGCCAAAGAGAAATTCAATCTTGTACCTAGATTTTTGAAGAGACCTTTACAAAAATTAATGGTCATTCTAGGGTCTCTATTTGACAGGATGGATGTTGGAAATCCATGGTGTTTGAAAATCTGGGATATGAAGAGAGTTGCCATTGGGTGTGCCTTAATATTAAGTCTTCTTGACAGGGATAAAGTGTGCTTGCTTGCTAAACCTGTTGACTATTGTCCATATTCCCAATTCCCATGGATAGACTTGGGTAATCCAAAGATAAAATCCATGGATATACTCTCCCATTGTGAATTAGGAATTGGCAATGGCTGGAGTAATCCAGGTTGCTTCCCTCTATCGTACTTGGTCTTTTGGCATACCACACATTTTGAAACATACTCTTGTATGTCCACTTTAATGGTAGGCCAATAAAAGTACGTCCCTACTCCTTGAAGAGTAGGTTGTGTGCCTCTATGTCCCGCATAGGGAGGAGCATGGGATTCATACATGACTTTCTCACGAAGGGAGTGGATAACACATAGCCTATTGCCATGGAGAATATAACCATCCTGAAAGGTGAATGGTTCCTCTTCTTCCCAAAAGCAAGGGCTGACATTATTTCTTTAAAGTCAGGGTCAGTAGCATACTCATCTATCACAAAAGAGAAATCATTGTGAGTTGCTATTGACACATCATTAACTTTTGGTCGTCGTGAAAGTGTATCAGCCACTTGATTGTGCTTACCATCAATGTGAGCAATGTGGAAATTAAATTATGAAAGAAAATTTGCCCACCTCATTTGTTTCTCAAAAAGCTTTTTTTGCATCGTGAAGTACTTGAGACTTTGATGGTTTGTTCGTAAAATGAATGGTGTCCCCAATAGATAGTGCTTCCATGTGTCTAGGGCATGTAGAACAGCTAGCAGCTCTTTCTCATAAATGCCTAAGACCCGTTCATCTGTGTTGAGCCTTTGGAACTCGTATGCTATGGCATGCCCTTCTTGAAGCAAGACTGCTCCAAGGCAATCACCACAAGCATCACATTGGACCTCAAATGGTTTTGAGAGGTATGGAAGCATAAGGACTGGTTGGGAGGTAAGCTTATCTTTGAGCTTGTAAAAAGCACTTTGCTCCTTAGCAGTCCATGAACACTTAACTTTTTTCTTTGTCAAGTAATGTAATGGTCTTGCTATTTGAGAGAATTTTGCTATGAAAAAAGCGTCTATAGTATGCACACATACCAATAAAGCTTCTTAGCTCATGTAGATTTCTTGGATTAGCCCATGCTTTTATTACCTACAACTTTGATAGATCCATATGGATACCATCTTGAGAGATAATATGACCTGAGTATTGAATCTCTTGAAGAAAAAATTCGCTTTCTTTTGATTGAGAAACAGCTCATTCTCCCTTAATGCTTGAAAAATCACTTGGAGATGTTTCTTGTGTTCCTCCAAGGAATTGGAGTAGATGATGATATCATCAAAGAACACTCCAATGAATTTGCAGTAGGGTTTAAAAATTTTCTCCATTAATCGATTGAATGTAATTGTTGCATTAGTAAAGCCAAAAGGCATGACTAAATATTCATAAAGGCCAAACGTTGTACAAAAACGGTCTTTAGGATGTCTTGATTCACTATCCTTATTTGATGGTGGCCACTTTTAAGGTCAATCCTACTGAATTAGGTAGAGCCTTGTAGCTTATCAAACAGATCTTCTACCCAAGGTACAGGAAATCTGTTTTTGATAGTGATATGGTTTAATGCGCGATAGTCCACACACATGTGGTATGTACCATCTTTCTTTTGCACTAAAAGGACTGGAGAACAAAAGGGAGAGGAACTAGGCCTCACCATCCCTTTGTCTACCACTTCTTGTACTTGCCTCATGATCTCCTCTTGTTGAGCTTGTGAAACTCGATAGGGAGGTTTGTTAGGCGGTGAGCTTCCTGATAGGAGCTCAATTTGATGGTCATCATCCCCTCGTTTTGGAGGTAAGTCCATGGGGATATCATCAATGAACACATCTTGAAATCCTTATAGAAAGTTAGATAAGTCTAACTCTTCTTGATTCCTACCATTCACCTTTGATGAATCATTAGGAACTTTTAGGGATTCTTTGACAAAAATCATGTACACAAAAACTGAGCTTTTCATTGATTTATCAAGGGCGAGAGGATTTACAAGTGGTATAGTATGACCAGACTCATTAGCATGTATATACATATTCTTTCCCTTGTAGGTGAAGTAGATTCTCCTTTTAGGGAACTTCATGTTGGCAGCCATGCGGTTGAACCATGGTACCCCTAGGATAGCATCCTCATGTTGGAGAGGAGAGATAAAGAATTCTTCCTTGTCGGCATAGCTTTGGACATGAAGCCTCAACTTCCCAATCAAGGGAGTAACTGAGGCTTGCTGTCCCTTGAAGGTGGCATCGGCAGTTACAGCATCTCCCATCTCAAAAGCTTGAATGTCCAACTTGGTGGCCAACTCCATTGATATGAAGTTGTGAGTAGAACCAAGGTCAAACAAGATGAAGGCATCATGCTCCCTTACCTTTCCCCAAGCATAGGAGAGAGGTGATCCTTTACAATGAGCATCCTCTTTTGGAGCTTCGATACTGGAAGCTCTAGGAGTCTCATTGCGAGCATTTCTTTTGGGGCAATAACGATAACCATGCCCGTGCTCCCCACACTTAAAACATTTGTGATCCTTGCGAAAAGTTTCAAGATCTTCAGGAGAGAGTTTAGTTTTACCATTTTAAACTCCTTTCTCCTTGTACCAAATGTTGTTGTTGTTGTTGGAATGGCCTTGGAAAAATTTTGGGCATTAATTTTTCCCTTTGCATCACTTTTGTCTTTATTTTCCATGAGCATGAAATTCCGTCTAACCCCTTGTTGGAAATTGATTCGTGAAGCAACCATGGTATGGTGGATTACTTCGCTGATAGAACCAAGCCATTGAGAGTTGACATACTCAACCATCTCTTCAGGTAATCCCGCAAAGAATTGTTGCTTTTTCTCAGCTAAGTCTATCTTTTGAAAGACAGTAGCCTTAAGATGTAAATCCCAAAACTTGTCCACATATTTGTGGATAGACTCATGAGAGAGAAGCCTCAAACTCCTCCATTCGGTGAGCACTTTTTCCGTTGCATCGCTTGCAAGGAATTGCTCCATGATGGAAACTTGTAGAGTTTTCCATGTATTTGGGTCTTCGCCATGTCCACAAAGGCTAGCCCACCATTGACGAACCAATTTTTGGAAGTGCATAGCTACATGGCGTAGCTTGGAGGACTCCGTGAAGCCCTCGTCTTCAAAGGTTGCATCAAATTGTTGGATGAAGGCCAATACTTTGTCAGTAGCACCAAAGGTGAGAAAAGAGATACTCTTTTCTCCCTCTTTGAACTTCTTGAGCTTTTGTGACCTTCACCATGCAGGGTAAGATTTGCGATGTCCTCCCCTCATATATTCTCTAGGAGAATAGTCATAGCTTCCATCGATAGAGAGGAAGGTGAAGAAGAAGGAGAAGAGGGCGACCTCTTTCTTGCCCTTTTCTTCCTTGGTTTCCTCTCTTCCCTTTTGGAGTGACGAGGAGAAGGACTATGGGTTAACCGTTTCCTCTTGGGAGGAGTTGGCGATCGTTTAGTCCACCTTCTTCGTGGAGCCACATCTTCGGAAGAATTTAGGGATACATTTCTTTCTTGATCTTTGGATTCCTCCTCTCGTATGGAGGAGAGTATTCTTTTGGGTGTCTCATCAAGAGGCCTCGTAAGCTCTCTCTCCCCTTGGAGAGGAAAGGAAATCCCATAAGCACGAAGTTGTTGAGTAACTTCACGGGGTTGCCCATAGCTTGTTGCAACCTAGTGACAAGATAATTAACAAACATGGGGGCATCATCATTGGCACCTTCATGCACAAAATCAAAGTTATCAATGTTCATTCTCCTCTCTTGGTTATTGTCAGCCATGCTAATTAAACTTATGTGTTTACTTAGTATATGCTTTGGCAATTCAAAACCCTAGTTGCTACTCCTCTTAGCCTTTGAAAATAGACACTTAAGTATCTACACCCAGGGCTCAAATTGGTTAATTATAGAGAGTAGTGGAGTGAGTCTAACATAGAGAAGTTGCTGAGGGATAGCTCCCTTCGGACTTCTTATGTCTCAATAATGGTAAAGCTGTAGGCAAGTCTCAAAAGACTCTATTATTAAGACTAAACCCGAGGTGTGCACCATATCCCACATAGTGGGCTTAGCAAAATCGATAATAGATCCCAGTCCCACTTACTCTAATATAATTAACAAAAACAACCATTAATAGGCTACTTAAGGACCTATCTTCTTGAGCAAGAAAAAGAAACCAAATGCTCTGATACCAATGTAATGGAAATGGCCTATGAATTTTGAGAGTAGAGGAATTAGAAAATTAGGCGAAACACTTTTCTGAGATTACTTTGTGAGCATAGCAGGTGAACTTAATTGATGGTAGCAACATAAACATTGTACTTAGTTAACTTCGCATGAACAATACTTTTGCACGAGATAGAGTTTAGAGAACATGACAATAGTTGAGGACCGGATTCATACGGAGCCGTGGTCCCCCCTCCAATAGGCATTTGTATTTAGGGTTTCTCCCATCAAGAGAGACTTGGTACAATACAACCTTTGTGTTCCTTGTTACCTAGGTGATGCAATGAAGATGGAAAGCTTCATGCATCACAAGCATAACATAAACTTTGTAGAAAGCATTAACTATCCCAAGCCTCAGTCCCAAGGCCTCAAACACCTTCGAAGGTGGAGAGAGGTAGCGGGGAATGAGGATAGGGAAGAGGAAGAAGAATCATTCCATAGGAGAAATAAATAGTTCCTTACTTATCATCACTCTTCTTGCTAGCATACATAATAGCATAGTAATGAAGATGGAGAAGATGAAAAGCTTAAGCATTGAAGCATGGCTCTTGGTTGGATTTGCATTCCATAACCAAGAGTGTTGGTGTAGGCTCTCACTTGTCACAAGCTTGGAGAAGGAGGTGGAGTTCCTCAACTTTCACCAAGTGAGAATGGATCCACAAAATGAGTATGTGTGTGGTGTATCCCCGTAGCACCCCCCTTGCTTGCTTGGGGCGAGTTGTGAATTTTCCACATGCTGCAAGCTCATTGGACCCCTCTCCCCCTAGCCAGTCACATGCAACATGTAGTCAAGTACATGGGTAGTCTTTTGACAAGTGCCCTCCTTACCCCTTAGAGAGAGAGAGAGAGAGAGAGAGAGAGAGAGAGAGAGAGAGAGAGAGAGATAGAGCTTGAAAATATCTAGATATTTGTTGGATGGAACTAGAAGCTCATTGGACCCCTCTTTAGCCCAATCAATAGCATTCAAGCACACCATCTGGTTAAGCTTAGGGAGAGTCTGACATGTGTCCCGTGTGCCCTTTGAGAAAAGGGGTGCCCTTTGGGTGAGTGGAAGGTTAGGTCAAAGATTCCCCTAACTTTGGGACTTTCATGCATAGGAGGCTTCTTAAGCACCTTTCTCATTAAGTTTGTAGGGTCTCTTTTTGACTCAAGCACCTTACCCCCCCGGATGCGTGGGAAGCTTCTCAAGCACATTCCTCATTAAGTATGACAAGTACCTCAAAGTACCTTAGTCATCAAGCATGACAAGCACCTTAGGTGGAGTTCCCACCTCAAGCTCAACCCTAGCTAAGGTCAAAGGCAAGCTTAAGTCGAGTTCCCACCTCAAGCTCAGCCCTAGTTTTCCTAAGGTCAAAAGTAAGTTTAGGTCGGGTTCCCACCTCAAGCTCAGCCCTAGCTTGTCTAAGGTCAAAGGAATTTTAACACTAACCATTGGAGGTCTTTAATGAAGCTAACCGTAAGGTCTTTTAAGCTCCATTAGTAAACCTTGCTCTTTGAAAGACCATCTCTCATTTGGTCCCTTTACCATTGGCCCCGTGTTGAGATAGATCCATAAGCACATGTCTATATTCTAACCCTTGTTCCCGTTTTAGTTTAATATGAGAAAATCATTTTAGCTAGTTAGATATTAGATTTAATGACATTCTTAATAGTCACCGCATTCAAACCATGGTGGTCAATGTTGGGATATAAAGCCCAATGTGGTCGCCCAGGTAAGTGGGCGGGCCGCCAGGTATGTAAACATATTCTTTTGTAAAAACCTAATAAGAACTCACTATGCTCTACACATTACAATAGAGCGAGTTCACTATCCTTCAACTGGTATCAGAGCTCAGATCGAGGCTCGGGGCAGCACTGCAGGAGGCTAGAGTCACCAAGTCAAATTGGAGTGAAATTCGACAGACGAAGACACGGCTCCAAATCTTGTGGGGTAGCTCGAAGGACTCGGTGTTGTCAGAATTTCATTCTGAGGTCATCTCGGCCACCGTTCGGCTTTGACAAAGGTCTACGCAGGCCATTTTCGACTACGTGGTCTCGACGGGTGCAGATCCGACTCTGCAAATTTGGGGTTTTTCGGCCTAAGACTGCAGGTGCTAAGGATATCCACACTCCCAGAGTGTTGATTTGTGGCTGTCTACACATCGAAGGACGGCTCACAGTTCTTGGAGGCGTGTCACATACGACACGGGCGCATCTACACACAGACTGTAGGCGACATCCACTAGTTCATCAGGTAGCTTGTGTTTGCTGCTTGATATTCTAGATTTCATCCTGACATTGCAGGTACTTCCACATGGGATGTATTGTCAGAGATGATGTATGTCTATTGAGGGTTTGCTGGCTGTGAGTCACGCAGCAAACAACCGCCGCAGCGGTTACAACATACAGTGGGAAATTTGTGGATGTATGACTTTGTGGGAAGTCTATGTACTGTCAGATTTACTGCAACCTTTTGTTGAGGGTCGAGTGAGGTTCTATTGAGCTGGGGGATTCTCGAATGTTGAGATCCTTTCGGCGATACAGGTCTTGGAGCGATCCCTCGAGCACCCTTAGATAGGCAGCTAGGATGTATTGACTGTGAGTTAGACAGTTGGGATTGCATCTTTGCTTTACTGCCGTTGAGGCATTGTCATATGCTTACAGGATAGTGAGAGACAGTACAGGTGCAGGACAGGTTTACCCGCAGCTTACAATGTCAGAGAGACAGTGTTTTTTGAGCTGTTTTTTGGTCTGTTTTTGAGTACACCAGAGCCATTTTACAAAGGAGACTTTGCCGAAATTTATGCAAAATCTGAAGCTTTCTTGGTTCCTTTGATAGGTTGATATTGGTTCAGAGGTCAGTTTACACGGGAAACTCTGCCGAATTTTTCCCAGGAAAGTAAACCACTGTGAGGCGTAGCTATGGCTGGATCACAGGACACTGCTCTTTACAATATCAAGAAGTTGGATGGAACCAATTTCCCATTGTGGAAGAAGCAGATTTGGCACGTGTTGGTACAAAAGAAGCAGATAAAACCTATAAAGCTCAAGGGGATAAAACTAGAAGATATGGACGAAGATGAATGGAGCTAAATGGATGAATTGGCACTTTCTACCATTATGCTGACTTTGGCAGAAAGCGTTTACTTCAATGTAGCAACGAGATGTCGACTTATCAAGCATGGTTAAAGCTGAGTGATCTTTATGAGAAGCAGAGTGCAGCTTCACATGTATACTGGCTTAAGAAGCTTGTTGACTTGAAGATGAAAGAAGGGACACCTATGTCCAATCATCTGAATGAATTCAACACAATCTATAGTCAGTTGTCAGCTCAAGGTGTCAAGTTTAATGAACCTGTTAGAGCTATGTTCCTTTTGATCACATTGCCGGAAAGTTAGGACACTTTTCGCACAACTTTGAGTAATTCTGGACCTCCAGATGGTTTGAACGTAGCAGGTGTAGAAGGAAGTATGCTTACTGAAGAAACCAATAGAAAGACAATGGACAAAGGCAAAGGAACAGCCTTAGTTGTCAGGGGAAGGACCAAAGAAAAGTACAAAGGTGGAAAGAGGAATCAGTCTCGTAGCAAGTCCCGCAGTGCTAAAGGCAAGAGTGACATAGAATGCTACCATTGTGGCAAGAAGGGTCACATGAAAAGAGACTGCAGAGAATGGAAAGCAGAAAAAGGCAAAGAGAAAGCTGAAGACCATGGTGAGAAGAACAAGTCCTCAGTGAAGATTCAAGAAATAAATGTGACAAACACTGTTGCAGAGGATGACAGTCTAGCGTCATGAGACATCTACTTCTTGAAGAATACAATGGACTCAGCTCTTCTTACAGCATCTGATGGAAATGCAGTGAGTGACCGGATTATAGACTCAAGGGCATCACTTCATGTGTCTCCAAACAAGGAGTGGTTTACCTCTTATGTGACCACTAAAGATCATGTTCGGCTAGGCAATGGGCAGACATGTGAGATCTTAGGTGTTGGAGATGTTCAATTGAAGTTTCAGAATGGCTCTTCTTTCACGCTAAAGAATGTGAGACATGTTCCCGCAATTGCAAAGAGCTTGATCAGCACAGGGTTACTTGATGATGTTGGCTACGTCACCACTTTTGGACAGAACATGTGGAAGATATCCAAGGGTTCTATAACAGTAGCACATGGAGTAAAGTCTGGAGGACTTTACATGATTTATGTATCAAATGTATCTAAAAATGTAATCAATGTAACCGAGCAGTCGAACGTTTCTTTGTGGCATAGCCGGTTAGGACATATGTCCAAGAAGGGAATGGAAATCTTGTCTCGTTCTGGTTATTTGTTTGGATTTTCATTTAATGATTTTGAATTCTGTGAACATTGTCTGTATGGTAAGCAAACACAGTAGCCACATAAGCATAGAAGCAGTAGAAGAGATACACAGTTGGCACTTGTTCATAGTGATTTGTGTGGACCTATGCCTAACCTATATCTAGGGGGAGATTCTTACTTTATGACATTTATAGATGATTACTCGAGGAAAGTATGGGTTTACTTTCTCAAGCACAAGGATGAAGTGTTTAGTGTTTTCAAAACGTTTGTGACACTTGTGGAGAATCAGAGTGGCAAGAAGCTTAAATGCTTACGCACTGACAATGGTAGAGAGTATGTTTCAAAGGCCTTTCAGGACTTTTGTGAGTCAAAAGGTATAAAACGTGAACTTATTGCTCCTTACAATCCTCCTCAAAATGGTGTTACTGAGAGGATGAATAGGACCATACAAGAGAAGGTCAAAAGTATGTTGTCTAATGCACAGCTGCCAAATGGGTTTTGGGTTGAAGCTGTATCAACAGCTGTTCATCTTGTAAATAGATCTCCTAGCAAGGTTTTGCAGAAGGATTCAGTGCCAGAGATGGTATGGTCAGGCAAAATGCCCTCATACAAGCATCTCAGAGTCTTTGGCTGTGAGGCATATACCCACGTTCCAAAGGAATTTAGGAACAAACTTGAGCCAAAGAGTAGAAAGTGCATCTTTCTAGGCTATGGTAATTCTGGTGAGATGGGGTACAGACTTTGGGATCCCGAATCGAGAAAGGTTTTCCGCAGCAACGATGTTCACTTTAATGAATCCAAATATCATTCTAAACCAAAGAGGGTTGAGGAGATTAGAAGATTTGTCTTCCAAGAAGATGGACCTGCACGTGCAAGACAAAATGTCAGGGCTCAAGAGGAGCAAGGACAGGATAGAGTGGAACCACAGGTTGTGGCTGAGCCTGAGCCACCTATTGTGCGTAGATCTGGACGTGTCACGCGACCTCCTGATAGGTTTGTTCCATCTATGAACTATGTCATGTTGACTGATTGCAATGAGCCTTCATGTTACAAGGAAGCAGTGCAAATGAAGGACTCCGGGAATTGGCAATTGGCCATGCAGTCAGAGATGACAGCTCTGCATAAAAACAAGACATGGAAGCTAGTTAAATTACCACAGGGCAAAAAGGCTCTACCTTGTAAATGGGTTTACAGGTATAAGATCACCACTCATGATAGTCAGCCAAAGTACAAAGCAAGGCTTGTTGCCAAGGGCTTTAAGCAAGAACAAGGCATTGACTTTGATGAAGTCTTCTCTCCGGTGGTCAAGATGACTACATTGAGATGCTTTCTTGCATTGGTTGCCATATTAGATTTGGTGTTGCACCAAATGCATGTCAAGACAGCGTTCTTGCATGGTGATTTAGATGTGGAAATTTACATGCAACATCCAGAAGGGTTTGTTGAGAAAGGCAAGGAAGATTGGGTATGCTAGTTGTTAAAGAGTCTTTATGGCTTAAAACAATCACCGAGGGCATGATACCATAAATTCCACAAGTTTATGCTTTCTCAAGGCTACAAACGTAGTGAGCTCGATCACTGTCTATATACAAAGAAAGCTAAGGATGGTAGTTGGCTGATCCTTATTTTGTTTGTGGATGACATGTTGATTGCTGGCAAGCACTTGGAAGAAATTTCAGCTTTGAAGTCAAAGATGGCAAAATCGTTTGACATGAAAGACATGGGTGAGGCAAGTCATATACTTGGTATGCGCATTGAGAGAGACAGATCAAAGAAGTTGATTTGGTTATCTCAAACAGAGTATATTGACAAGGTTTTGCAACGTTTCAATATGGAGAAGGGAAAGACACTGAGTGTTCCATTGCCACCATATGTGAAACTTAGCAAACAAGATTGTCCTGTGTCTGAGGAAGAACAGGCTGAAATGGATAAGATTCCATATGCGTCTGCAGTGGGTAGTTTGATGTATGCAATGATTGCTACTCGCCCAGACATTGCATTTGCAATGCGAGTAGTAAGTCGATACATGTCAAACCCAGGCAAGAAACATTGGGAGACATGAAAGGAATATTGAGATACCTGAAAGCTACAAAGAGTATGTGTATATGCTATGGGAGTCAGGAGCTAAGTGTAAAGGGTTTTACAGACTCAGATTATGCAGGTGACTTATACAACCAAAGGTCTACGTCAAGGTATGTCTTTACATTGGCTAGTGGAGCAGTATCATGGCGTTCTAGATTACAAGATTGTGTTACTCAGTCTACTACAGAGGCTGAATATGTTGCAGCATCAGAGGCATGCAAAGAATCAATTTGGCTTAATCGACTAGTAATAGATTTGGGAATCAAAGAAGAGATGCCTGTGTTATATTGTGATAGTCAAAGTGCTATACAATTGGCTCACAATCTAGTTTATCACTCAAAGACAAAGCATGTGGATGTGAAGTATCATTTCATCAGGGAAATGCTCGAGGATAAGCAACTTCAGCTTGTCAAAGTTCACACCACAGAAAATCCTGCTGATCTACTTACAAAAGGACTTCCCTCAGAGAGCTTTGCGCATTTTCGCAAGCAGTTAGATGTAGGGTAGTACATCACTTCTCTACATCTCTTGTATATTAGCTTGTATAGTAGCTTCGCTCACACTTAAAGTACCAGATTGGAATTTAAGTGGGAGGTTGTTGGGATACAAAGCCCAATGTGGTCGCCCAGGTAAGTAGGCGGGCCGCCAGGTATGTACACATATTCTTTTGTAAAAACCTAATAAGAACTCACTATGCTCTACACATTACAGTAGAGCGAGTTCACCATATCGTCGTGCTCTTCTTCTCGCACTCTCTCTCGCGTCGCACTTCCGCTCGTACTCCTTCAGTCAAGACACATGTACATGCTACCATCTTTTTTGTTCACCAATAGGATAGAGAAATCCTATGGTGAAGAACTTGGTTGAACAAACCCTCTGTTGAGATAGTCAGCAAGATAATGTTCCACCTCAGCGGCCTTAGAATGACTCATTCTGTAGGGTGGTTTTCTAACCAATTTATTTTCTACAACCACATATATGCCCTGTTGGACAAATTGTGTCTTCAATAATCTTGGTGGTAAATCATTAGAAAAAACATCGTGAAATTCCATTGACAAATCTTTTAATTGACTAGCAACTTTTGCTTGTTGAGGAGAAAGTATAGTAGCCATTGCTGGAAGACAAGAGAGAGAAGCATGCGGCACTCAGGAATTTTCAACAGAATCCGCATTTGAAAGTAAATGACACAAAGAGTAACACAAGAAAATTTCTTCTATTTCATTATCAGAAGTGAGCTTCATAAGCTCTGTTGTACATATCACTAGTGAGGAAGGCACATCTTCTCTCCTAGAAACAACTCATGTGCACCATGGGATTCAAACATCATATTTTTGTGCTCGTACCTACACTTAAGTGATGATCCTCGGCTATGCAACCATTCTCGACCAAGTACCACATCTTCCCTCTCCATCTTCATAACCTGGAAATCCAAGGATGTGGAATACCCTTAAATTTCCAATGGTACAACTCTCATATGAGTATCCAACACTTCAACATCATAGCCATTCATTCCTGCTACCTTGTAATGGTGGGAACTCAGAGTTTGGGGCAATCTAAGCCATTTCACTAACTTAGCTAATGAAATTGTGAGTAGCACCGTCATATACCAAGATGTGTACCATGAGCCCTTGTATAGATCTGTGCATACACACTACCTCATATGGGTTGAAGGTCCACTGCCACATGGAAGTTGTTATACAACATTCATGCACCACCTTAGTGTGTGTTTCCTCTAGCTTGGAGAAATATGAGGAATACTTAAGAGGCAACAACTACACTGTCTACATTGCTTTCTCCTTTCCCTGGGCAACATATTTCCCATTTTCCATGGCTGCTTCCTAAATATTGAAAACATAATTTTTCCTTTTTGGCCTTTTCAAGTTCTTTTGTAGAAAGAGGCCCTTGAGACCCCTTGGGTTTCTTGGCTGCCTCTCTGAGTTGGCTACAAAAATCTTTTTGCCCATCCTATGTGTGCATATTACCATGTGTATTATGAGGCACATGAGTACTGTGTGGTATCTTATCATCTGAATCATTGTGGATGTGAGCTTTCGCTATGGCCTCCTCAAGTGTTTTGGGGTCTTGAGTCTTGACGTGCTTCTTAAGCTATGGTGTCAGACTATGGATAAACACACATGTTTTGAAAGGTGTATAACCCTTCTCACTTGAGAATAACATCCCAATAGTGCGATATATATTCTAACAATGAATTATGTTGTCGCATGGAAAACTTGTCCCAAGCCGACTGCCTCATCTGTGGGCCAAAACTCTTTTCAAAATATAGCCTCAAAGGCTTCCCAAGTCTATGGTATGATGTTCTTCTCCTTGGGAGTTATAGGCCTTGCCGCCAAAAGTCAGACTTGTTTGTAGTTCGTTGACTGCATCCGGAGTATGCCGTAAGTTGTAAATTCCTTCCCTCTTGCTGAGAAAGATGTTTACTGCATCCTTATTGTGCTCTACTTCCTCCCCGTTAAACATTGGCGGCTTTGTATTGTTTTTACAAAAGATCCCCTTTGGAGTGAGAGAGTGCAGAGAATCCAAAGGGGAACCGTGTCCCTGATCAAGAGCACCCTTTCCCTAACCAGCTTTGTGCTCATGCACGTGTGTATCAACATGGTCCTTGGCTTGCTTTTTCATAATATGCACCACTAAAGTGGATAATTTACTAACATTTTCATTTAATGATGCATAATTCCTTTCCATCACAAAAATGCATTCTTAAAGTGCTCAAAATTCATGAATATCAAGTAGTTCGTAAGTGTCATCTCCTCTCGCAACTTTGTGGGTACCCTCCATGAGCGTATCCGGCCACGATATCGAGCAATATGTGTTTGAAAGGTCAGTTGGGAAGGCACGGGACCTTTGTCTATGTAAGGTGTGTGAGAGAGAGAATAACAGAGACTAAAATCTTTGACAATAACCGTAATCATCAATTAATTGAGTAGAGTGTAATCGATAGCCAAGGTGGGTTGTTAACGGCACCGTCATTTGGGTTAAATAAAAAACTAGGAGTTTGAGCTCTCTTTATGAGATTAAGTGGGCCGTTAACGGCTTTGTGACTTATCAAGATGATTATTCAATTTTAAGCTGATGACGGTGATGGAGATCTCCTTCATGTCACTCTCCTTGCTTCAATTGCCTCTTGAACTCTGCAAACTTTATTCTCGATCTCTCTGTCGCTCTTCATGCTTCAATTCTCATCAAGAAGTCTTCAAACTTCCTCCTTTGTTTTCTTTCCACTACCTTAATTGCCTTCACAAACTCTCTTCCTCCTACTCTCTTTTCTTCCTTTAATTACCATACATGCTCTTGATTCTTACCTCAAAGTCTCAAGATAGAGAAGCTATTTCTTTCTCCTCTTGCCCCTCACCGACTCTTCTACTGCCCCACTTTGTCTTGCTCTCTAAAAACCCACATGGCTTCATCTCCTCTCCTTCTATGCCTCTATTCATTTCACCTCCCTACTCTCTAAAACCATAGGGGCTTCACCATGGGCTTCATCTTGCTCACCCAGCCATGACTTCACCTCATGATGCTCTTTGACCTCGTAGCTCTTCCCTTTCTCCATGTCCCCCCCCCCCCCCCCCCCCCCCCCCCCCCCCCCCCCCCCCGGACCGAAAGAAAAACTTCAAAAAACACCCCCCTATCTAAGCAACGAGGGTATCGTTGTTGCCAGGGTCATGGGATACAAGGCTAGTGATGTGGCATGGTGAACAAGTGATGAGGTCAAGGAATCTATGTTGACTACATACTCTTATTGGATTATATTAGGTTTTCATTCCATACATGCACCAAAAAATCTATATCCGAAGCACAACACCACGCTACATGGAAACCGAACATTTATAGGCAGCATGGAATGTCTGAATACTTGTGGAATCTCTAACAGAGATGCGTATTGAACTATCTTGCATCAAAAATAAAGAATCACATAATGTCACAAAGAATGCTCCTTATATTGAGAGAGACCAAGAAGAGATAGAGAGAGAGAGAGAGAGAGAGAGAGAGAGAGAGAGAGAGAGAGAGAGAGAGAGAGAGAGAGAGAGACTCGTAATTGTTTTCATGTCTTTGCTCATACCAAACATTACAATTATAGCCTTAACCTACCTCCTAACTGAATCCAACTAAGCCTAATAGAATCTAACTAACCAACATTGATTTCAAAGAAATATCCGATTTCCAAGAAATATCCAACTTAGCAACATCTGACTGAGCAATACCCGATCAACACATGGCTCGTCCTGATGGTGGATTTCGTAGAAATCCGACACGGATTCACATATCCCTTTATCATAGTCAAATGCCTTATCGCATGGCATATGATTACAAAGATTTGAGAATAAAACATGTTGGCAAAAACATAATGATTTCATTTGGCATTGGTTCACCAAAAGATTCCTCCAAATACTTGTCCAAGATTGTGCTACTTGCAGGCTCTCTGTCTCTAGGTACTACATACGATCTTCTCTTTACCAGTATGCCTCCTTTGGATCACTTCATCCTTGTCAAGAGTCATCTTCAATCAGTCCTCGGAAAAAAAACTTGATGTCAATGCTTTGATGCAGTTTGTATTCCCCACGCTCATTGCCTGTACAAATTCGTTTACGTGCATGGTCCACGATATCCGAGTAGAGACGCTAAGGTTGTACCTTTGGAAGGAAATCTGCTAAGCCTGCTCACACTTTGTACTACATCAACAACTGACTCTACCACCTATTCAGGTTCAGAAAGAACTAAATTCTCAATTGTATTTAACTTTTAAACTTCAACATCAGGGTTGCTCATCAAAGGGCTTTGTCAATGTGTAGATGTAACCGCAATCAAGGCAAATGTGAGTAGGTCTAGCCATCTGGGCCTCTGGAAGCTTTTCGCCAAAGTGAACACCTCCTCCAGACTGCTGCTCGAGAGAAAGTCCAAGTGGCTTATCCACTTCCACCTCAATGGGTTTGTTGGCACGAGTTGTTCTTGCTCTGATCGCAAGAAGGCGTATGGTCGATCTTCCTCAACACGTACTGTGGTCAATCGCCCCACTCACAATCCCTGCTTCTGATACGGATGTGCAAAAGAAGGAACACTAAGACTGTGTAACTGCAGGTGCCAATTGAGACGAAGAACTTGATTTTGTGAGTAGGGAAGGGGCCGAGGTGGTGACAGATCTCTGCACACAGAATGCAGACGCCATGCTTAGCTATGTTTGTGTGCATGTCATTGACTTGCATCTCAGCAGTACAAAAAATTGTAGGGCTTCATCACTAAAACATCACGATCGCCAAAGTGTTAAGGGCATTACACCCTCAATAGGGAAAACACAAAGACGACTCTCAAAACAGCCTACGTAAAGATTGAGAGAGAGAGCAAGAAGGAAGAGAGAGAGAGAGAGAGAGAGAGAGAGAGAGAGAGAGAGAGAGAGAGAGACTCATAACTGTTTTCATGTCTTTGCTCGTATCAAACATTACAATTTATAGCCTTAACCTACCTCCTAGCTGAATCCAACTAATCCTAACAAAATCTGACTAGCCAACATCCGATTTCATAGAAATATCCGATTTCGAAGAAATATCAGAGAAATATCCAACTTAGCAACCTTTGATTGAGCAATACCCGGTCAACATAAGAACTAAGTATACAAAGTCTAGTTACATTTTGACAAGGTACACAAATCACAATCCATCATGACCCAAGTCATAGAAACTGCAGTAGCAAAAAAAATCCAAACAAGGTCTAATAACACTCACCTATGGCCAAAACATTAAAAACAATGATTTAAGTACTTAAATTTAAAGATTAGGCTCATTTTGACATTTTGTCACAAACCACAACCAAATTTGTAGTGCTTCCACTTGATTGAAAGAGCATGAAAAGAGGGACACAATACAAGTTTAAGAATTGAAATCTAATTACCCAATCACAAGATATGACAAGTTGGAGCTGAGAAGCTGCTTGAGCATATGTAAAACATAGTTCTTTTTCTTCAAAAAATAAGCCTTTTTTCCACACTAAAGTTATTACCTTTTATACCTAGGTCTTTTTAAACAGCAAATGGTCGGCTCACATGGTCCTTTACGAATACATGACAAAACTACAACTTAGGGAGTCGACTTGCTACTCTCGGATCAAACTTACACACTATGTAGTTACACTAGCGCAAAAAATAATAAAGTATGACTTCCTTAAAAGTGTGGTGTCCTGCTAGATAAGCATTGATTTAATGAATTTGCCAATACAACGTTGATATAAGATAAGGCCGCCTACACCCTTAGTCTCAGACAAAAGTGTCGATGAAGTGTGGCTTTGATCAATCGAAAGTGTGGAGCAAAAATCTTTTTTTTTTGTTAGGCTCATCTACATGGTTAGTATGTCAGGGGTTGAATGATCTACACGGCTAACATGATCTAGCCTTGGATTGGCCTAAATACCTGGTCTAGCACAAAAGAGGCATGGTGTCTATATTGGTATGGTTGGTATTGATTTCCTACCATCTACTACGAGTATTTGAAATCCTTTCAGAGTTAGAGTTCATGAAGGGAGGCAAAGCAGCCTCACCTTGAGAACCAAGGAGATGAAGATATCATCTTTGAGTTAGATAAGATCTAGTAGGGTAAAATGTGAGTCAGGAGATCACTAGAAAATTGCACAAACTACAAGTCAAGAAATAGGTGAGAGCCTAGTTTCTAAGTGGGTTTAAAGAGAAAGAAACTAAGGGAGCAAGAAGTACAAACTCTGACCAAAAGATTTAATGATTTGGTGAATGGTAAGATTAAACCGCAACATGTTTTCAAAGTGTGGTCTACCTGAAAAATGTCTCTATTGGAACACCTTTGTCTCTATTCAATTGTAGGGTCAAAGCACTGACATGGAATCTAGAAAGAGTAGAAGGCTAGACTGAGTTAGATATAAGAAACATGATTTAGAAATCAATGAAGAAGGCCATAAACCAAGAAACAAATTGTCACGTAAGGATTCTTGGATTCGCTGAAGAGGAAAGCAAAGAAAACAGTGAGAATATCTAAAATAAGTAGGTTGAAGGGACAATTGATTTGCATTGCATAAAATGTTTTGAATAATTAAAATAATACCACATTATTTGCAATTACTAAACTTGCAAATTTGAAATAGTATTAGTTTATATCAATCGATAGCTTATCAATTGATGTAATTTTTTGATAAAAAGCATGTTTTGACATGCATTAAGCAATCAAATAATTTTAAGTCAAAAATATGAAGACTCTCCCTCTAGGTACACTAATGCAATAGCCAATCAAGCATTGATTCAACACCGGCAAGCAAGCTAGGACAAAGATGAAGAGGATGAATAAGATGAAGACAAAGATGAGGAGGACAATGATAAAGATGACACTACGAAACCTGGCCTAGGTACATATTCAAATTCCAATGACGATGATGATGACAAATACAGATTCTCTAAACCAATAATGATCAACTAAAGGGGCTGAGAAACAAGAAGCACTCTAATCATACTCTACATAGTCTTAGTCAGCCTAACCCGAACCCAAACAACGTGCCTAAACAAACTCCCAATATCCAATAGATTAATCATACTCAATAGCAATTGGGGTTTAACTGCAAGTATAAGGGGAAGGTCGTTTAAATAGAAAGACATTTAGACTCTTAGGCTGACCCCCTTTGCTCAACACAGCTTTTGAGCATGAACAAGAAGCTAAGGCAAGGAAAGAATCTTGAGATCGAGACATGAAAATGATGCTTACTCAAACCTAGAGAGATTCAAAATTTTGTATGTCTCAGCCATGAGAATGGTAGCTCATTGGAAAGCATAGTAGTATCATGATCAATACTAGGCATGCCATCTACCCTCTAACCTTAATTTCATTGAAGTTCAATAGAATCCAAGAATATATGATTGCCAATCTAGATGCACAAGAGAGTCGCCACATCCAAAATCTTTTTACAATGAATACATGATGTTTGAGGAAGTCCTATTGGGGAACAGATTGGCATATAGCTGCACGAAGGCAGTCGGAGATGAAATGAAAGAAAATTTGTACAAGCTACAGATTGCTTGAGGGACACTAGATCATAGGGTGGTAGTGCCACTGGAACACAATGCATCAAGTAGTAGAGTTAGGGGGACTAGAAAGACCTTGTGAAAACAAGAACACGTGCTCAAGATGTTGTTTTATATAGTTTGGGTCACCAAGAAAGTGATGCTAGCAAAAAATGACATTTTCCTTTACTATATTGAGATTTGCAAGACTCCTTGGCATGATTTTTGCATTTCCTTCGAAAGACAATGAACTCAAAAGTTTTTACCCAGAGTCTACCCAATGTGCAATGAACTATTGGATTAGATGACTTATGCTCGAATTTTCGACCAGTTTTGAGACTAGAATGAGCATATAAGTGCTCTAGGGGTAGCTTGGAAGAGGATACTTGAAAACACTCCACAATTTGTTCAGTTAAAACATGACTTTTCCAAGTTTAGAGAGATGATGAGCGAGTGGAAAGCCCAGTTGGGACAACTAGTAAGACATACAAATGACTTATCACAAATGTCTACAAGGCCAATCATGAGCCTCAGTTTAGGGAGATGGCCAAGATTTCGAAGGCTTCTTGGGTGTTGTGGAATGTTGTAGACCAAAAATAATAAGTTTAGGCAACCATGGAAGCTTACATGTAATTGAAATTTACCTCCAATTGAGCCTCTTCCTCACTACCTTCTAAGCTAATTGATAATGAGAGTCTCCATACTTTTCCACAATTACCACTTGGTAGGGATATCACCTTTGCTCTTCGTAAGCATGTTTTGAATTCTTAAATCAAACATACATTTCAAAATTTTTGGAGAGTACAAGAACTTTGAAACACACGCACACACCCCATGTACAACGGCCTCACAGGTAGGGAGAGAAGCATCCCATCACACGCACACACCCGCATATGGGAACAGTTCCTAAGGACTTGGAACATGTCTTCAGGTCGCCAAGGGGGGATTGAACCCAAGACCTTAGGCATCCCATCACACGCACACACCCGCATATGGGAACAGTTCCTAAGGACTTGGAACATGTCTTCAGGTCGCCAAGGGGGGATTGAACCCAAGACCTTAGGCACAGAGGCTATGACTCTACCAACTGAGCTAGCACCCGTTGACTACATTTCAAAATTTTATCGCTAGACTTGCCTTCAACTTTGACGTTAAGATAAGGAAAAAAAACAACTAATAGTCTCCTTTTCGCAAACCACAGCAGACATGGAAAAATCTCTACATGAAGACATAGCTTTGGAAGCCAAGCTTCTATGAGAGCCTGTATCCATACTTTGGGCATTATTCTCAGATAAACAGCTAACATCAGAAAGAGCAACCTAACATCAGAAAGAGCAACCGCACCATTGAAAGACTCACGAAGATAGTGGTCATCCTCATTCTCACATAAATTGCATGTCCCAAGGGTTTGCACAAGCCATATTGCCTCTAGAAATAATAAGTTTAGGCAACTATGGAAGCTTACATGTAATTGAAACTTACTTCCAATTGAACCTCTTCCTCACTACCTTCTAAGCTAATTGATAATGAGAGTCTCCATACTTTTCCACAATCACCACTTGGTAGAGATATCACCTTTGCTCTTCGTAAAGAAGAGCATGAGCATGTTTTGAATTCTTAAATCAATCATACATTTCAATTTTATCGCTAGACTTGCCTCCAACTTTGACGTTAAGATAATGAAAAAACAGTGCTAATATGGACGCTCGGGCGTAAGAAAAACTCGGAGGATTGGTCTAAGACTATTGGTGCCTTGTTGTCAGCAGATGGAATGCCTAGGAAGGGGGAAAACCTTGGCCAATGGTAAATAGAAGATCTCAGAAGGACATGATAATTGACCTTGTGTATCAAGGATAGGGGGGCGGTTCGTAAGGGGTGGCTGCCCATATAGCTGATGTAACTATGGTCCCTGGATGATGTCATGGCTCAACACTAGCATGGCAAGACCTTGTAATTTTTTGGGATGATGAGTATAATTCACTCAATTGTGAGTTCTGCTTTTTTTTAAAAAAGATAATGAAAAAACAAAAACATTACCTCTTGCTTTAACATTACCTAGTTACGATTCAAAATGTGATATGAGCTTAGCAACCAACTTCTTATTAGCCTATGTTTACAAGTGTTGTTTTCACTAATCACGTATTTTCTTTTTTCGACAAAGAAAACCCTAACCTCACTCTCTTGCATGATTTCTTCGAATTTGACCATCGTAGGGTTTCTTCTAAAAACCCGAATGATTTTCATAGAATTGTTCATAATTGTGTAAGCAGCAATGACAAGCCTATTACTTGGACACATACCGTGGTTAAGTATCATTGTAAATTCTTAATAAAGTTAATCTTTTGCCACTCACAATTATGAGTATGGCAAAAAAAAACATGGGAAAATTACCAAAATACCCCTCTAATTTGAGGAAATTCCCAAAATACCCCTCAAATTTCAAAAATTCCCAAAATACCCTTGTATCTATTTTGGCCGGAATGTTCAAGATTTCTAATCTTCATTCGTTTTTGACAATTGAGATCCGTTTTTGAGTGCTCAGCATGTAATTTGTCACCAATTACCATCGCAAAAAAGGCAATTATGTCTAAATATAATGAAGCAATTCATCTCCAAAGCCTACGTAACCAACTCAAATTGTAGTTTTCGCATCTTGTACGATAGACAATCACTCTTCTTGTAAAGACCTACAAAAAAAATTATTTTTCGAGAAATTTAGTCTCACAACCAAGGATATTTGGGGAATTTTGGAAAATTTGAAGGGCATTTTGGGAATTTTTGAAATTTGAGGGGTATTTTGGGAATTTCCTCAAATTAGAGGGGTATTTTGGTAATTTCCCCAAAAAACATTACCTACCCGTTTAGGAATAAAGACTTTCACAGACACTGGTTGACAAAGGTAGAGTGAGAGAGAGAAAAAGCACGTTGAAAAGTATGCACTTGAGTATGTGAATATAAAAATATAAAATTATTAACCAGTTTTTCAAGGTAGAAGAATTGATTGTGAGGAATCCCAATGTCGAGCATCATTGCACCTCTTTAAGCTGTCCCGCTCAGTGCTCAAAAACAACCTAGGTTTAGTGTAGTCCCACCTACAAATTTTAAAATTTACTCTAAATTTTATATTTGAAGGTGAGAAAACCTACAAAATTTTGGAAAAATTAGTGTAAATTTGGTGTAAAAACCTTCAAATTTTGTCAATTTACCTCTATTGTTTCACATATGTAAGTTTGCCACATTTTTGGAAAAAAGTTTTTTTCGAGCACTGGTCCTGCTTTCACAAACTTGAATAATGATTATCGTTTTGCTCATGGGTGTAGCACTATTTTGTACTTAAAGGTACCCCCACACGAGAGGGGGTAATTGTTATTGGATTACCCCTCCTCCTTTGCATAACTACACCTTTTTGATTTGCAATTTGATTTTGCAAAGGTTACCTCCTCTTCCCTTTTCGTGTGTGCTTGTGCACATGTCAAATCAAAAAAGTAAGTGTCTTGTCTTACAAATTACTCCCTCCCATGTGTGGAAGGTCTCTAAGAGATCTTGTTAGATTAGAAAAGAAGTCCTTAGTAAAGAATGGATTTTTGGTGCAATTGTCAGATTAGAAAAGAAGTCCTTAATAAAGAATGGATTTTTGGTGCAATTGTCAGATTAGAAAAGAAGTCCTTAATAAAGAATGGATTTTTGGTGCAATTGTCTACCATTGGATAAAGCTTTCTTCTTTGCCATTGTCACATGGCAAAAAAACTTTCTTTTTTGATATTGATTGGAGGTCTTTGTGAGAGATGTTAACATTAGTCTACCTCTCTCTTTATAGATTTACAGAGAGCCATTCTATAAAGCCATGGAGCCATTGAATATTGGTTTAGTCATTATTTTTCATTGTTGCACTTATTTCCAAAAAGTGCAATACTGTATTGCGAATCAACAAAAAAAAAAAACTATTGATACTTTCACACTTTTCCTCCCGAAAAGAACCCTCTTATTATTAAACTCCTCTCTGTAGCAATATATGCAGGCCATAGTGAACTTTCACCTTGTTTTTACCTAAAGGCGGTGACTATCGATAGTCGAGGGCCGCTTCTTGACAAAAAAAATAATGGCTATTAGATTTTGGCATGATGTGAAGATTGTTCATTTGAAGTCAACTTGTGTTGCCTAAGGGAAAGATGCCTTTAATTAACAAGTGGATTCCTCCCCCTTTATGACGACAAACTTCTTGGTGCATACCACAAAGGTATTGTACATATCCCAAAGGTCCCTATGAGGGGATTCACAAGAAGTTTTGGACAAATCGTCACAATAATTCCCACATTATGACTTACCTCAACATCAGCAGCTTCTGTGAGGGAGGCACAGCATACCTAGCTACGCACGAGTGGGGGGCCGGTGGTCCCCTACCCCCAATCGTACCTAGCTAGGTATGCGATGCCTCTCGAACAGAAGCTCATGATGTTATGTATCGTATGGAAAACACTAAAAAAGGCTCCCTTTTCCTACATGAGAAAATTTCTAAATCTTCTTGTGGAAATGTGTCATTGTTTCACCATTTAGCCAAAAGTAAGTTTGGACTCAAGCTCTACCTGGGCACTTTTTACCTTGATTATCTAATACCAATTTTTGGAACGGAGCAAGAGGAGGCATGCCACTTGGCAGTCGTTGATTTGAGGAAGTTAATTTTGGTGCGCAAATTAATTCAAAGCTATACTTAGCCGGGAGAGAGAGAGAGAGAGAGAGAGAGAGAGAGAGAGAGAGAGAGAGAGAGAGAGAGAGAGTGCTACTTGGCCAGGAAGCGTTGCGCTGTTTTCAGCAAATGCGAAGCGAAGCCTCTCCCCAGACACAATCACCTACGCTCGCATCTTGTAGGCTTGTACCTACACGTGCATCTTGCAGGCATGTGCCTCTACGCAAGATGCTGATATTGGGCACAAAAATTCAGAGGCTGTTGAAAAGAGATGTCGTACTTAGCGCTGCTTCGCCAATATGTATAGTAGAGAATTTCCAATAGAGCAACCCATATGACAACAACTAATGTGGCCAAGGCAATCAAGATCGTTATCTTCAACCCTAGATGAGCTTTTCCATGGGGGGCGGGGGGGAAGGGTCCAAAGCTTATGTATAGTTGAACCAGAATTTTCATGAAGCCAGCGTGCATCAAGGTGCTCAAAAACACCAAAGACAGGAATGGAACCCTCGAAATCGTTGAACGAAACATTGAGAAATTGTAGGTGTTGTAAAGTTGATGGCAACAAACCTGTGAGCTCATTGCTAGAAAGATCCAATGATATTAGTTTTGGTATGTTGCTAAGATGTAAAGGAATCTCTCCAGTTAGGTAGTTACCAAAGAGATTGAGATATTTAAGGCTCATAGAGTCACCAAGATTCTCTGGTATGGTACCCACGAACCTGTTGTGGGACAAATCAATCTCCTCCACCATCATTAGCTGTCCAAACCAAGGCGGAAAATTTCCAGAAAGCAAGTTGTGAGAAACCTTCAGAGACACTACATTTTCGAACACATTGGGAAGGTTCTTTGGTAGGGTGCCATTGAGATGATTGAAGGATAAATCCATTGTCTGCAAGTTGCTTAAACCCAATACCAAATCAAGAATTGCGCCTTGTAGCAAATTGTATTCCAGATGTAAATGTTGTAAGTATAGAAGCCTTCCCAATTTGCTAGAAAGACGCCCAACAAACTGATTGCATGACAAATCAAGCTTACATAAAAGACTACAATTGGAGAGGGTGTCCCAAGGAATATTACGTGACAGCTGATTGTAGGAGAGTTCGAGTGTGACAAGCTCTTTGCAACTGCCAAGGGATTTTGGGATGATTCCATTGAGATTGTTCTTCCAAAGTCTCAAACGCTGAAGTTGAGCCATCTCGCCAAGCTCTGTAGGGATGGAACCTAAGAGCTCATTCGAGCCAAGTTCGATAATTATAAGGCTTGTACAATTGCTCAAGTTGCGAGGGATGACACCCATGAAGTTGTTGTGATGCAGATACAGACTTGTAAGACTAGTTAAAGCTCCTAGCTCTTCAGACATTCCACCTTTAAGCTGGTTCATATGCAAGTCTAGGAGTAAGAGATTCTTGCACATGCCCAAGCTAGATGGGATAGCTCCTACCAGCTTGTTTTGTCTGAGCAATAGCCTTTGTAGCTTTCCCAAAAGCCCGATCTCATCGGGAATGCGGCCTGAGAGTTGGTTTGAGTGAAATTTGCAGGGATCAACAAGGCTCGTTGCAATTGCACAAACCTTGCGGGATGGGACCTTGGGCTGTTGTTGTGGTGTATACAGAAGCTGCAGCATGGAGCAGAGAGAAGAGCTCTAGGGGAGCCCCTACCATGAAAAGGTTAGAGGAGAGATCGAAGGGTGGACAAGAACGTGAGGTTTCCAAGATGTAGTGGTTAGAGAGCCTGGCCAAACTCGGTTAGTTGGTCCGATTAATGCGGTGATGTGGACATTGCCCAGAGACATAACTTGCAGGTCACTCCCTCTCCATGATGAGACGTTATTGCAAATGCTCTGCCAAATTACTCTATTCCAGCTCGTAGATCAAGCGCCTGTCAGGTGTTGAGCCAGCAGAGGATCACACCCACATTTTTGCTCACACTCATCATTTTGTAACCATTGATTGTAATAAATGTCTTTCCGACATTATTTTGATTTGAGCCATTCATTAAGTAACGGGACTCAATTGAGTTTCCAGCTTGTAATCCCGAAGTAATTTCACCTGCTGATGTAATTAGTTAGAGATGTTCTCACCTCCAAGGCTGAGGTATATAAGCCAAAGTTTTGTAACCTAAGGGGGATTCAATTATTAATCAAAGTGAGTTTTTGAGCGCCGTGACTGTGTCTGAGAGAGAGAGAGAGAGAGAGAGTCTTATCTTCTTGCTACGCGAGCTACGGGGCCGCCATTGGAGAAGCGACACCGCCATTGTGTTAGCAACGGTGAGAGCTACGCACAGATACCAAGAGTGCGCGCTATCGGCTTCTATGTGTGGTAAGTTCCTACGAGCTTCGGTGTGAGTTTTCTTCCAACTCGTGTGTCGGAATAGAGCGTGCAGCATATCTATAGAACCACAACGAGTAGAGCTACACATTAGTACCATCGGGGTCAAGTTTCGGTCACCTGTATTTTTCGGCCTGTCTTCATACGCGTTTACCGCACGGAGTGGTTATAGGTTGATTTTGCAGTTCAAGTCTTTAGGGTGTTGTTCTTACCTAGTGTATAGACTTCCCCTTGAGTTTGAGATCGATTCAATGATTCTAGATCCTGTTTCGTATAGCATTCGTTCGTAGTACGGATTTCAGTCACTTGCGTATTTTAGAACTTAGATTTGATTTCCTTAGTAGTGATTGTCATTAGAAGGTCGAGTAGGTGATTTGACACCCACCTAGTTGTTTCCATGCGCCTGCGGGTCAAGCTCCGTCCTCGTCTGACAAATTCTGTTGTTGGTTGAGTTCTCGCTATTTAGCTTCCGCTAGCGGCGTAACCGCCTTAACATTTGGCGCCGCTGCCGGGGACGAGAGCCCTAAGTAGGTGACCTTAGACTAATCCTACGAGGTGAGTCGTATAAACTACTTTGTATACTTTAGTTAGAAAAGATCTAGGAGTGGTGGACTCCGAAGGTCTCGAGAGATACTAGGAAGTGGGGTATTCCTGGGTCTTCCGTGTTGACAGTATTTTTAGTTTAGCTTAGATTAGATTGTTTTTGATGGTGTTTAAGTGGTTGTTGACATAAAAAGCATTTGCTACTCCTTGTGTGGTAGTAAATCTCTTTATATTTTCAATTGCAAAAAATCCATTTTATGATTAGAAGTAGCTTAGGTAGGGCCTGATTTGATCCTGATCTAGAGCTATCAATTGGTGTTCTATTTGCTTGATGTGTTTGATTGCATGTTAGATCACTGAAAAAGTCGCTTTGGTAGTGAAATATGCAATAAACAAAGTTCAGAAAAATTTTCTGTGTAATCTGATTGTTGCTGAGCACTTAAAAGAGCTATTGGAAGAGTTCTGTGCTGAAAAACTGGAAATCTGCAACTTTAGACATCATACGCGTATGATGTCTTAGGACCTAAACAGAGACTAAAATTGAAAATTTGACATTGCCAGAGTGTTTAGAAGGGGGGTTTTACCCTAAGATCAACTTAAAACAAGAGCATTAACACTCAAAGAAACCCAAAAAGACAAGTCGGAGTCCAAGAAACGCAAAGAATAGGAAATTTTGGATTCAGATCTTGTTTTTACATTCAAACCTGACAAAAACACTTGAAACTCAATTATAAACATTGGAGAAGGCTTAAAACCAAAAATAGTCAAAATCTGGGACAAAAGACATCATACGCGTATAATGTCTTTTGGCACATCCACTGCTTATTTTTGATATCTGACCTGACAAGATTGTTACAAACACTGTAGGAAGCATAAATATCAAGTTTGGACCCAAATTGATGAAAAAGACATCATACGCGTATGATGTCTTTGACCTAATTTTGGACATATTTTGATACTTTGCTAACACAGATCCATTGTAATAGCTGTCTAGAGGTTATATTTCAAGTTTCATCCCATTTGGATCACAATTGACCCAAAAAACAAGTCAAAAGCGGAAAATTGCCAAGAAAAGCCTAAATTAGCCATAACTTGCTCAAACAGAGTTCAAACTGAATTTTGTGAGTGAACAGAGCATAAAGGGGCCACTGAGAGTGAGCATAACCAAAATAGTCAAAATCTGTGAAAAAAGACATCATACGCGTATAATGTCTTTTTCAGCATAACTGCAACAAAATTCTCACTTGATGAAACAGAAGTTGTCCAACTGACAAGATTAAACAATTGACCAAGTATCAATCAGTTTGGATCAATTCTGACCACAAAAACTTGGGGAAAACAAATTGCCGAGACGGAAAAGTTAAAGTCCTTTAGGGGAATTGATGAATTTGAGATCGGGCAGGAATCTCCGGAATAATCAACCAAAACAAGGGGAACCAGCAAGTGTCATATCAACGAGGGAAGTGTAAACCAAAGTTGGGTGCAACCATTAGAGCCGATCTTTGAAGGAAGTGTTTCTGATACTTCTTCGGAGAGGATCTTACGAGATTTTCACCGAACACTGGAACAGGAACAACAGAGAAAATATGGCAGCAGGATCATCAAACCCTTCCGCCACAATGAAGCTATTGTTCATAAAATACCAGTACGACAATGAGCAAGGTGCCAAGATCTACAAAGATGGAATGGACCGCTATTGTGTAAAGATAGAAGAGAGACCTAGTGAGTTCAAGGACTTAGTGCCTGTGAGCTATAGCGGAGATAGATATCTAGATGACGAGGGTACCATGTACTTGGTAGTCCTAAACCCTAACATTGTGGACAAGTGGGGATTGATGGGCACCAAAGCCAAAGTAGATGAAGAACTTGAGGAGAAAGCACCAATAATGAACTTCCCTGATGCGAGGTTAAGAAGAGAGAATGAAACTACAAGGATCAACACTGATAACATCTATGTGGGGCTATACAAATATAATAATGGGGAGCAAGATCTCTATTATAGATGTGAAGAACCCTACACCGGAGAGTTGACAGACAAAAAAAGACTTTATGTCTTTACCTACACAGAGGGATCGGAAGTGAAAATTGCCGCTTACGATAAGTATGGCAGGCAATACTCAACAATGGGCAAGAAAGAATTAGAAGGATATACATACTTTGGGGGACCACTACATCAGTATTATGTTACTTCTAGCTCACATAGACCAGCACCAACAACTGGAGTGCAAAACTCAATGACAACAGGAGGACAAAGAACTCAGGTTGCTGACTCTTTCAGTCAACCTTGGGACTCGAAGCTCGGACCAATGGGATCATTACATTCCAGAGAGTCAATGGAGACGAATCGAGGTAGTGCAGTTCCAATCCCCACCTATACCACTCCAGGTCCAAGGTTTGAAGCGGAACCATCACATTTACCTCCCAGTAGTAGATTCAGGGCAGGGGAACCGACAAGGGTAACCCATGAAGTCCATGATGCTAGAGAAAGCTTTAGCCGAGACACAGGAGCAATGAGATTGGTAGCAGATCATAGACGTATGAGACCATCTCAAGTAGCCAAGTGTATGCCAAAGAAGTATGGTGGTTCAGGAGATCCGTATGCACATGTGTCACTCTTTAAGCAAGTCTTAAGAGCTGAGCAGATAACAGATTTCCATACACAATACGAGGGATTTGGTCTTACTCTAGAAGGTACTGCATTGACATGGTTTCAACCAATGAACATAGGGGGATTCCATGACATTGACCATTTGCTAAGAGAGTTTGCTGAGGAATTCTCAAAACGAGGGATTAAGCACAATACGGTCTCACAAATATATGCTTTTAAACAGAGAGAACACGAAAAAGTGAAGGAAGCTTCACTTCGCTTCAAACAATACATTGAGAGATGTCCAGTACGTGAACGACCACAAGATGACAGACTATCTGTTCTCTTTATTGAGGGACTGAGGAACGACACTCTCAAGAAGGACTTGCACTTGAAAGCTTGTACAAGTTTCGAGCAAGTAACGAGAGAGGCATTGTACTTAGTGGATAACTGTACGGTTTATGGAGAGGTGTCAGCGGATACAGATTTTGCATCCAGTAGCTCCTCCTCCGTAGCGAGCGAGACTACCACTAAAAAGAATGTTCAAACAACAACCATGCCAAATGTAGAGCAAATGATAGAAGATGCTCTAAAAAGGATGGCACCATACCAAAAACCATTGCCAAAACCACTGAAATGGTGTGCTATTGAACAAAAATGGACAAATCATCCAACAGAGGAGTGTTATTACAACAAAGGGTATGTAAGGGAGCGCCAGTATGCACCTCCTGCTCAATTAGCACCACCTCAGATACATCCAGTACCTCGATACCCAACGGGAAATGTACCAGGACCTATGGGGATAGAAAGACCGCAACCGGTATTGGGACAACAACCACCTTTACCAGGAGCAAGACCAGTGGGCATTAGATATGCACCAACCTTAGAGAATCAGGAAGAACAAGCCTTAGTGCCTGTTCAAGCCTATTATGAAGAATCTGGTGCACACATGTCTCCAACAGTGTATTACCCACCAGAAGAACCAAAACAACCAGAACCATGGGGCATGATGGGGAATGTTGGAACACCAACAGTTACAAGTGCTTCTGATGAAGAGAGATACAATTTGGACGCAAGAACATTGATGTTCATAGCTCATGGAGGGTTAACAGGACAAAGACCATCCTATCCACAAAGGACGAATCAAATGGGACCAAGACCAGCACTAGGACCCTGTTACAAGTGTGGAGGTGACCATCTGATGAATGTTTGCCCACATACGGAAATCATTAGAATTAACGCTTATTGCACTGAGTGTGGGGTTACTCACTTCATTGAGGATTGTTCAAAGAATCCAAACAAAGTGCAAAGACGACATTGAATATGCTAGAAACTATTCCTACCAGCAGTGGGTCTGAAAATGAAACTCTGATACCAACGCAAGTTGTTACTAGAGCTCAAGCTAAGAAAACCACTAGAGAACCTGAGAATGGAAAGTTAGCGACTGAAGTGGTTAGTCAAGGACCGCGGAGTCAAAGAAACACATGGAAAGCTAGAAAAGCACGCATGAAGTTGAGAAAAGAACGTGAAGACGCTATTCTAGCTGAGGAACTAAAGCAAACTAAAGCTAGATTAGAAAAACTTGAGAGTCAAAACGGGAAACGAGAGATGAGCCCGGAAAGAACGAAACAAAAGAGTATCAAAGAAACAACGAGCTTAAGCTCAGGGGGATCAGTGCTAGTCGACAAAGTACACGAACCATTGGACGCACTGATGAGAGCTTACGAAGCTAGGTTAAAGAACAACCAAACACAAGAACAGAGGTGGATGACATACCCAAACGCGGAATTGGAAAAGCAGAGACTTGAAATGTGCCAGAGAATGATCGAGACTGCACAAGCCTTATTAGAACCACCAAAAGAAACAATGAATTGTGGAAAGGAAAACCCAATTCAGCAAGAGACTATCGTTTCACGGGTAGCTGAAAAGACTCCCAGTGCACAAAAGCCTGAAAATACACACAAGGATGACCGCATAGTATTGAACACAACCGATCAGGAGATAGAGAGTTTTCATCCAGTCATACAGAGGTCTTACGGAAGAGATGAGGATTACAATGAATTTTGGAAACAAGTGAGAGAGGCAAACTTTGCAAACGAGCTAAGTTGCCAAGCTAATCAGACAAATTGGGAAAAGGACATCAGGAATCCTCCCATAGTGGAATTTGAGGCAGGATCTCAAGTGGACTTGGATCTGCAATCTTACTGGGGAGATGGGGGCTCTGTTAGAACAATGGAGAGCAAACCTCATTCACTGAAAACCTTACCTTCATACTTAGGAGAGTATGAAGCAAAATCCGAGATTAGAGCAACTTCCCTCACGAAAAATCTCATCAGAAAAAGTCATGGACTCGCAAGGATTGATAGAGATCTTGTCAACACCAGTGACATGCACTATCACTCTAGCTGAGCTTTTGAGGCTAAGACCACATATGTGGACCACTGTAGGAAAATGCTTGGAGAAATTCGGGATAAAAGATCCAACATCGAGATTGCAAGAGAGCATAGAGGAGCTGAGCAAACCACAAAAGAACGCTAAGCCTGTACCCTTAAACAAGGTCGGAGAGTATTGCGAAGGTGAAGAGGGGAATACAACCTTACCAGTTGAATTCCAAGGAGTGAAGACGATGGCAATACTAGACAGCGGAGCTGGGGTAGCCATTGCTACAAAAGAAATCTGGAAAAAATGGGGGAAACCAGCAATAAGGAAGACTAGGTTGAAACTCCAATTAGCAGATGGACACATGGAGAAACCTATGGGGTTATTAGAGAAAGTTGTAGTGACTTCTTGCGGCATTGAATACGAACATACTTTTGCTATTGTCGATTTTGCAAGGAGAATAACTATGATATCATATTGGGAAGACCATTCATGAGACAGTTGAAAATGGTCCAAGATTGGGGCTACGATCACATATACTTGAGAAATATGGAAACCACTACACGTGTGAACCTGAAAGACCATAGCTACAAAGATGTGAACCGAACACCGGTAGAGGAGTTTGATTCAGCTACTTTGGCGGGATCCGAATTTCCAGCTTGGTTAGGTAAACCCAAGGAGTTATGGATGTGTGGAGCTTCGAAATGTGGAAGTCTGAAACGAGAAGAATGTGTTTTAGAAAGGGCTATCGAAGACGAAACTTATGTAAGAGAACCCTTTCCAGAGGACACGTTTGAACCATTAGAATGGACACACATTCTAGCAACCCTAGATGTTTGTGCAATTCCGGATGGTCCCACAACGAAATTTTGCGACAAGGACGGGTACGACGTGGTTCCGTATTTCATGTTGAGAACTGTACTCGAAAAAGAAACTGAAAAGAACGATACACTGGAAAAGGAAGATGAAGAAGAGGTGTTTCACGACATTCCCAATCATCCAGAGTGGGGAAATGAAGCAGACAACGAGTCAACGGACAATTCAAGCGGAAACGAAGAAACTATAACGGATGTCCGATTTTATGATTTTCCGAACCAAACTAAACAACGCCAGAAACACTATAGAGCAAAGAAAAAAACAAAAGGGGTTAGAACCAATCCGATGCCTAGAATAAGAGGAAAAAATCAATTCCTAATGCTAGTAAAGGCTGAAGATTGTGTTAAGGATAAGATTTCTGGAAGAATGAGAGGCAGTGATCAAAAGAGCTTACGAAAAGACAAAAGAGGCTCAAGAAATCAAGTTCAAAAGAATGGAACGAAAACTGAAACAGAAAAATCAGAAAAGAACAAGCGCAACAGAGAATACACGGAGTCCAAGTTAGAACGTAGAAACAAGTACAGAGAGCTCAAGAAAACTCTGAAGGAAGTTTGGACGACAGAAATTGAGAGTGGAGAGGACGAAAACGTCAAAATCAAGGAAAACATGGATGTTCCCTCTCACTATAGGAAATTCACAATAGAGGATAGGAAGGTGATATTAACCCACCTATTCGAGAGAGGAAGGAGAACGAATCTTATGACGGACCGGAGGATGCAAAAAAAGTTGATTTAGCAGCTCCAGGTGAGACGCCTAGACCGGTGTACATAGCCACAGATTTGTCTCCAAGCGAGGAAGAGAGACTTTTGAGTCTTCTCAGAGAGTACAGGGATGTGTTTGCATGGTCTTATAAGGACTTAAAGGGAGTTGACCCATCGATATGCCAACACTCAATCCCACTGAAACAAGACGCAAAGCCTAGCAGACAGAGACCATACACATATAATGATACTTTTGCTAAGCGAATCAAGGAGAGATAGATAAGCTAATGGAAGCTGAATTCATATACGAGATTGAACACACTGATTGGGTATCTCCGATTGTGGTAGTACCTAAGAAGAACGGAAAACTCCGAGTGTGTGTCAACTTAAAGAAAGTGAATGCTGCAACAATCAGGGACAATTATCCCCTGCCGATAACTGATCATGTTCTAGAGCGTGTATCAGGGAAAACAGCATACTCCTTTCTTGATGGTTTTTCAGGATATAACCAGCTAGCCATAGCACTGGAAGATCAACATAAAACAGCTTTTGCAACGGAGTGGGGAATTTATGCTTATCGGGTTATGCCTTTTGGTCTAACCAATGCTCCCGCAACCTTCCAGAGGCTGATGACGCATGCTTTCAAAGAATACTTAAGGCTGTTTCTAGAAATATACATGGATGACTTATGTGTACATTCTCTACTGAGAGATGAGCATCTAGAACACCTAAGAAAAGTATTTGAGAAATGTAGGACATATCGCATTTGTCTCAATCCTGAGAAATGTGTGTTTATGGTCCGACAGGGCAGAATTCTGGGACATATTGTCTCACAAAACGGAATATCCACGGATTTAGAGAAGATAAAAGTTATAGTGGATATGCCTAGACCAACCAATGCGAAACAAGTACAGAGCTTTATGGGACATTGTGGATATTATAGACGATTCATTTACATGTACGCTATAATAGGCCAACCACTTTACAGGCTAATAGTGAACTTTGAATGGACAGAGGAGTGTGAGGAATCGTTCAAGAAATTGAAAGAGGCACTCATTACTGCTCCAGTCTTGAAATCACCAGATTGGGAGAAGATATTCCATGTGCACATAGATGCTTCGGCATATGCAATAGGATGCATTCTGGCTCAGCCAGAAGAAGGAAACATGGATTTTCCTATCTGTTACGCCAGTCGACAGCTCAACCATGCAGAGAAGAATTACACCACAACAGAGCGAGAAGGATTAGGAATGATCTATGCTGTGAAGAAATTTCGGCATTATCTTCTAGCCAACAAGTTTGTGTTTTTTACGGATCACCAAGCCTTGCTCTACCTAGTGAATAAACCATGCAATACCGGGAGAATAGTGAGATGGTTCATTATCTTACTGGAATTCGACTTCACGGTAGTAGTAAAGAAAGGAAAAACACATCTTAGAGCTGATCATCTTTCGCGATTGACGAATGGAGAAGACCCTGTAGGAGTAGATGACGACATGCCAGACGCGTACTTGTTCAACATAGAAATGATACCTAAGTGGTCTCAAAATGTCGTTAACCTATTAACCTATGGAGGAGAGTTTGATAGAAGAGAATACAAACTGAAACATATTGCTATTCAGCAATCCAAGAATCTTCAATTGATTGCAGGAAGGTTGTATCAATTGGAAAATGATCATGTTTTACGACTATGCATCAACCCTGAGGAATATAATATATATCTGCGCGAAGCACATGTTCAGGAATGTGCATTTCATTGTTCAAGAAGGAACACATATAGGAATTTGTTACAATTGGGAGTCTATTGGCCAGGAATGAAAGAAAGCGTACATGAATATGTCACTGTATGTATTGTATGTTCATCAAAACCGCCAGCCGAGTATTCGACATTATATCAGATAATGATCGCTCCAAAATGGAGTCAGTATATTGTTGAATATCTCACAAATAGAACTTTCCCAGAAGGAACGTCAAAAGCTCGTCAGAAATCTGTAGAGACAGAAGCTAGAGATTACGCTTTAATAAGAGATCAACTCTATAAGAGAGGTAAAGACAACCAGCTTAGGATTTGCGCATCAGAGTCTGAGTATGTGATAATCCTGGAGCAAGCTCATGGAGGAGTAGGTGGAGGCCATTTCTCAGGTGATAAGACAACAAAACTTGTCTTAGCCGCAGGAATATGGTGGCCAACATTACATATGGACGCTGAGGAATACGTTAAACGGTGTGATGACTGTCAGCGGACCAAAGTACCACTTAAAAGAGATGATATGCCGCTTAGACCAATGATGGGGGCAAGAGCTTTTGCAAAATGGGGGATTGATTATGTCGGACCCATTTCACCTCCTGCATATAAGACTCATGCACAATACATCATTGTGGCTACAGACTATCTAACAAAGTGGGTCGAAGCAAAGGCAACTCAAAAAGCAGATGCCAGGACCACGGCACAATTTCTATATGAATACGTCTTTGTACGATATGGATTGCCAATAGAAATTGTGAGTGATCGAGGCACACATTTCATAAATGAAGTGATAGAGATCCTTCTAGATGAATTCATGGTAATCCATAGGAAATCAGCCCCGTATCATCCACAAGCAAACGGACAAGCTGAAGCAACAAACAAAACCATATGCACGGTCCTTACGAAGATTGTATCTGAGTCGAGAACTGACTGGGACCAGAAGTTGCATTCAACATTATGGGCATATAGGGTAGCATATAAAACATCAATAGGAACGACCCCATATAACATGGTTTTTGGGCTAAATGCTATCTTACCAATAGAATTCTTGATTTCAACCTTAAGGGTGGCTAAGGATCTAGAGTGGACAGGGCACGAGCTCTCTGATAGAATAGATGACCTGGAAAAGCTAGATGAGCTTCGCCTAAAAGCAGTAGCTTCCATCTACGCTCAAAAAAGGCGACAAAAGGAATTTTTTGATAAGCATGTGCGGACTAAAGAGTTTAAAGTTGGGGACTATGTCCTAGTTTACACTCTGAAACAGCATACTAAGAAGCTTAAAAAGCGAGGGATGGGACCTCTGGTGATTAAAGATCTATCACCAAGTGGAGCCGTCAAGCTTGCTACATTAGACGGAGAAGAAATGCCCAATTGGATTAGTGGATGCAGAGTGAAAAAGTATCTGTTGCCGCTAACACAAGACATGCTTCTCAAAATACATCAAGAAAAGCTGCGTGTCCAAAAAAAAAAAAGATTGTAGAGCAGGCGCAAGCTGAGGCGAAGGAAAAAATGGAGAAAAGAATACTATTGCGTCAGAAACAGCGCAATGAAGGAGCAATACGAATAAACGCAGTCAGTATAACAGAAATGGATGAAGACAAAGAAGAACCCATCATTGAATGCAAAGTAGGGACCAACCAAATCAAAGCCAGAGCACTATTGGATTCAGGAGCTCAAGCTAACCTACTTTCACTCAGTTTGTATAGACAATTGACAAATGACACGAAACTACAAACTGCCAAGCAAGAGTTAAAGAGTTACTCTGAGAATTCAATCAAAACTGTCGGATGCACAGTTTTACATATACAGATTAACCAATATGTGTATCCTCATATGTTTTACGTGGTTGAAGACCAAGCTACACAACATCCATTATTGCTAGGACAACCATGGCAGAAGCAATATAATGCAATGATTGACTAGAGTTCTAATTCAGTGCTTATCAAATACGAAGGTGAAAGTCAATCAGTTAAGTTCACCAAAGGAGAAGAGCCAACTCCAAAGGACGAATCCAAAGACAAAAATAAACAACAACTAGAGAAAAAGAAGAAGCAATGGCAACCAAAAGTTTCTATACAACCGGATTACTCTTCGACGAGGAATTCTCAACAGTGGATAAGGAAGACAAGCAATAATATAACAGCTCAACCTTGGAAAAAAAAGGAGTCAAAGTTGGTATGGAGACCAAAAAAGGCTGTGCCAGAGAACACAAAGGTGGAAAACAGAGTCTTCAATACCAGACAACAGAGTGATTCCAAACAATCAAGGACAGTGAAACAGATCTGGATTCCAAAGAAGTTCATGACGGCACAAAGCTATAGCAAGCAAATTTGGATCCCAAAGATTTGTAAACAGGAACTCCCTTCAATACAATCAACGCAAACTCCTAGGTATTTCAAGGCGAGGAAATCAACACACAGAACAAAGCAGGTTTGGGTCGCAAAGAGTTTGTGGCAAGCACAAGCAAAGCGGAAGCAGATTTGGATTGTGAAAAAAGACAACAAGGTAACGAAGAATCCATCTACTGATTCTACTACCAAATTGCCAAAACCAACCCAAAACCCGACCACCAATCCTTCAATCAAACAAAGAGCAGCTTTATTGGAAAGACTATTGTATCATCGCTTTACAATTGCATTGGGAACTTATGACCAAAACAACTACAATGCTTCACCCACAGACACTTCATAGTCGTCCGGGAGGACTCAGACTAGGAGGGGGGGAGGTATACAGGAGCTACAAAGCAGCTACAAGCGGAAAAAACAAAGAAAAACAAAAATTATATTACAAGGGCAGTGTCTTACATGATTTTGCAATTTTTTATGTTTGATTGCGGATATTGATAATATTTATGCCCTTATATACCTTGTTTTGCAACAAGAAGAGATCAAATGATGAATTTGGGTCTCTAGATGTGTAAATATCACTAAATAAGAGTGTTTTTGGAGCTAAAAAGTGGTAATCCAAGTCCAGAAATCACAAAGAAGTGTATATTCATATACACAGGGTTACCAGCTATTTATCGTGTATGTTTGGAATTTTTCGGCTTCAATTTGATATTTTCCTTTATTTTTTATGATTTTCTTAATAAAAATAAAAGAAAAATAAAAAAGCAGGTGAAATGAGATCGGAAAAAAGAAAAGAATAGACGGTGATGGTCCTAATGACAAGGGCAACCCAGGATAAAAATTGGGTACAATTCTGAAAAAGTTGCGGAAAGCCCGAAATGACAGAATTTTGGCAAAGTGGACAGATTTCTCAGAAACAGGTCAAACGGAGTCCAAATTGAGAAATTTCAAATCCTAAAGTGCATTTCACGACGAGATAGGAGCACATGTCAAATTTGGTAACAAGTGATCCGAGAAGTCCGAAGTTAAGTATTTTTCACATCACTTTCAAACTCATTTCCACTATTACCTTCTTGGAGAGAGCAAAGAGCACACAGGAGCATCCGACCTTCTACCGCCTTCTACGACTGCTACGAGAGCTCAGAGGACACCAGACATGAGAGGTAGACTCGTTGCCATAAGCTTTTGATGCTTATTGTTAACTTTTGTCGCGAAAACTCACCAAAACCAAGAAACAAGAGCAGACGGGGAATGGGGAAGAACGCTAGGTAGGGGCACAACCGCCTAACCAAACCTTACAGGAACTTAGAGGTGGGTTACCCTAGTATAGGAGATGAGTTTCTAGCACTCAAAGCTCGAGAAAGAACGACTGGAAAAACCCTAGGTCAACAGAGCCTGCAAGAGGCAAACAGAAAAAAGTTATCGGAACGACACAAAACTTCTCAGGAAGCTTAACAACATCGAGGGCAATGCAACCATGGAGTATCTCCGGGTTTGGATCACCAAAAGTAGGTCGGAACAACCGATTCGGCTGCGGACACACAAAGCGTCATTTTGGCATAATGGCTGAAATTGACGACCGAATGAGATGAAACTTCACGAGCAGTTTCAACTATACATGGATGACTTATGTTTGCAAGCAAAACCCAAAAGAAAGCTGATTCACTTACCGATGGTGAAAAAGACGCTTTCGGGCAACCAAATGGAGAAAGATGGAGAACGGGGAGCCAAAGTCAAGTCCAATCAACTGGATGGCTTCACAACATATCCAATGAGCTGGAAATGCAACTCTCAAGAAGAAAAGTTGAAGAAATTCAACTCCAAGGCAAAAAGACGACTTCGGAGACTGAAATGCCTATAAGGGGGCTTTTTAGCTAAACTGATGACTTTTTAAGTTGAAAACTAGTTAGCAGGGCTTAGGGCACTAGCACAAAGCATTCTTTGCACAAAAAGACCAACATTTCAAGAAAAGACATCATATGCGTATGATGTCTCACATCATGATTTTCACATCCATTTCAACCTTTGAGTGCATAGCCTCATTCCATATGCTAATCACATCCTATGAACCAAGTATCATGAGAATTGGAGTTAGAAAACCCAAGGAAAACCAAAAAGACGCAAAGTAGGCCATAAAATTGATTTTTGGTCCTAATTTTGTCAAAATAACTCCAAACTCATTGAAACTTTGTAGGATTGTTGATTAACACATCTACAAGCTATCTGGAACCAAAAAGCACCATTTTGACACAAAAGACATCATACGCGTATGATGTCTATTTGCACTTACAGAGCAAAAAATGCTCATTTGTCATCATACATCCATTATATATATCTAATACATGCTACATATGAAGTTTGGAACCATTTGGTCAAGTGGATCGCCCCATTAGCCCAATTAAGAGAAAATCCTTCATACAAAGCCTATTTTTGTCCCAAATCCAACATATTCAAGTCCAAACCAAGATTTGAGTATAAACAGTCCTTCATTAGCACATGGAGAGTCCACAGAACCAATCCCATGAAAAATTGACAAAAAAGACATCATACGCGTATGATGTCTCCAGAGCCATTTTTAGTCCAAATTCTATCCAAACTTGATAAATCCACTGAATAAGCCTATCTAAAGCCAAAACCAAGCTTATAGAGAAAATTGGTCCAAAAATGCACCAAAAGACATCATATGCGTATGATGTCTCACTATGTGATTTTGGCACCTCAGGGATTCAACCACCAAACAAAAGTGATCTACATGCCATTTGAAGGTAATCCACCAAGTTTTACCCAATTTGGATCATAAAATCCATTTCCCTTTCAAAATTTTGCCAAGAGCCTGAACTGGAGTGAACTGGCCAAAACTTGACCAAATGGGATCCAAACTCAAATCCAAGCATATGATACTTATGTATACACTATCAGCTACAAGCACAACCAATATGAAGTCATTCTGACACAAAAAACATCATACGCGTATGATGTCTCAAGCATGTTTTTGAGCCCAGTTTGCATATTTTTTCACCTACATTGCATCCTTAGGCCCTGAATAGCTCATGTTTCAATTTTCAAGTCATTTGAATAGTTAAAAGCTTCATTTCGTCTTTCAGTACTAAAAAGACGCTAACTTCTGAAATTGGAGTTACAGGATCCATGGATTCCGCTAAGTCATCGGCAACTAAGAGAAAAAGACCAACCATCAAGGATGCTCTTGCAGAAGCAGAACCTTTTGATATTCCAACAGAAACCCTCAAGCCAACCAAGACTTGGGTGGAGGAAGCAGTACTAGAAAAAGAGGGAATAAAGATCTACCAGGGGACTTTCAGAGATCCTCAAGGGCAATCGGTCGATGTACCTATGATCCCACGAGAATTAGTGGATTATAGCAGATCAGAGAACATCAGCAGATACCTGGAAAAGGCTGACTTACACAGGTTCTTCACCTCGAGACCATCAGGTATAGACACAAGAAGAGTGTATGAGTTGGCAACATCCATTCAGAAGGATGGGAAAGCCACGTTGACAGCCATGGATGGAGAAACAGTTGAAGTACAGATCACTCCACAGCTCATTGCAGATGCATTGAAGCTGCACAACAAAGGGAGTTATGTCAGAGAAAGAAGGGAGGCCATAGAGGTCTATGGATCAAAGAAACAAAATACAACCTACGGAGATATGGCAGATCAACGAGCGGCAACCCTTTGCCGATTATACAACCAGTTTTTCCATGTGTGCAGTAAAAGACCACAGAAGTATACTACACCACCCCATGCCATTGCGACAACCATCACATGGGCACTGAAGAGCAACGTGCCAAAAGAGGTGAATTATGCTCAATACATCCACGAGCAAGTAATCGCCATGCACAACCAGAAACCAAAGTACATAGGAGGAGGAGAAATCCTAACAAGAATAGCTTATGAAGCTATTGGAGCTAGGGATCAAGGGCCACGGGTTCCCTCCCAGAATGAGTGGCTTAGAGAAGCCGATGAAGAGAAAGAACAACAAGAAGTATCCAAGAGGGCGTCCACAAGAGCACGCCGAAAACTAGAAATAGTTTCAGAACCTGAAGAGGCTGTGGACGAGCCGCTCAAGAAGAAAGCGAAGAAGAAGGCTGATCCCAAGCAAACCAAAAGTCAAAAAGCCGCAAGAATGGAAAGGCTGGTGGAGCAGTTTAGAGAAGAAAGAGCTCTAAAGGGGGACTTTGAAGAAAGATGGGTGCCAGACCCCACTAAAGTCGGAACCAGCTCTGCCAGGCCACATGTTGATCAATATGATCGATATATTAGAGCTTATGAGGAGTCGGAGGCCATACTGGAGCAGCAGCCTGTCGAGCCTTATACTGAAGAGGAAGTACAGGTTTTAAAAGCTGAGCTGAAAAAGGACGACAAGGAGAAGAAGGAAGTAGATGAGTCTATTGAACTTCAAGAGAAAGACGGGCAAGCAAACAAAGGGAAAGCCAAGATGACTGAGGACAATCAGCCCTCCTTTACTGATGTACCAAGCCCGAAGAAGATGGAAATTATTGTGGAGGAGACCACAATAGAAATAGAAACAGAAGTTATGGAAAAGCCGGAGACCGGGACCAAGGAAAAGGAGATAGATCCAGTTCAGCAAAAGAAAGATGATTATGAGGATCTGGTAGCGATTGGATACAGTGAAGAAGAGGCCCTGGAGGCAGTTTATGGGATATCCCTACGAAAACAAGATGATCGGAAAGGGACGAAGGAAAATACAAAGGGTACAATGGAGAGTGAAGAAAAAATGGACGAACAGAACATACTAGAAGAGCCGAAGCCATTGGAGGTGGTGGCAGAAAGAGCTGTCAAGTTGACAGATGAAGATGAAAAATACATGCACACGGTGCATGAACTGCTCAGCAAGATTAAAGAAAGATCCAGAGCAAAGGAAGTAGCAATTGAGACAGCAAAACAAAAGGAAGCAGAGTTGCAGAAGAAGTTAGAGAATGCTATGACTGAATCTGAAAGTCATAAAGCATCACTCTACAACGCAGAAAACGAGAGAGACGGCTTGATACTCCAACTAGCCGAAGCTTCAAGAGAGGTAACAAGTTCACAGGAAGCAAAGGAGCGAATAGAAGATGAGCTGGAGGCAGCCAAGGATGAGCTCATTGAGCTAAGGGAAAGAGTCGAACTTCAAGAAAGGACAATCACGAGACTCAGGACAACCCCTAGAGCTAGCAGAGCAGGAACAGAACAAGAGGGAGCCCTCGTACCAGCTCTGGAAGATCAGGTCAAAAGTTTGCAAAGAGAGCTAAGGTTAGAGCAAGTGCAAAGATTGCACATGGCGGAGGGATCATTAGCTGCAGAGGAGAGGCTCACATCAGAAAACCAAACACTAAGGACAGAAAATGAGGCCCTCCGCAAACAGCTCCAAGACCTCCAAGAGCAACAAAGAAGAGAAACAGAGCCACCACAAGAAGAAGCAGGGGGAGCAGCCATAGAGCTACCAGAAACTAGAGAGGCAACCAAAATTGAAGATCCAGCCCCAGTTCAAGAAGTGGCCTCGACTGCAGGAATCTCTGAAGAAGAAGAACAAAGGATGCTAGGACCAAAGGAAGGAGAGAGAATAGGTAAAGCCTACATGGTGAAAACCCTAACGGGCACCATCAAACTCTTTACTGGCTCTCCTGACCTTTCGTGTCAGATGCTAAAGAAAATCTGCAGGACTCTCTTAGCATGCATTGAAGTGTTCGCGCCAGATAAAGCCACTACCTCGAGTCTACTATCGACGGCCAACACAGTGACGGATATGATGTATGATCTTTCATTGCAGCCATCACCAAAGGTGTTACATCTCTTATACCAAAGAATTATGTTTTTGCCTAGCTTCCACATGCAAACATTCGAAGAAGCTTTCTACACCGGCTTTTTCACTCACGAAAGCAAAATATTCAGCCCAACCTTGACCATCGGCAACCTACGCTATGAATCACATTTGCAGATGCTCAAGATGACAAGACTCTATTGACCAAGCCTAAAAGTCATGTCAGGGACGACATGAACGCGGAGGGGGGGAGTGTTGAGCCAGCAGAGGATCACACCCACATTTTTGCTCACACCCATCATTTTGTAACCATTGATTGTAATAAATGTCTTTCCGACATTAATTTTGATTTGAGCCATTCATTAAGTAACGGGACTCAATTGAGTTTCCAGCTTGTAATCCCGAAGTAATTTCACCTGCTGATGTAAATAATTAGAGATGTTCTCACCTCCAAGGCTGAGGTATATAAGCCAAAGTTTTGTAACCTAAGGGAGATTCAATTATTAATCAAAGAGAGTTTTTGAGCGCCGTGACTGTGTCTGAGAGAGAGAGAGAGTCTTATCTTCTTGCTACGCGAGCTATGGGGCCGCCATTGGAGAAGCGACACCGCCATTGTGTTAGCAACGGTGAGAGCTACGCACAGATACCAAGAGTGCGCGCTATCGGCTTCTATGTGTGGTAAGTTCCTACGAGCTTCGGTGTGAGTTTTCTTCCAACTCGTGTGTCGGAATAGAGCGTGCAGCATATCTATAGAACCACAACGAGTAGAGCTACGCATTAGTACCATCGGGGTCAAGTTTCGGTCACCTGTATTTTTCGGCCTGTCTTCATACGCGTTTACCGCACGGAGTGGTTATAGGTTGATTTTGCAGTTCAAGTCTTTAGGGTGTTGTTCTTACCTAGTGTATAGACTTCCCCTTGAGTTTGAGATCGATTCAATGATTCTAGATCCTGTTTCGTATAGCATTCGTTCGTAGTACGGATTTCAGTCACTTGCGTATTTTAGAACTTAGATTTGATTTCCTTAGTAGTGATTGTCATTAGAAGGTCGAGTAGGTGATTTGACACCCACCTAGTTGTTTCCATGCGCCTGCGGGTCAAGCTCCGTCCTCGTCTGACAAATTCTGTTGTTGGTTGAGTTCTCGCTATTTAGCTTCCGCTAGCGGCGTAACCGCCTTAACACATGCAGCAGAATTTGCGAGGCGAGCCTTCAACTCCAGAAGAGCATACAATTCAAGAGAGGGAATGGTAGCTACAGCGGATGTATTCTATGTACTACTGCTATTGGCAAATATTAAAATCTGCAAAGATTAAGGGACAGAATTAGCTCAAGAGAAATGATTAATCACAGTAGAAATGTAATAGCTAATTGGAATGGATCCTTCTCTTACACAACTGATGGTTTCATAGATCATAATTATACCTGACTCAAGAGCAGTAAGCAGTTAATGAGTAGAAGGAAGCCTGTAGCTTCTGGTGGTGTCTTCATAGTTACTACTGTGATTGAAATAATCAGTGCAAAAAGCTTAGTCTCTTTAATCTTTTTACCTTGATTATCTTTACCTTGATTATCTAATACCAATTTCTGGAACGGAGCAAGAGGAGGCATGCCACTTGGCATCCGTTGATTTGAGGAAGTTAATTTTGGTGCGCAAAGTGAGTCAAAGCTATACTTAGCCAGAAGAGAGAGAGAGAGAGAGAGAGAGAGAGAGAGAGAGAGAGAGAGAGAGAGAGAGAGAGAGAGAGAGAGAGAGAGAGAGAGAGAGAGAGAGAGAGAGAGAGAGTGCTACTTGGCCAGGAAGCGTTGCGCTGTTTTCAGCAAATGCAAAGCGAGAGCCTCTCCCCAGACACAATCACCTACGCTTGCATATTGCAGGCATGTGCCTCTACGCAAGATGTTGATATTGGGCACAAAAATTCAGAGGCTGTTGAAAAGAGATGCCGTACTTAGGACTGCCTTTGTTGACATGTATGCCAAATGTGGTGTACTACATAAAGCACAACAAGTGCTTGAGGGGCTTCTTGTCATCTCTTCGAATTCCTTGATCGTGGCCAGGAATCTCTACGTTGTTTTCAGCAAATGAGAAGCAATTACCTATGCGTGCATCTTGAAGGCATGTAGCTCTACGCAAGATGCTGATGTGGGCTTGAAAATTCACTTTGATATTGTTAGTTAGGGGTTGTTGCAAAAGAATGTCGTGCTTGGGAATGCTGTGGTTGATATGTATGCCAAATGTGGTGCACTTCAAAAAGAACAAAACATGCTTGAGGATCTTCTTGTTCGGAATGTCTTCTCTTGGAGCGCATTGATTAGGGGATACGCATAGGGCCAGAAAGCTGTAGGCTGATTTCAGCGGATGCAAAGCAAGGACCTCTTTCCATATGCAATCACATATGCGTGCATCTTGAAGGCATGTGGCTCTGCGCAAGATGCTGATATGGATGGGTATTAAAATTCACGCATGTGGCTCTACGCAAGATGCTATTATGGGCTTAAAAATTCACTCTAATATTGTTAGTTAGGGGATGTTGCAAAAAAATGTTGTGCTTGGAAATGCCTTGGTTGATATGTATGCCAAATGTGGTGCACTTCAAAAAGCACAAAACGTGCTTGAGGAGCTTCGTGTCTAGATTGTCGTCTCTTGGAGTGCATTGATTTCGAGATTCGTGCAAGAGGAGCAGGACAGAAAGCTCTAGGTTGTTTTCAACAGATGCAGAGTGACGACCTCTCTCCAGATGCAATCACATACATGTGCATCTTGAAGGCATGTGGCTCTACACAAGTTGCTGATATGGGCATAAAAATTCACACTAATATTGTTAGTCAGGGGCTGTTGAAAAAGATGTCGTGCTTGGCAATGCCTTGGTTGACATGTTTGCTAAATGTGGTGCACTTCAGAGAGCACAAAAAGTGCTTGAGGAGCTTCCTGTCTAGAGTGTGGACTCTTGGAAAGCACTACTTGCAAGATTTTCCCCACAAGGACAGGGCCAGAAAGCTCTAGGCTCTTTTCAACATATGCAAAGCGAGGACCTCTCTCTAGATGCAATCACCTATGCATGCATCTTGAAGGTATATGAATCTATGCAAGGTCCTGATATGGGCACAAAAATTCACAATTATATTGTTAGTCAGAAGCTCTTGAAAAAGATGTCGTGCTTGGCACTGCCTTGGTCGATTTGTATGCCAAATGTGGTGGGCTTCAGAAAGCACAAAAAGTGCTTGAGAAGCTTTTTGTTTGGAATATCGTCTATTGGAATGGAGACGACCTGCAGTAGAAAATTTGCAGCAATCAGGCAAGTGCATTTGAGAGCGAGCGTATATACTGTTTGAGTCATGGTGTATTTGGTGGCGTTAATCTTGCCTAGGAAACTCACTCGGTGTGCTGGTTGCAGGTTTGGCCATGGATGCCATAGATATCACAGAAACGATGACGCAAAACGCATACTACTGGCAAGGTGGTGCAACAACGTAAGGAAGGTTTAGGAGCCGATCCATCCAAGATTGTGCTTTGATGCAAATGACCAATACCAAATATACATTTATATTTCGTATTTCGATTTTGTTTATCTCAAAAGCATCATGTGCACATTAAAGTAATGAATTTATATCAGTAGATGAAGGTGACAAGGACTGAAGAACTTATGCGATGTCTGACAAAGAGACACATGGGGATTACACCACGGCATGGCAACCTAGGATGATACATGTTAACGGTAACGAGTTCTTCTTGATTTAATTGCGGTATTTTTGCCATAAGAGAGTCCCTCAAACACTTGAGGAGAAGCATAAGTCCCCCTTCAACACTAGAGGGGATAAAAGTGGTGGGGGAAGGGCACATTCCCTACGGTATTATTATAAATGTGGAGAACAGTGCCAACTCCACACCATATGTATGTATGGTTTTTTTTTTTTGATGGGCACAAGCATCCCAATGCACGAAATGCATTTTCTTTCATCTTTAAAATTTACTATTTGCAAATTTTCTCCTCCACACATCCGTTAATGCCAAATCTCATTTGTCTTGCGAGGTTGTGGAGCTTTTGGTAAAAGCTTCGAGGAGATGCTACGAAACCTCCAAAATAAGAGACGATATAAGGTGAAAGATACAACAATACTGGTTTTCTTTAATCCACACCATTTCCACAGTGCATCGATCAAGGCACACTAGTTCTTATCATCAAAGGAAGCGCTAGTGCACCACACCTATTTAGGCAAGGTGATTAGAGCATATGCCGTGGACGTGCGCAATGGAACGTGGAAGTTCCAAATTCTAAAGAAGAAGAGAAAAGCTATGGTAACTTTTTTATTTTGTCTTCACTTAAAGATGCACGGGATGGAGGCACGGATCCCCCCTATATTGCTACTAACGACCTTTTTCTTAATTGTAGTGAGAGTAGCACAATCAAGCTTTTTATGAAACAAACCCAGTAGGTCGTGCCAATTTTTGAAAGTGGGTTGATTAATAGGAATATGGCGAGATGCTCTTGCAGATTTGAGGAGAAAAGAGGAAGGAAAAAGAGAGAGAATGGATGGGAAGGAGGGCACATGGCACGTGGAGGGGAGAGAGAGGAGATAGAGTGAAGCAAAGTGCATACGTGCATAGGCCATGTGTGTACATTGTGGGGGAAGACGCATAAGAAGAATTTTTTTGTGAAAAGGTCCATCTCCATTGAGGCCATGGCATCGGAACCAGGACACAGAGAATAGATGCACGAGAGAGTTCTTTGAGCATCGTAGGTTAGTGCTCACACTACCCGAGCATCGCAGTGTCCAGTGGTTATAGCAGGCAAGATGGGACGCAACGTGGAGAATGGGAGAGAGAGAGAGAGATAGAGAGAGAGATTGATTAGCCCATACTAGCCAAGGGGAGAGAGAGAGAGAGAGAGAGAGAGAGAGAGAGAGAGAGAGAGAGTCATATACGTAGAGTGAGGAAAGCGATGGAGAGGGGGATCTCTGTCAGAGGTGATGATGGCATCAGGAAGCATATCTGAAGAGAGAAGTAGATCGCAGGGACTGTGATGGGAGAGTTTGAGGGGCTTTGTGAGAGAGAAAGGACGTAGATGGAACACGATCCTCAACAGAGAGACTGTAACGGGCAGGGAAGCGAAGGGTGGTAGGAGATCGCAGGCAAAACTGCAAGTAGCATGGCGAAGCAGGCCGGAGAAGTTTACGCAAGGCCACTGATGGTGACTGGAACAAGGCTTTTGAAGATTCGTTCGGAATCTTCAGACCCAGTCTAAGTGAGCCTCGTCTCTCTGTCGTCATCTGATTAGGAATCGTGCGAGGCTACAGAGGCGTTTTGCAGGCAGATGGATGGGGACATTTTCTGTTGCATCATGAGCTTGCATCTCTAGGAGGTGCAAATAGGGGCAATGATGGCCATCGAGGGCATAGACGCGTTCTGTAGGCGAAGCCAGTCAGCAGTGGGGGGGAGGTCTGTCAGGGACGGGGAATGTCTTCGATACTTCTGCAAAGGATCCATAAACGTCAAAGGATGGCGTGCGTGAATCCAAACAGGAAGGAAGACAAGGGCCAAGCAAAGCCAGCGAGAGGCGTCACAGCCACCTATTTTCCTTTCCAAGTAGAAGATTCCGTTGGCATCTCGTAAACTAATTAATTGGAGTTACAATTTTCGACCCAATAGTTACAACCCAAAAGGAGCTCCTTTTGTAAGAGAAGTCCATCACACTGTAGTGTTCGGGAAAAATGTGTCTCAGCTTAATATCGTGCCCTTTTGAAATTCAATTTCAAAAATGCCGGTTTAGGGCAAGGGAAAAAGGAGAAATTCCGCTTCTAAATAGAGAAAAATAGTGTAAAAACCTCAAAAAAGTTACCTTATTTTCAAAAATTTACTCTTGGCATTTTCAAGGGAAGGAATTTTATATGTTTCGGAAAAGGATTTTCCCCGAACACTACTGATTCACACACATCATTAAGCGCGTATCACTATTAGAAAGAAGTACTAGACTAGGTATATTGCATAACTATTAATGTGGTCAATTCAAGGAACATTTCTCTCTCTTTCTTGAGTCCTTAGGGAGGATAGTTGGGGACAAGCGTCGTTCACTATATTCGGCATTGAGCTTGAAACAACCTCTCTAAGTGGGCTAGTCTCACTAGTTTTATCGAGTGTTATACATTTTTCCTAACCGAAGAAAATAAGGGCACACTTGAAATTCTCCCAATTTCTAGGTCAAATTTTGAAGCTTTTGCGAGTAAATACACTAAAACTTGTGAGAATTTCTCGGTTTTCTTCAAGGCAAGCTCAAAATCTAACCGGGATTGTAGAATTTCAACCGGTTAAAATACATTTTGGACCCGGTTTTTTTTCTAACACTGTACCTTATGCTTCCTTATATTGGATAAAACTATTTAACTTCCTCAAATTATTCCTTCCAAGTGGCCAAAGAAGGTTGTTTTATGGCGCTATGATTGGAGGAGCCCTTTGCTTAGATAAGCTATTCTGGCTAACTTTCATAGCATCGTCTCTCTCGTCTAATCATGCAAGCATAGGTGTCGACAGAGCCCACAAATCATGCTTAACCTCTTGTGTTTTAATTTGTTGAGCCTAAACAGCTTCCTCCTAGGATGGCTTGCAAGCTCGTCAAGGAAGATTTTTCTTGTCTAATTATGTTTGGAGGGGGCATTTGCTCATGCTAGCATTGGATACTACTTTTCAACCTTCAAATGGTATGTTTCCTTCTCTACACGTTTGTGTGTTTAACTAGTATATTAATCGAGAGGTATAAAGAGAGGGGCCACTTACTCCATTTTCCACATTATTTAGGTCATGGGGTGATTTCCTTGCTGAGAATGAGCATCTCCTTCAAGAATATCATTGGACCCTATTTCACGATCAAATTATCGAGGCAATAGGTTGTATGTAGGTCGTACTAGCTAGGGAAAATGTGAAACAAAGAGAATCTCAAGGGATACCCTCTTGGCACCGAATGAAAACAAACACAACCACTAAAGATGTGTGACGGCAGTTGGCACACTCGGGTAGTGTTTTCCATGCCAGCAAGGTAGAGGGAGCTGAAGCGTGTCATGGTAGAAAGGAAGGGGGGGGGACGGGGGGAATGTTTTTGTGAAGTGCAAAGGGCATTGACATAGTAGCATATGTGTCTATCTCTATGGCTTAACCCAACTGTTTGGCCCACTTACCAAAACATCGAAGAAAAATTGGTCGAAAGAGTGTTGACAAAGAAGTGCTAATGCCATCTAGGAGATCAAGTGGCCTAAATACAGAAATTCTTTATTTGGAAGGTGCTTTGGGGAGCCATGCCTATTGGGATTAAGATTCACACTAGAGGGATCGGCACTAACACTTGCTCTGGTCGCAGATTGTCTTCTGAGTACCCCTAACATTTGCTTAGCAAGTGCCCTACCTTGCAGTGTTTAGCCGCCAAAGTCTGCAAATGGGTATGAAAGACATGGGAGGTTATCTTGTTTAACGATGACCGGATCCTAGGAGGGTGCAGCTTCCAAATCCAGGTCGTTCTAATGTGCACCCAGATTACCAGATTTTGTTAACTTAATCAGGCCAGGGAGTCTAGGAACTTTTGGGTCTTATGCATTTGAGCTCTGAGCTCATTCATGTTATAGGAGCTAAAAGAGGGTCATCTAGTAACGATAAAGAGTGGCATCATACATTCATTTTCCTAGAACACTCAAGAAGCTTCTCATAGCAGCCCTGTTTTGGTTTCGATTATGGATGTGTGCTAGCCACTTATGGAATTGCTGCCACCTCAAGGGACATGGAGTGCTTGAGAGTGTTTGTATATTGACCAAGTTAATATAAATTTTTCTCCACTCACGATTGTGAGTATGGCAAAAAAAAAAAGCCTTTGAAGAGAAGGGACAAATGCATAAAATTATAATTATTTATTCCGTTTTTTAGTTTACCACACAACCTCCCCCCCCGCAACACACATCCATTAAAAAAACCAGGTTGTAAAGCCTTGGGACTTCCATATCCGAATCCTATGCCCAACCCCCCTTGATAGCCTTCTGGCTCTAGGAAGGAGAGAGCTTTGGTTATTGTATGCTCCACCATAGCCCATCAATTAAAAAAGAAGCAAGCTCTGATTGTGTTGCTTTCGATGTTGCTCCCCCTCCCCTGTCTTCTCTTTTTCTTTGTTGGACAATATTTTTGGGTGTGTGTAGGTAGTTGTGCCTGCTGAGGGTGTGATGTGCAAAGAGAGAGAGAGAGAGAGAGAGAGAGAGAGAGAGAGAGAGAGGTGATTGTGTGTAAGGAAAACAATAAATTGATGTGTTTAAGGGTGTGTGGTAGTTTGTGATCCACGCAAGTGTGTGCGCATTGATTTGGGTGTAGTTGCAAGTTCATTTCAAAAAAAGTGTGTCTCTCTCTATATGTTGTGTGTGGATAGGGGTGCAGTGGAATCCCTGCGCTATAGACAGACAAACATTGTGTCAGATGGGGGTGTTCCCCCTTTCCAGCATCTTGAAATCAGCCTAGTCTAGGTAGGCTTGATGCCAGTGGGAAAAGGAAGAAGGAAAATGGATCCAAGAAGGGATTAGATAAGGGAGGAGCATGTGATTTAACTAAGAAACTCTTCTAATCGTCTGGTAAAGAGAACCTTGGAAAGGCTACAAACCTAAAATGGGCTATCCTGCAATTGTCCTCATCAATCGGACCTTTGCTCTACTTCTCAGAATATTTATTTAAAAGGAACTTAAGGTAGAATAATTGTAAGCATTTCCCAAACAATGTAAAGAAAAAGAAGAATTTAAAATTGTGTAAAGGCACCGCCTCCACACGCGGCGGAGGAGACATGATACTCAATCCCTATGATGAGGATAAGGATATGGCTGGAGAAGTATATGTGATTGTTTGAAAGATAACTAGATAGCTTTAATAATACTAAAGAAAAGAAGAAGTGAAATATTCTAGAAAGGAAAAAATTGGAAACGACCAGATCAATGCACATTTGCAAGGGTATGCAAGAGTTTACATGATGCTTTCTAATTCTTAAAATGTATTCTTCATTTGATATATTTGGAATACTATTTTCTAGTATCATAGTACTGCCTTAAAAGGGTGTATTTTTCAAACTGTTTGGTGGTAGGATGGATTCCAAAGGGTTAATTTGCTGCCCAAAACGTTGAACCCAATTTTATGTTGTCTATTAATATTAAGTAAAGAACGGGGAAAGATCCGATCTATGGAGTGGGGATCAAACTTGGGAATGAGGGAATCGTGTACTGTAAATACACTCATCTTAGGGGAACACATTGATGGCTGTACTCGGGCGTAACCATGAAAAAAGCCTCAATGACCTTGTACCAAGATTGAATTATCAAGAAGAGCCAAGGCCACGTCCGCTTGCTCTATGATGAGAAAGGGATTGAAGTTCATGACCAAGATGAGATGGCTAGTCTGATGTTGAGTTATCTTAGTCAAATCATTGGACAGCCAGAGATCCAGTCCCAGGAAGTGGAAGAAGCCAGAGGGACCTTACTTCAAAGTGTCAAGACAAAGATTCCCCACTCAGAAGCTAATAGCTTGGAAGGGGCATTATCTGAAGACGAATGTTCAATTGCATTGCAAGCCCTTGGCAAGGAAAATTCCCCTGGTTGGGATGGGATGACGATGGAATTCTTTAGAGAATTTTGGGATTATCTCAAGGTACCAATCACCAGGTTGGCCTATAAAGCCATTGTCGAAGGGTCGTTAGAGATAAGTGTTAAGAGAGGGCTTATCAAACCCATTCCTAAACAGATTTGTTGTTCTCAATTGAAACATTAGCGCCCTATAACGATGATGTCGGTGGCCTACAAAATTATTGCTAAAGCAGTGGCCCTCAGAATAGCCCCCCTACTAATCAAGATCATCTCTCCCCATCAACATGGGTTCATCAAAGGAAGGTCCATTTACGATAACATCTTGGCAGCAATGGTGGGCATTGAATATGCAACTTTCACAAAGCAAGAGTACATTCTGCTGCACCTGGACCTTGATACGGCTTATGATAGAATAACATGGACATATATAGAAGCCGTCGTGAAAGCTCTGTGCTTTGGGCCTCGCCTATGTTGTATGGTACGAGTATTGGGGGACTGGAAGCCAGCCAGAGCTCTTGATAGAATTGTGGGATCTTTTGAGGTCAAAAGGTCTATTAAGCAAGGATGCCCTCTAGCCATCACTGCCTTCAATTGAAAGGATTTTCCCTCCACACTTAAGAGAAATAACATTCATCCTCCGATAGATGATGCTTCTGCAAGTCCAATAGACCTACCTATTGTTGCTTACAACTTCAAAACCACCTCAAGTCTATCGCCATTAGTTCATTGTGTGTGTGTGTGTGTGTGTGTGTGTGTGTGTGTGTGTGTGTGTGTGTGTGTGTGTGTGTGTGTGTGTGTGTGTGAGAGAGAGAGAGAGAGAGAGAGAGAGAGAGAGAGAGAATCCCTTCGCCTTTGTTATATGTTGATTGAACGGAGTCTGGACAATGGCAAGTCTTCACCTTTATATATAGGCATTAGAAAAGATTGTGGAATGCAAAGCAACATCGTAACCTTAAGGGGTCTGAAGTTTCTATGTGTGCCTTTTCTATCCATTTTTGGTTACAAGCTCTTTATCTAGCACCCCATGGCCCACCCATGGCAAGATGCTTCCTCTATTGCAACAATTAGGCCGTGCTTTTGATGTGAAATATTATGTAAACCATGGCCAGCAGTACATAAACCATGGCCATCAGCTAGCAGGAAGCAGGAAGAACACATAGGGGGTTGACAAGAAGAGCTTGCATGCGACTTTACTTTCCTCTCTCTCTCTCTCTCTCTCTCTCTCTCTCTCTCTCTCTCGCCTAGAGCCTCTCCATGCACTGCTTATTGCGAAGAGCTCTTAACAACATAAGAGCATGTGTCTACATGGGGCATGCATTAAATGACATTTGCCATGTACGTAGCAATAGACTGATGGGTAGCTTCATACTTACCTCTACATTCATTAGACTTTCCATGACTTTGATCCTTCCATCTTGATTGCACAGATGTTACCGATTGAATGGAGACTACTCGTTTATGATTATCACAGTTGCAATTTTATCACTGATTATGCACAAACAAAGACATGCTTGAAGGTGATTCTCTCCCCTCTAATTGTGGAGGATGCATGTCTCCTACAAAGTGATGCTTGAATGCAATTCTCTCGCTTTTACTGTTCATGATGCATGTCTTCTCCAAAGTGCACACAACATACCCCTCCCAAGGGCAGGCCTTGTGATTTTATCACTTGTTTTCTACGTGAAGGAAAACCTATTGCCCGGCTTTGGTTCTCAATGAATGGCTATAGTGATCGCACATTGGGTTGGGGGTCCCTTTGGTGGGTCATATGGAGGTTTGCCGTGGTGCTTAAGCTCGTTTTAGATGCGTTGCAAGTTTGGAGGCTTGCAAGAGGGATTGGATTTGTGTGGGGATAGGGGTGCTCTTGGGTGGACCTCTTGGTTGTCCCTGCTCTCCTCTGTAGCCAGTGGGAGAATGCCTAAAGACACTTTCTTGCCTAATGGCTTGCCTGCTGTCTATCTCCTCTGGAGGGCTAATCGCTCACCATGGATGGTTCGAAGTAGATTGGTGCTATTGTTCGACACTTGTATCGAGTGTGGTGGGGTCCCTTGGTGGTATATGATACAACGTGGCAGTTTTGCTCGAAAACAAGGGGTTTTCTGAGTTGTTTGTTCTTTCATGTTGTTTGTTCACAACCTTGTGGTTCTGAAGCTGCTTGGTGTTAGATGGGACATGGGTGTGGAAGGTAGATTTTATTGTTGTAACAACATTGAATCTGTCTATGGCTACCCTTGGCATTTGTATCCTGCTTCTCGTGGTTTGGCTGCTCTTGGAAGTCGTTCTCTTGGTGTACGACCATTGTTTGTTGTCACAATCTTCTTAATGTTGGCTTCGGACTCTCAAGAGGCACAGTGATGGCTGGTGAGAGCAGCACCCTTGTGGTGGTCCCTCGTTGGTCTAGGTAGGTGATAGGGATTGTGGGCCCCACCCCTTTTCTTCAACTATATGGTATCTTATGGTTGTTGAGGGTGGCTCCGTAATCAACGAACATATCTTCCGGATATCTGTTGTTTTGTTTTCTCTATGTTGTATCTTGGGGTCCTTGTCGCTGATGTTTAGTGGGGTTGTCACTAATTGACACCTCCCTAGGGAGGTGGGATCAATGGCCCACAGTAGGCGTCGCGAGGCGGGTGCAAGGCGGGCCATCCGATTGTCATTTGAACTAGGTGTGAACTAAGAGTGAACTTAGAGGTATGTGCATCACACCAAATTTGGTGTGAACTCAACGTGAACACGGTGTGAACTAGATGTGAATTGGGGAGGATCTGCATACCACACGAAATTTGATGTGAACTCAATGTGAACTCGGTGTAAACTTGTCCGCAACGCCATGATCTATAAACTTACCACACACACACACCTTTCAACGAGCGCGCGTTAGCCTAGTGGTTAGAGTCAATTCTGTGGGGAAGAGGATAGCGGGTTCAAGTCCCGGATCCGAGAAAATGGGAATCTTTTGCATTCCATAGGCAATCCAACGGTCACAATCAACCAGTCATTGTGAGCCATGGATCCCACCTCCCAAAAGGAGGTGTCATTTAGTAACGAGGGTTGGCCTCCCCTATTTTGGTCGAACTTTTTGTATTAGATATGGTGATCTTGGATTGGCAGCTTGATGCCCTAACTTGTGTTCAGCAGGATTTACGGCTGTAAATTTTTTGAACATTTTCAATATAATTCCACTCAGATTTCTGAGTTTTGCACAGAAAAATAGAAACGAAAAGTCCCATGAAAAATGGAAGGTCGTAGGAAATGAAGAGCACGTTAAAATGGAAAGTCAAAAGACTTCTCTTGTCCGTATGAAAGAAGTGGTGGAGTGAGTTTCTTCTCCATTACTTTGCTTTTAGCATTTTCCTCTTTAGAATTTTTTTTCACTAGGCTATGCAGGTAGAGTTTCTTTGAGCTATGTAAGGTCGTGAATTTATTTATTTATTATCTTTAAATCATATTATTAGGCTAGTGTTGGCGAGTGGGGGCTCTTGTGGTGCGCACATGTTGTGGCCACCCCAACCGTTTGGCACTTTTCAATTATGCTGGCCCACCTTTTTTTGGAGGTACTCTAAACGGTTAGCCAACGTTGCCAACGCAATGCCCCCCCCCTCCTCTCTTTTCGACGCGTTCACGATGGCCAGTGTTCCAAGAGAACATCACGAAGGCGTTCTGCATTTTTCTTGCGTTTGTGTTGCTTCTCAGCTTTGCAAGGTAAGCGTTGTTCTCTCATACACACACACACACACTTACATAGAAGTTGACAATACACTATGGTGTTCTCTCTCTCTCTCTCTCTCTCTCTCTCACACACACACACACACACACACACACACACACACACACTTACATAGAAGTAGACATGTGATGTTGCCTATTCTCAGCTTCTCAATCGAAAAACAAGAGAAGCAAAAGAAGAGCGAGAATCATGAATCATTGCAGAAGGAGGAAGAAGGAATTGCATTCTTTTTCTTCACACACACACACACACATATGTACACATGCATGACAGTCAGAAGCTACATTGTTTTGTTTACACACATAGATTTATGTTTTTTATTCAAAAGCTTAGTTTGTCAAAATGCAATTGCATGGCAACGCATTTATGTGGTTTGCAATGAATGGTTTCGTGTGTACACATATGGGACAATGTCAATTATGTCCGAAATTTTATGCATGTTTATAAATATTCGCAGTATGTCTTCGCCACCTCTAGTCACGGCTAGCATGCGGAGAGCTAGGCAAGGGGAGTCTGGTGTGTCTGCTAGGTCCTCTTGGGCAATGCACTTACAATTGGCGCCAATGAGAGATGAATGTGAGGAGTATGTTCCTCTTTCCCAAGACGCCACGCCTTTTGAGCAGGTTTCTTACGTCGGCTTGATGGAGGAGGCTATGGTTACGCCTCCTTCAACTGGGAAAAAAGATCCAAGGTAGATATATCCTCACAAAGTCAGGCTCCAAGCGAGCAGCCAGAGATCACAAATGCAAGGACTCAACCACCAATGCAGACACCACAAGAAGCAGACATAATCACAAAAGGGTCGAGCGTGCGAGGGCAACGACAGTTATATGGGACGACAAAAGCACGCATACTCTCTTGCGAGTCTATGAGGAGCAATGACCACACATCAAGAAGGGTAATTTTTTCCCTAAGGATTGGGAAGAGTTGGTCTTTGCTCTAAATCGAGATATCTTAGGTAGCTTCAATCCTGAGCATGCAAGAAACCAAATCGACACACTTAAGAAGCTCCACAAGAAAGAGCTTTCAAAACAAAATTCTATTGGTAGTATTCCCCGCACGGACATTTTTTGACCAGTGCGATGCTTTGTGGGGGAAGACTCCAAAGTGCTCAGGCATAGTTGGTGCCCTTGATAGTGAGAGCCACAGGCTTGTATCCTCTACAGCAAATACACCCATAGACCTTGATGGTGTTGAGAACGATGGTACCTCGGGTCAAGATCCACAACTTGATACTGTGGATTTGGACGGCGTATTTGGCAAGAAAGTCAAGCAACCAAAAAAATCTAGCTTGGGCACAGTGGCCAAGACAATGGGAGATGGGATGAAATAGATGTGTGAGGCCTATGAGCGTGCAGAAGACAAGAAGACAAACACCTTGCGAGAGCTTGAGACTGCTAGGATGCTACATGAGGAGAGACTCGCAAAGATCAAAGAGGAGGAAGAGACCAAGCGTCACCAGGTCTTCTTGGAGATCGCCAAGCTTATCTCTAAGAAGTAAGAGCACTAAGTTTATTTGAACTTCACCGTAGTAAAATCTACATTTGTTTTGAGCATTACCACATTTCATTGCAAAGTAATTAATATACAGACACGTTTGTTTTTGTGCAGGTGAGTTTCGGGTGTCACATTCCATTGTGTCGTCTCATGTGCGGTCTTACTCGTATTCAGGTATGTCTTAAGCAAACTTGGTAGTTTGGATATTTATTTGCTTTGCGTTATTTTGTGATTCCAAATAATTATGTTCGTTTTAAATCATAGGATGGAAGAGTGGGTGCATCTCTTTGGGATGATGACATTATTGAGTGACAATACATTAGGCCTTGCTGGTACATCACATGGTCAAGGCTTGGAGGATTTGGAGGATAACAACTTCTTCATACTTATGTTTACTTATGCATGGTTGTGTTGTGGGATGGTGGGTGCGCTTGAATCCGTGGCATGGCGTTTTGCACCAAGAGTATGGTGGTGTTTTCCTCGTCAACAAACGTTCTTTCGCAGTGTGCACAATGTGCTTTGATCTACGGCTCGCCTTGCAAATCAAGATCCCTATTGTTTTGCATATCTCATGTCTCGCAGATCCTTTCTTATGCTACTAAACATGATTCGTCCACTACTACCCACAAGTAGAGTCAGGTTTGTCAGAGAGCCTATTTCTCCAGAGGCTGCGCTTTCTTGCGTACTCTGGCGGCTTGCACATGGACACTCCTCATGAAGCATGACGAATCTGTTTGGCATTGGTGAAAGCACCATTCGCAAATATGTGGTGATCATTTGTCGCATTTTGAGTAGTATTGAGTTCTTCCACAGGGTTGGCATTAGAGTGCCGCATGGAGACCATCTTGAGCAGATAATGGCAGGATTTGAGGCTATCTCTGGTTTGCCGCATATTGCTGGGGAACTTGATGGGACTTACATCCGTCTACAAAGAAAGCCAGCACGAGAATTCTATCCAGCACAATACATCAACAGGCATGGTTTTCCGAGCATCCTCCTACAGGGTATTGTCGACTCCAACAAGCTTTCTTGGAGTGCAGTTTGCAGGGCTGCAGGAGGGGTTCATGATTCTTCTCACTTCAAAGAATGCGATTTGTATGGTCAGCTCAAGCGACGAGAAGCACTGGATCGGCCACTATTGCACCTTCAAGGAGAGATAGTACGACCTTATTTGATTGCAAACTCAGCCTACAAAGAGAGAACATTCTTGATAAAGCCATATCGAATGAAGGCAGGGCGATTTTTACGCGGAAAGCGAGATTTTGATAGGAAAATCTCAAAAGGGAGAGTGAAAGTGGAAAATGCCTTTGGTCTCTTGAAGAATAGGTGGCGTATTTTGCGAGATCTCAATGTCGATCTTGCTTTCGCGCCCACTGTGATAGGAGCCTGTTGTTTCCTACACAACTTTGTGCAACTCCAAGGCGAGATCGAGCCTCATGATCAGCGAGATCCGCATCCCAACTCCCAAGAGCCACTTTCTAATGATGGCGGTAATCCTGCTCATCGCGAGATGGCCTTGCAGATAAGGGCAGCCTTATTTCTCCATAGCAGCTTGAGGGTTCAGAACGCAACAGTTCCACGTGTAGCAGGTTGTGGATTTAGTAATTGTTCTTATTTTTCAAAGTGATCATGTATTTTTTTTCAATTAAAGTTTTAATTATGTATCCATAAAGCTTATTATTAATTTCATGAAGCTGTGTTTTACAGGGCTTGATGATGATTTGGAGTCTGAGGATTGAGTCATGTTCTACATGGTTGTAGTTTTTGTCATGTGGCTTGCTTTATGGCTGCAATGAACAACACCTCTATTTATGTATTGCTAGAGGGTTTTTATTATGGTTATCTAGCATTTTCATTTATGGCTACCAATGAGCAACAATACCGTCCGCTTCTGTATCAGAGGCAATGAGCCATTTTGATGTACTCAGGGCAGCTTATTTTATGGGTGTGTCAGTCTCTTGTTTATGTGGTTGTCGGACATTGAAATTTTGTTTTGTCATGCGTTTTTCCATGCATTCGGTGCAATGTTATTAGGCGTTTTTTTGTTGGAAAATGCTATCTTTATGATGTTGGCAATGCGTGGTTTGTTGGTTTGCATGATTGTCCAACAACGAACGAACGTAACCGGACGTACGCATGTGCGCATAAGACGTGGCCGGACGGAACATGTGGTTTTCTTGATCGAATGGATGCACGAACGAATGCATGTGCAAAAAATGGCGAAAAGTTCGTATCCATTCGTAATACTTTTTTGAGAACGAATGGCCGAACGAACGGCCACATGTGTGCTTTACATCTCTCTGTGGCAACCTAAAGCAGGAAGGAGAACATCTCTACATCTCATGGGCGAAAAGCAAGGGAGGGCGCGGGGCGCAGCCTTGAAGCCATGTTTTCCTCTCCGTGAGCAAAGCATGGGAGATGCATGGGCATCTTCTTCTCTTCGCTCGTTGCGGGGGATGCGTAGGTCCTTCTCTCATCAGATAGATTCTTGAGGCATCTTCCCATGTTGCAACACAGATTCTCTCTCTCTCTCTCTCTCTCTCTCTCTCTCTCTCTCTCTCTGACTCTGATGCACAGATTATTGAGGCCTCTTCCCGTGTTGCACCACAGATTCTCTCTCTCTCTCTCTCTCTCTCTCTCACACACACACACACACACACACACACACACACACACAGAGTCAAAGAAAGGCCCTATAAGATCATTAGATGTGTCTCTCTGTGGACAGATGCACGTGGGACGCAAGGAGGGAGGGGGGGAGATGTTGTGGCAGCAGGGTCTTCAGGAGGGAAGGGGGGGAAGCAAGGCAGCTTTGCCGTGGCCAGTCTTTCCTCTCTTGTTTTCACTTTGGAAATGCCTCTTTTTGGACCTAGCTTGGAGCCATTGATCTACATCCCCGGGCCCTAATGGAGATGTGGGGAGGACAGGCGATCTGCACAACATCTGGAGTAGCTGCAATCGAAAGGAGCAAGTGCATTGCTCAATGTCAAGTGAGGCAGTGAAGAAAAATCTTGGAGTAGACATACCCATGGCCAAGCCCCCATCGCGACCTCCCTCCCATGGTGGCGTACCTTGTAAGATAGGAATTTTGTAAGATTTCACATTATAAACTACAAAGGATTAATATTACTTAGTTAGAGTAGCACAATCAAGCTTTTTATGAAAAAAAAGCCAAAAGGAGCTCCTTTTGTGAGAACAGTAATCACACACATCCTCAAGCGCGTATTCTTATTAGAAAGAAGTACTAGACTAGATATATTGCATACCTATTGACGTGGTCAATTCAAGGAAGATTTCTCTCTCTTTCTTCAGTCTTTAGGGAGGATAGTTGGGGACAAGCGCCGTTCCGACTCGTTCACTATGTACAGCATTGAGCTTGAAAACAACCTCTCTGAGTGGGCTAGCCTCATTAGCTTTATCAATTGTTATACATTTCTCCTAACCAAAGAAAATAAGGGTAAAATTGAAATTCTCTCGGTTTATAGGTCAAATTTGAAGCTTTTGCCAATAATTACACTGAAACTTGTGAAAAATTCCCGGTTTTTTTCGAGGCAAGCTCAAAATCTAACCAGGATTGTAGGATTTCAACCGGTTAAAATACACTAGACCCCGGTTTTTTTCTAACATTGTACTTGATGCTTCCTTATATTGGCTAAATCTATTTAACTTGATTAAATTATTCCTTCCAGGTGGCCAAAGAAGGTTGTTTTATGGCGCTATGATTGTAGGAGCCCTAGGCTTAGATAAGCTATTGTATCTAACTTTCATCTCATCGTCTCTCTCGTCTAATCATGCAGGCATAGGTGTAGACAGAGCCCACAAATCTTGTTTAACCTCTTGTGCTTAATTTGTTGAGCCTAAATAGCTTCCTCCTAGGATGGATTGCAAGCTCGTCAAGGAGGATTCTTCTTATCTAATTATTTTTGGAGGGGCCATATGCTTATGCTCATGCTAGCATTGGATTTACTTTTCAACTTTCAAATGTTATGTCGTGTTAAATGCTCCCTCCCTCTCGTTCTCTAGATGTTTAACTAGTATATAAATCGAAAGGTATAAAGAGAGGGGCCACTTACTCCATTTTCCACATTGTTTTGGTCATTGTGTGATTTCCTTGTTGAGAATGAGCATCTCCTTCAAGAATATCATTGGACCCTATTTCATGGTCAAATTATCGGGGCAAATAGTGGTACAAGCTAGGGAAAATTTGAAAAAAAGAAGAATCTCAAGGGATACCCTCTTGGCTGGAAACAAAAACAGACACAACCACCAGAGATATGTGACAACAGTTGGAACACTCGGGTAGAGTTTTCCATTCCAATAAGGCAGAGGAAGCTGAAGCGTAGGATGTAAGAGTCCTCCTGATTTCAGGCACTTTGCTTTGTTAACTTGACATTTTTGGCAATGCAAGATATAGTCTTGAACAAAGTCGTCATATGAGAGCATATCTCTTTTAATCCATGGGTGCCTTGCACTTGGACTGTCGTGACATTCATAAATAATTTGACACCAAATGTCCGTGTTCGTCGGTACACAAACTCTCCCCTTGTGGAGTAGGTACCCATTATCGATGGAGAAATTCTTCCATCTCTCCAGTTCATCACTTGACAGAGGAGAACTAGGTGTGGAGGCGAACAAAACACTACCAACATTGGAGTGAGAAGGATCCCTCATTTGCACAAAGCTCAAAACTTTGGAGTATGCGATGTCATGCTCAAATTTTCCCTTTAGATCAGAATCTAAATGCTCACTTTGAATTTTTGTGAATAGAAGAAAGTTGATCTTAGGCATACCACTAAGAGCATCAGCCACCACATTATATTGACATTTATGATACCGGAGCTTTGTGTCATACTCCTTTATAATCTCAGTCCACTTGGCCTTTTGACCCTTTGAGTCAGGCTATTGTGTAAACAATTTTTTGCTTTCATGGTCAAACACGATCTCAAACTGAGCTCCATACAAATAATGATGCCATGTCTTTAAGGCTGACACTATTGCATAGAGTTTGCGTTCATAAGTATAGTAATTTTGTTGTGTTGAACCAAGCTTCTTACTTTCAAATACAATTAGCGTCCCTTCCTATAAAAGGACTGCTCCAATAGCATGATTACTGGCATTCATCTCCAAATGGCTTCAAAAGATTGAAAATAGCTAGAATAGGATTTGTAGCTAATGCGTCCTTGAGAGTATCAAAACTTTGTTGTTGAGTGGCACCCCACTGAAACGTTTTTTCCTTTCCCTTTCAGTTGATCTGTCATTGGCACAACAAGATGAGCATAGGTTTTAACGAACCCTTTATAAAAACCTGTAAATCCCAAGAAAATCTATAAATCTTCTAGATTTTTGGGAGAATACCACTTCCAAATGGCATCCACTTTGGATTAATCCATGTGCAACCCATTAGCTGAGTTAACATGCCCTAGATAGTGAATTTCCTCCTTGAGAAAATCACACTTTGACTCTTTGGCATATAACTTGTTTGGTAGTAGCAATTCAAACGATTGTCTCAAATGTTGCAAGTGCTCTTCCTCAGAGGCACTGTACATGAGAATCATTGAGAAAAATGATAACAAACTTACCCAAATACAATCTCAAGACACTATCCATTAGCATCATGAAAATTGTGTGCGCATTGGCCAACCCAAAGGGCATAACCAAAAACTCGTAATCTGCAAACCTTGTTTGGAAAGAAGTTTTAGGTATATCTGCAAGTCCATGTGTACTTGGTGATATTTCATACGAGCATAAGTGAGCTTGTCAAATAGTTCATCCACGTGTGGTAAAAGGTACTTATTCTTAATAGTCACCGCATTCAAACCATGGTGGTCAACGCACATGCACATGCTACCATCTTTTTTCTTCACCAATAGGATAGAGGAAGCCCATGGTGAAGGACTTGGTTGAATAAACCCTCTGTTGAGATAGTCAGCAAGATAATGTTCCACCTCAACGACCTTAGAATGACTCATTTGTAGGGTGGTTTTCTAACCAGTTTACTTTCTACAACCACATATATACCATATTTCACAAATCGTGTCTTCGATAACCTTGGTGGAAAATCATTAGAAATAACATCGTGAAATTCCATTGAAAAATCTTTTACTTGACTAGCAACTTTTGCTTGTTGAGGAGAGAGAGTTGTAGCCATTGCTCGAAGACAAGAGAGAGAAGCATGTGGCATTGAGGAATTTTCAACAGAATCAGCATTTGAAAGTAACTGACACAAAGAGTAACACAAGAATTTTTCTTCTATTTCATTATCAAAAGTGAGCTTCATAAGCTCTACTCACTAGTGAGGAAGGCGCATCCTTCTCTCCTAGCAACAACTCATGTGCATCATGGGATTCAAACATCATATTGTTGTTCTCGTAGCTACGCTTAAGTGATGGTCCTCGGCTATGCAACCATTCTCGACCAAGTACCACATCTTCCCTCTCCATCTTCATAACCTGGATATCCAAGGATGTGGAATATCCTTGAATTTTCAACGGTACAGCTCTCACATGAGTATCCAACACTTCAACATCATAGCCATTCATTCCTACTACCTTGTAATGGTGGGAACTCAGAGTTTGGGGCAATATAAGCCGTTTCACTAACATGTAGATAATGAAATTGTGAGTAGCATTGTCATCTACCAAGATGTGTATCTCGAGCCCTTGTATATATCCGCGCATACACACTAGCTCATGTGGACTGAAGGTCCACTGCCACATGGAAGTTGTTATACAACATTCATGCACCACCTCAGTGTTGTGTGTTTCCTCTAGCTTAGAGAAACATGAGCAATACTTAAGAGGCAACAACTGCAACGTCTGCACTGCTTTCTCCTTGCCCCGGGCAGCATATTTCCTATTTTCCATGGTTGCTTCCATAATATTGAAAACATAATTTCTCCTTTTTTGCCTTCTCAAATTCTTTTGTAGAAAGAGGCCCTTGAGACCCCTTGGGTTTCTTGGCCGCCTCTAAGTTGGCTACAAAAAACTTTTTGCCCATGATGTGTGTGAATATTACCATGTGTATTATCAGGCACATGAGTACTGTGTGGTATCTTATCATATGAATCATTGTGGATGTGAGATTTCACTATGGACTCCTCAAGTGTTTTGGGGTCTTGAGTCTTGACGTGCTTTTTAAGCTCTGGTGTCAGACCGTGGATAAACCCACTTGTGTGTTGAAAGGTGTATAACCCTTCCAACTTGAGAATAACATCCCAATAGTGCGATACATATTCTAACAATGATTTATGTTGTCGCATGGAAAATTTGTCCCAAGCCGACTGCCTCATATGTGGGCAGAAACTCTTTTCTAAATATAGCCTCAAAGGTTTCCCAAGTCTATCGTATGATGTTCTTCTCCTTGGGAGAAATCCACCATTTATAGGCCTTGCCGCCCAAAGTCAGACTTGTTTGCAGTTCCTTGACTGCATATGGAGTATGCCATAAGTTGTGAATTCCTTCCCTCTTGCTAAGAAAGATGTTTACTGCATCCTTATTGTGCTCTCCTTCCTCCCCATTAAACGTTGGTGGCTTTGTTTTTGTTTTTTTTACAAAACATCCATCTCCTTTGGAGTGACAGAGTGAAGAGAATCCAAAGGGGAACCTTGTCCCTGACCAGGAGCACCCTTCCCCTAGCCAAACTACCTGCTCGTGCACGTGTGTATCAATATGGCCTTTGACTTGCTTTTGCATAATTTGCACCACTAAAGTGGATAATTTACTAGCATTTTATTTAATGATGCATAATTCCTTTCGATCAAAGACATGCGTTCTTGAAGTGCTCAAAATTCTTTATTATCAAGCACTTCGTAAGTGTCATCTCCTCTCGCAACTTTGTGGGTACCCTCCATGAGAGTATCCGGCCACGATATCAAGGGATATGTGTTTGAAAGGTGAATCAAGAAGGCGCGGGGCCTTTGGCTGTGAGAGGTGTGTGTGAGAGAGAATAACAGGCACTAAAATCTTTGACAATCACCGTAATCATCAATTAATTGAGTAGAGCTTAATAGATAGCCAAGGTGGGTTGTTAACGGAACCGTCACTTGGGTTAACTAAAAAACTAGGAGTTTGAGCTCCCTTTATGACATTAAATGGGCAGTTAACGTCTTTGTGACTTATCAAGATGATTACTCGAGTTTAAGGAATGCTCTTCCTACTTCTCTCTTTTCTTCCTTTAATTGCCTTATATGCTCTTGATTCTTACCTCAAAATCCCAAGATAGAGAGGCTATTTCTTTCTCCTCTTGCCCCTCACCCACTCTTATACTGCCCCACTTTGTCTTGCTCTCTAAAAACCCACATGACTTCATCTCCTCTCCTTCTATGCCTCTATTCATTTCACCACCCTTCTCTCTAAAACCATAGGGGCTTCACCATGGGCTTCATCTTGTTCACCAAGCCATGACTTCACCTCTCGATGCTCTTTGCCCTTGTAGCTCTTCCCTTTCTCTTGTCCCCCCCCTTGGTCCGATAGAAAAATTTCTAAAAACAACCCCCTATCTAAGCAACGAGTGCGTCGTTGTTGCCAAGGTCATGGGAAACAAGGCTAGTGATGGCCTGGTGAACAAGTGATGAGGTCAAGGAATCTATGTTGACTACATACTCTTATTGGATTATATCAGGTTTTCATTCCATACGTGCACCAAAAATCTATATCCAAAGCACAAGACCACGTTACATGGAAACCGAACATTTATAGGCAACATGGAATGCCTGAATACGTGTGGAATGTCCAATAGAGATGCGTATTGAACTATCTTGCATGAAAAATAAAGAATCACATAATGTCACGAAGAATGCTCCTTATATTGAGAGAGAGAGAGAGAGAGAGAGAGAGAGAGAGAGAGAGAGAGAGAGAGAGAGAGAGAGAGAGAGAGAGAGAGAGAGAGAGAGAGAGAGAGAGAGAGAGAGACTCGTAACTGTTTTCATGTCTTTGCTCGTATCAAACATTACAATTTATAGCCTTAACCTACCTCCTAAGTGAATCCAACTAAGCCTAAGAGAATCTGACTAACCAACATCTGATTTCAGAGAAATATCCGATTTCATAGAAATATCATACTTAGCAACATCTAACTGAGCAATACCCGGTCAACACATGGCATGTCTCGGTGGTGGATTTCGTAGAAATTCGACACGGATTCACATATCCCTTGTTCACAATCAAATGCCTTATCACATGGCATAGGATTACAAAGATTTGAGAATAAAACATGTTGGGAAAAACATAATGATTTCATTTGGCATTGGTTCACCAAAAGATTCCTCCAAATGCTTGTCCAAGATTGTGTTGCTTGTTGCAGGCTCTGTGTCTCTAGGTAGTACATCCGATCTTCTCTTTGCCCATATGCCTCCTTTGGATCACTTCATCCTTGTCAAGAGTCATCTTCTTGAATCAGTCCTCGAAAAAAAACTTAATGTCAATCCTTCGATGCAGTTTGTATTCTACTCACACTTTGTACTACATCAACAACTGACTCTACCACCTATTTAGGTTCAGCAAAAACTAAATTCTCAATTGTATTAAATTTCTAAACTTCAACATTAGGGCTGCTCATCAAAGGCTTTGTCAATGTGTAGATTTAACCACAATCAAGGCAAATGTGAGTAGCTTTATCCTTCTGGGCCTCTGTCAGCTTTCTGCCAAAGCTAACACCTCCTCCGGAGTGCTCCTCGAGAGAAAGCCCGAGTGGCTTATCCACTTCCACCTCAATGGTTTTGCTGGCACCAGCTGTTGTTGCTCTGATTGCAAGAATGCGTATGGTCAAGCTTCCTCGGCACGTACTGTGGTCAATCGCCCCACTTACAATCCCTGCTTCTAGTATGGATGTGCCGAAGAAGGAACTCTACGACTATGTAACTGTAGGTGCCAATTGAGACGATGAGCTTGATTTTGTGAGCAGGGAAGAGGCAAAGGTGGTGACGAAGCTTCGCACACATAATGCAGACGCCATGCTTAGCTGTGTTTGTGTGTGTGTCATTGACCTAAATCTCGGCACTACACAAAATTGTGGGGCTTCATCACTAAAACACCGTGATCACCAAAGTGTTAAGGGCATTACACCCTCAACAGGGAAAACACAGAGACGACTCTCAAAACAGCCTACGCAAAGATTGAGAGAGAGCAAAGAGAGAGAGAGAGAGAGAGAGAGAGAGAGAGAGAGAGAGAGAGAGAGAGAGAGAGAGAGAGAGAGAGAGAGAGAGAGAGATTCATAACTATTTTCATGTCCTTGCTCGTATCAAACATTACAATTTATAGCCTTAACCTACCTCCTAACTGAATCCAACTAATCCTAACATAATCTGACTAACCAACATCCAATTTCAAAGAAATATCCAATATCATAGAAATATCCAACTTAACAACATCTGACTGAGCAATACCCGGTCAACATAAGAACTAAGTCTACAAAGTCTAGTTACATTTTCACAAGGTACACAAATCACAATCCATCATGACCCAAGTCAAAGAAACCGTAGCATAAAAAAAATCCAAACAAGGTCTAATAACACTGATAAAACATTAAAAACAATGATTTAAGTACGTAAATTTAAAGATTAGGCTCATTGTGACATTTTGTCACAAACCACAACCAAATTTGCAGTGCTTACACTTAATTGAAAGAGCATGAAAAGCGGAACACAATGCAAGTTTCATGAAATCTAATTACCCAATCACAAGATATGACAAGTTGGAGTTGAGAAGCTGCTTGAGCATATGTACAATAGAGTTCTTTTTCTTCAAAAAATAAGCCTTCTTTTCATACTAAAGTTATTATCTTTTATACCTAGTTCTTTTAAACAGCAAATGGTCGGCTCACATGGTCCTTTATGGATGCATGACAAAACTACAACTTAGGGAGTCGACTTGCTACTCTGGGATCAAACCTACACACTATGTAGTTACACTAGCTCAAAAAATAATAAAGTACGACTTCCTTAAAAATGTGGTGTCCTGCTAGATAAGTATCCATTTAATGAATTCGCCAATACATCGTCGATATAAGATGAGGCCGCCTACACCCTTAGTCTCAGATAAAAGTGTCGATGAACTGTGGCTTGCTCAATCGGAAGTGTGGAGCCAAAATCTTTTTTTTTTGGTTAGTCTCATCTACATGGTTAGTATGGCAGGGGTTGAATGATCTACACGGCTAACATGTTAAGGATCTAGCCTCGGATTGGCTTAAATACCTAGTCTAGCACAAAAGAGACATGGTGTCTATATTGGTATGGTTCGTATTGATTACCTATCATCTACTACGAGTATTTGAAATCCTTTCAGAGCTAGATTTCATGAAGAGAGGCAAAGCAACCTCACCTTGAGAACCAAGGAGATGAAGATATCATCTTTGAGTTAGATAAGATCTAGTAGGGCAAAATGTGAGTGAGGAGATCACTAGAAAATTGCACAAACTACAAGTCGGGAAATAGGTGAGAGCCTGGTTTCTAAGTGGGTTTAAAGAGAAAGAAACTAAGGGAGCAAGAAGTACGAACTCCGACCAAAAGATTTAATGATTTGGTGAATTGTAAGATTGAACCCCAACATGTTTTCAAAGCGTGGTCTACCTACAAATGTCTCTATTGGACCACCTTTGTCTGTATTCAATTGTAGGGTCAAAGCACTCACATGGAATCTAGAAAGACTAGAAGGCTAGACTGAGTTAGCTATAAGAAACATGATTTAGAAATCAATGAAGAAGGCCATCTGAGCCATTCACCAAGAAACAAATTATCACAAAAGGATTCTTGGATTTGTTGAAGGGGTAAGTAGGTTGAAGGGACAATTGAATTGCATTGCATAAGATGTTTTGAATATTTAAAATAATACCATATTATTTGTAAGTATTAAATTCTTTTGCAAATTTGAAATACTATTAGTTTATATCAATCGATAGCTTATCAATTGATGTATTTTTTAATTTAAAAGCACGGTTTGACATGCATTAAGCAATCGAATAATTTTAAGTAAAAAATATGAAGACTTTCCCTCCAGGTACACTAATGCAATATCCAACCAAGCATTGATTCAACACCCGCAAGCAAGCTAGGACAAAGATGAAGAGGATGAATAAGATGAAGACAAATATGAGGAGGACGATGATAAAGATGACACTGCCAAACCTAGCCTACATACATTTCCAAACTCCAATGACGATGATGATGACAAATACAGATGCTCAAAACCAATAATGATCAACTAAAGGGGATGAGAAACAAGAATCACTTTAATCATACTCTACATAGTCTTAGTCAGCCTAACTTGAACCCAAACAACATGCCTAAACAAACTCCCAATATCCAATAGATTAATCATATTCAATAGCAATTGGGCTTTAACTGCAAGTATAAGGGGAAGGTCATTTAAATAGAAAGACATTCAGACTCTTAGGCTGACCCCCGTTGCTCAACACAGCTTTTGAGCATGAACAAGAAGCTAAGGCAAGGAAAGAATCTTGAGATCGAGACATGAAAATGATGCTTACTCAAACCTAGAGAGATTCAAAATTTTGTATGTCTCAGCCATGAGAATGGTAGCTCATTGGAAAGCATAGTAGTATCATGATCAATACTAGGCATGCCATCTACCCTCTAACCTTAATTTCATTGAAGTTCAATAGAATCCAAGAATATATGATTGCCAATCTAGATGCACAAGAGAGTCGCCACATCCAAAATCTTTTTACAATGAATACATGATGTTTGAGGAAGCCTTATTGGGGAACGAATTGGCGTATAGCTGCATGAAGGCAATCAAAGATGAAATGAAAGAAACTTTGCACAAGCTACAGATTGCTTGAGGGACACTAGATCAGAGGGTGGTAGTGCTACTGGAACACAAAGCATCGAGTAGTAGAGTATGGGGGACTAGAAAGACCTTGTGAAAACAAGAACACGTTGTGAGTGGGATGGAAACACACACAACGCCTCTATAATGACCCGACACACACTCTTGGAATGATACACACACACACACTATGCGACACCACTGGGATTACACAACACACCTGGCCGAGACAGGGAACACACCTATGGAGTGAGAGGAGAGAGACTACCCATTTACCCACTCCACACAGAGAGAGACACACACACCCAAAAAAACAGCTCAAAAGAGGAGAACTTCTGATGTTTAGATACAAATGAGCTTGGGCCAACACCAATGGGGCAAACAACTCACACAATATGGGTAAAATATGCCAGATACAATCACAAACTGGAGCAGAAGATTCGCTCATAGGAGAAACTTATACAGCCAAAAAAGCAAAAAAAAAGTGAGGAATTTGACAGTGCCATCGTGTCCGGAACGGCCCAAAACCCCAGTCTACAATGTCAAAGTGCTCAAATCCGACCTCGGATGAGCAGTTTAGGGCCAAAACAGGCTCCAAAACAGCAAAAAACACAGTTGCGGCTGTTCCTCCTCTTCTCTCCACTCTTTTTCTGGTCTTCTCTCCACACTTAGCTTTAATACTTGGGCACCCTTGGCCTTTTAGATGACCTCAAACGGTTCCCGAACAGGCCAAAAACTGACCTCGCAGTGCATAGTAGTCACCCTACTGCATCCATACGCACACCTGGCACTCGACTTTTTTCAATAATGCATCCTGCCACCACGTGAAGTGGCCCCAAAATATGGTCCTCATGATGACATTGATGCATAATTAGCACAAGGAAACATCCACGTTGTGTCTGTACTTATCCACGTGCAAGTATTGACCACGTTCGGCCTCTTGATGCCACTAGATGCCATCTAACACACCTGCTTACCTCATGTCGTCGGCCCTCGGATAGCTTCCTCGAGAATTTTTACGCGCTACCAACTCCTCGTTATTGTAGAAAAAACACACTAGTACTGGTAATAGTGAAAATCGATGCACTATGTACATGTTGTCCTACCTGTACACATGTGGACCCCACGCAACCACCTGGCTCTGGAAAATGGGCAATCTTTTATTTGATGCACCATGCATGTGTATGTACATATGCACATTCCCTTGCTCCGAAAAACTCCTGACAACGTGTGACAACGTGCTGAAGATTTTATTTTATATAGTTTGGGTCACCAAGAAAGTGATGCTAGCAATAAAATGACATTTTCCATGACTATATTGAGATTTGCAAGACTGCTTGGGTTGAGTTTTGCATTTCCTTAAAAAGACAATGAACTCCCAAGTTTTTACCCATAGTCTACCCAACTTACAATGAAATATTGGATTAGATGACTTATGCTCGAATTTTCGACCAGTTTTGAGACTAGAATGAGCATATACGTGCTCTGCGGGTAGCTTGGAAGAGTATACTTGACAACACTCACAATAAAGACATGTTTGTTGAGTTAAAACATGATTTTCCAAGTTTAGAGAGATGATGAGCAAGTGGAAAGCCCAGTTGGGACAACAAGTAAGACATACAAATGACTTGTCACAAATGTCTACAAGGCCAATCATGGCCTCAGTTTGGGGAGATGGCCAAGATTTCGAACCCTTCTTGGGTGTTGTGGAATGTTGTAGACCAGAAATAATAAGTTTAGGCAACTATGGAAGCTTACATGTAATTGAAGCTTACTTCCAATTGAGCCTCTTCCTCACTACCTTCTAAGCTAATTGATAATGAGAGTCTCCATACTTTTCCAAAAACACCACTTGGTAGAGAGATCACCTTTGCTCTTTGTAAAGAAGAGCATGAGCATGTTTTGAATTCTTAAATCAGACATACATTCCAATTTTATCGCTAGACTTGCCTTCAACTTTGATGTTAAGATAATGAAAAAACAGTCCTAATATGGACGCTCGCGCGCAAGCAAAACTCGAGGGATTGTTCTAGGACTACTGGTGCCTTGTTGTTAGCAAATGGAATGCCTAGGAAAGGGGAAAACCTTGGCCAATGGTAAATAGAAGATCTCAGAAGGACATGATGATTGACCTTGTGTATCAAGGATGGGGGGGGGGGGGGGGGGGGGGGGGGGCGGTGGTGGCTGCACATATAACCGATGTAACTATGGTCCGTGGATGATGTCATGGCTCAACACTAGCATGGCAAGACCTTGTAATTTTTTGGGATGATCAGTATAATTCACTCACAATTGTGAGTTCTTTTTTTTTTTAAAGGTAATGAAAAAACAAAAACATTACCTCTTGCTTTAACATTACCTGGCTTACATAGTTACGGTTCAAAATGTGATATGAGCTTAGCAACCAACTTCTTATTAGCTTATGTTTACAAGTGGTTGTTTTCACTAATCACGTATTTTCTTTTTTCGACAAAGAAAACCCAAACCTCACTCTCATCCCCATGATTTCTTCAAATTCGACCATCGTAGGGTTTCTTCTGAAAACTTGAATGCTTTTCATAGAATTGTTCATAATTTTGTAAGCAGCAACGACAAGCCTATTACTTGGAATGTCTTGTATCTTTTGGGCTCCCGAGATTAAGTATCATTGTGAATCTATTGCCACTCGCAATTATGAGTCTGGCAAAAAAAAAACATTACCCAACCGTTTAGAAATAAAGACTTTTCCAGACACTGGCTGACAAAGGTAGAGTGAGAGAGAGAAAAGCACGTTGAAAAGTATGCACTTGAGTATGTGAAAATAAAAATATAAAATTCTTAACCAATTTTTCAAGGTAGAAGAATTGATTGTGAGGAATCCCAATGTCGAGCATCATTGCACCCCTTTAAGCTGTCCCGCTCGCACAAACTTGAATAATGATTATCATTTTGCTCATGGGTGTAGCAGTATTTTGTACTTAAGAGATCTTGTTGGATTAGAAAAGAAGTCCTTAGTAAAGCGATAGATTTTTGGTGCAATTGTCGACCATTGGATAAAGCTTGCTCCTTAGTGCCAGATGACAAAAACTTTCTCTTTTGGTATTTCTTCAAGGTCTTTGTGAGAGATATTGGCATCTATCACCCTCTCTCTTTATAGAGAGCCATTGAATATTCGTCTAGTCATTATCTTTTATGCTTTTGAAATATATTGTAATCTAAATAAGTCATTGTTACACTTATTTCCAAAAAGTGCAATACTACAAGGGAAAAAAAACTATTGTCATTTTCACACTTTTCCTCCCGAAAAGAACCCTCTTATTATTAAACTCCTCTCTATTATTAAACTCCTCTCTGTAGCATTATGCATTATGCAGGCCATAGTGAACTTTCACCTTGTTCATAGTCAAGCATAAAACTTTCACCTTTCAGTAGGTATATAGTGAACTTTCACCTTGTTCATTATGCAGGCCATAGGCGGTGACTATCCATAGTCAAGGGCCGCTTCTTGACAAAAAAATAATGGCTAGTTAGATTGTGCTACATGAAGATTGTCATTTGAAATCAACTTGCGTTGCCTAAGGGAAAGATGCCATCAATTAACAAGTGGATTCCTCCCCTTTTATGACTACAAACGTCTTGGTGCATACCACAAAGGTATTGTACATATCCCAAAGGTCCCTATGAGGGAATTCACAAGAAGTTCTCGACAAATTCTCACAATAATTCCCACATTATGACTTACCTCAACATCAACAGCTTCTGTGAGGGAGGCAAGGCATACCTAGCTAGGTACGATTGGGGGCAGGGGATCGCCGGTCCGATCAGGGGGACAGTCGTCCCCTACCCCCAATCGTACCTAGCTAGGTATGCGGTGCCTCCCGAACAGAAGCTCATGATGTTATGTTTTGTATGAAAAACACTGAAAAAGGCTACCTTTTCCTACATGAGAAAATTTCTAAATGTTCTTGTGGAAAGCTCTACCTAGGCACTTTTTCTTACCATCAAAGGAAGCCCTAGTGCAACATACCAATTTACGGAAGGTGATTAGAGCATATGCCGTGGACGTGCGCGATAGAACGTGGAAGTTCCAAATTCTAAAGAAGTGGAGAGAGGCTATGGTAGCTTTTCTATTTTGACTTCATTTAAAGATGCACGGAATGGAGGCACGGATCCCCCTATATTGCTACTAACGACCTTATTCTTAATTGTAGTGAGAGTAGCACAATCAAGCTTTTTATGAAAGAAACCCAAAAGGAGCTCCTTTTGTAAGAGAAGTCCATCGCACACAGTGTTTCGGAAAAATGTGTCTCAGCTTAATATTGTGCCGTTTTCAATTTCAAAAATGCCGGTTTAGGGCAAGAAAAAAGGAGAAATTCCGCCTCTAAATAGAGAAAAATAGTGTAAAAACCTCAAAAAAGTTACCTTATTTTCTAAAATTTCCTCTTGGCATTTTCAAGGAACGGAATTTTATATGTTTGGAAAAAGGATTTTCCTCGAACACTGATCACACAGATCATTAAGCACATATCCCTATTAGAAAGAAATACTAGACTAGGTATATTGCATAACTATTAATGTGGTCAATTCTCTCTTTCTTGAGTCCTTAGGCAAGATAGTTGGGGACAAGCGTCGTTCACTATATTCGGCATTGAGCTTGAAAACAACCTCTCTAAGTGGGCTAGCCCCACTAGTTTTATCAACTGCTATACATTTTTCCTAACCGAAGAAACTAAGGGCACACTCAAAATTCTCCCAATTTGTAGGTCAAAATTTGAAGCTTTTGCGAGTAAATACACTAAAACTTGTGAGAATTTCTCGGTTTTCTTCAAGGCAAGCTCAAAATCTAACTGGGATTGTAGAATTTCAACCCGTTAAAATACATTGTACCCGGTCTTTTTCTAACATTGTACTTGACGCTTCCTTATATTGGATAAAACTATTTAACTTCCTCAAATTATTCCTTCCAAGTGGCCAAAGAAGGTTGTTTTATGGCGCTATGATTGGAGGAGCCCTATTTTTAGATAAGCTATTGTATCTAACTTTCATCGCATCGTCTCTCTCGTCTAATCATGCAAGCATAGGTGTCGACAGAGCCCACAAATCATGCTTAACCTCTTGTGTTTTAATTTGTTGAGCCTAAACACCTTCCTCAAGCTCGTCAAGGAAGATTTTTCTTGTCTAATTATGTTTTTGGGGGGGGGGGGGGGGGGGGGGGGGGGAGGGCGGGCGGGCGGGAGGGCATGTGCTCATGCTAGCATTGGATATTACTTTTCAACCTTCAAATGATATGTTGTGCCGTGTTAAAAGCTCCCTCCCTCTTACTCCTTCTCTACACGTATATTAATCGAAAGGTATAAAGAGAGGGGCCACTTACTCCATTTTCCACATTATTTAGGTCATGGTGTGATTTCCTTGCTGAGAATGAGCACCTCTTGGCACCGAACAAAAGAGACACATTAAAGATGTGTGACAGCAATTGGCACACTCGGGTAGAGTTTTCCATGCCAGCAAGGCAGAGGGACCTGAAGCGTGTCATGGTAGAAAGGAGGGGGGGTGTTTTTGTGAAGTCCAAAGGGCATTGACATAGTAGCATGCGTGTCTATCTCGATCATGTAAAGTCATTGCGATTCGGTGAGGGTTCAAGTAATAGATTTTTTTCTCGCTCCCTAAGACCCATGATACCTATAGTGAGTTGGTATATACAGTGAACTGGTTTGCCCCACTCACCAACACATCGAAGAAAAATTGGTCGGAAGAGCGTTGGCAAAGAAGTGCTAATGCCATCTAGGAGATCAAGTGGCCTAAATATAGAAGTTCTTTATTTGGAAGGTGCTTTTGGGAGTTGTCATAAAATCTAATATCTAAGATCTAACCAACACAAATGATTTTCTCATATTAAATTGATCACTTAATGTGGGAGAATAAACGAGAACAAGTTTTAAGATATAGACATGTGCTTATAGATCTATCTCAACACGCGGCCAATGGTAAAGGGGCCCAAATGAGAGATGATCTATCACAGAGCAAGGCTAACCAATGGAGCATAAGACCTTAGGGTTAGCTTCATTGAAGACCTCAAATAATGTGTATAAAAGTCCTTTGACCTTAGGTAAGCTAGGGCTGAGCTTGAGGCGCGGGAACCCGACCCAGCTCGAGATGCTTGTCACGCTTGATGACTAAGGTGCTTGATGATTGAGGTGCTTGAGATGCTTGAGGTGCTTAATGATTGAGATGCTTGAGGTGCTTCACATGCTTGAGATGCTAGGGTTGCACTTGAGGTGAGAACCCAGCCCAAGCTTGAAGTGCTTAAGAGCCAAGCTTGTGGTGGGAACTGGGCCTATGCTGAGGGGCTTGAGGCGTCAAAAAGTCAAAGATTCAATCCCTACAAGGAGGGGACGAGCCCTATATGAGGGGGGATGAGAGAGAACACCCACACACTCACACAAGGCATGCATGGTACAAAGAAAGCAAAAGGGACACTTGTCAAGTTCCTCCTCATGTTGCCCTCATGGTGTACCTGAAGCCTATTGGTTGGCCACCCAAGGGGTCCAATAATAAATTAGGAGATTTAATTAATTGATTTAGCATTTATCTAGCCCTCTCTCTCAAAGGGGAAAGGGAGACACTTGTCTCAAGGCTTCCCTTGCTACTTGTAATGCCTCCTGCTTATGATTGGCTAGGCCTGGAGAGGTCCAATGCGCCTCAAGCATGAGCTACAAGGGGGGGTCGACCCAAGCAATCTAGGGGGTTGCTTAGGGGGTATACTCACCCACACACACTCACAAACACTCTCATTGTGTGCTATGCAAAGTGCAAGAGCTCCCTCTCCTTCTCCAAGCAAGTAGAGGTTGAGAGCCTACACCAACACTCTTGGCTATGGAGTGCAAATCCAACCAAGAGCCATGCTTCAATGCTTAAGCTTGTCATCTCCTTCTTCTTCATTACTATGCTATTATGTATGCTAGCAACAAGAGTTATGATAAGTGAGGAACTAATTTTTTCTCCTATGAAATGTTTCTTCTTCCTCTTCCCTACCCTCATTCCCTGCTAGCTCTCTCCACCTTCCAAGGTGTTTGAGGTCTTGGGATTGAGGCTTGGGATAGTTAAAGCTTTCTTCAAGTTTATGTTATGCTTGTGATGCATGAAGCTTTCCATCTTCATTGCATCACCTAGGTCACAAGGAACACAAAGGTTGTATTGTAACAAGTCTCTCTTAATGGGAGAAATCATAATACAAATGCCAATTGGAGGAGAGACCGGCTCCACATAATCCGGTTCTCAATTGTTGTCATGTTCTCTAAATTCTCTCTCTTGCAAAAGTATTGTTCATTCCAAGTTAACTAATTGCTATGATTATGTTGCTATCTTCAACTATGTTCACCCGCTATGCTCACAAAGTCATTTCTCAAAAGTACTCTCATTAATTTCCGCTACTCTCAAGGTAAATAGGCCAATTCCATTTCATTGGTATCGGAGCATTTGGTTTCTCTTTTCTTGCTTAAGAAGAGAGGTCCTTAAGTAGCCTATAAATGGTTGATGTTGTTAATTATAGTAGGGTAAGTGGAACTGTGATCTATTATCGGTTTTGTTGAGCCCACTATGTGCGGGATGGTGCACACCTCGGGAGCTTTGGACTTAATAATGGAGTCTTTTTAGACTTGCCTACGGCTTTACCATTATTGAGCCATAAGAAGTCCGAAAGGAGCTAGCCCTCGGCAACTTTGCTATGTTAGACCTACTCCTCTACTCTCTATAATTAACCACTTTGAGCCGTGGGTGTAGATACTTAAGAGCCGATTTTCAAAGGCTAAGAGGAGTGGCAACTAAGGTTTTGAATTGCCAAAGCATACACTAAGTACATACATAAATTTTGTTAACATGGCTGACAATAATCAAGAGAGTAGAATGAACATTGATAGCTTTGATTTTGCACATGAAGGTGCTAATGATGATGCTCCCATGTTTGTGAATCATCTCGTCACTAGGTTGCAGCAAGCTATGAACAACCTTGCTTTGCAAGCCAAAGTTACTCAACAACTTCGTGCTTATGGAATTTCTCTTCCTCTCCAAGAGGAGAGAGAGCTTAGGAGGCCTCTTGAAGAGACCCCCAAAAGAAGACTCTCTCCCATTCGAGAGGAGGAATCCAAAGAGCAAGAAACCAATGAAAGTTTAAGTTCCTCTGAAGATGTGGCTCCACGAAGATGGCGGTCTAGACGATCACCCACTCCTCCCAAGAGGAAAAGATCAACACATAGTCCTTCTCCTCATCACTCTGAAAGGCAAGAGAGGAAACAAAGGAAGAAAAGGGCTAGGAAGAGATCACCCTCTTCTCCTTCTTCTTCACCTTCCTCCTCTTTCGATGAAAGTTATGGCTATTCTCCTAGAGAATACAAGAGGGGAGGACATCGCAAATCATTTCCTGCATGGCAAAGGTCACAAAAGCGAAAGAAGTTCAAGGAAGGAGTAAAGAGTATCTATTTTCTCACCTATGATGGCACCTTTGGTGCTACTGACAAAGTGTTGGCCTTCATCCAGCAATTTGATGCGGCCTTTGGAGACGAGGGCTTCACAGAGTCCTCCAAGCTACGCCATGTAGCTATGCACTTCCAAAAATCAGCTCGTCAATGGTGGGCTAGCCTTCGTGGCAATGGTGAAGCCCCAAAGACATGGAAAACTCTACGAGTTTCCATCATGAAGCAATTCCTTGCAAGCGATGCAAAGGACAAAGTTCTTACCGAATGGCGCAGCTTGAAGCTTCTCTCTCATGAGTCTATCCACAAGTACGTAGACAAGTTTTGGGATTTACATCTCAAAGCTACTGTCTTTCAAAAGATAGACTTTGCTGAGCAAAGGCAGCAATTTTGTGCGGGATTACCTGAAGAGATGGCCGAATACATCAACTCTCAACGGCCTGGTACTATTAGTGAAGTAATCCATCACACCATGGTTGCTTCACGCAACAATTTCCATCAAGGGGCTAGACATAATGTCAAGCCCATGGAAAACAAAGACAAAAATTATGCAAAGGGGAAAACCAATGTTCAAAATACTTCCCAAGTCACTTCCAACAACAACAACAACAACAATCGGTCTAAAGAGAAGGGAGTTTATAACGGTAAAAATAAACTTTCTCTTGAAGGGCTTGAAGATTTTCGCAAGGACCATAAGTGTTTCAAGTGTGGGGAGCAAGGACATGGCTATCGTTCTTGCCCCAAGAAGAATACTCGCAATGAGACTCCTAGGGCTTCCACCATCGAAGCTCCAAAAGAGGATACTCATTGCAAAGGATCATCACTTTCCTATGCTTGGGGAAAGGTAAGAGAGCATGATGCCTTCATCTTGTTTGACCCTGGCTCTACTCTGAACTTTATATCAATGGAGTTGGCCACCAAGTTGGGCATTCAAGCTTTTGAGATGGGAGATATGGTAATGGCTGACGCAGCTTTCAAGGGACAACAAGCCTCCGATACTCCCTTGATTGGGAAGTTGAGGCTTCATGTCCAAAGCTATGTCGACAAAGAAGACTTCTTCATCTCTCCTCTCCAACATGAGGATGCTATCCTAGGGGCGCCATGGTTTGATCGCATGGCTGCCAACATGAAGTTCCCTGAAAGGAGAATCTACTTCACCTACAGGGGAAAGAACATGTATATAGATGCTAGCGAGCGTGGTCGCACTATTCCACTTGTAAATCCTCTTTCTTTTGATAAGTCAATGAAGAGCTCAGCTTCTACGTACATGATTTTTGTCAAAGAGTCTCTAAAAGATACTAATGTTTCATCAAATGTGAATGGTAGGAATCAAGAAGAGTTAGACTTGTCTAATTTTCTAAAAGGATTCCAAGATGTGTTCATCGATGATATCCCTATGGACTTACCTCCAACACGCGGGGATGATGACCATCGCATTGAGCTCCTTCCAGGAAGCTCACCGCCTAACAAACCTCCTTATGGAGTCTCACAAGCTCAACAAGAGAAGATCATGAGGTGAGTACAGGAATTAGTAGACAAAGGGATGGTGAGGCCTAGTTCCTCTCCCTTTTGTTCTCTAGTCCTTTTAGTGCAAAAGAAAGATGGTACATACCGTATGTGTGTGGACTATCGAGCACTAAACCATATCACTATCAAAAACAGATTTCTCGTGCCTCGGGTAGAAGATCTGTTTGATAAGCTACAAGGCTCTACCTACTTCAGTCGGATTGACCTTAAGAGTGGCTATCATCAAATAAGGATAGTGGATGAAGATATCCTAAAGACCGCGTTTCGCACAACATTTGGTCTTTATGAATATCTAGTCATGCCTTTTGGCTTGACTAATGCACCAGCTACATTCAATCGTCTCATGGAGAAATTTTTTAGACCTTATCGCAAATTCACTGGAGTGTTCTTTGATGATATCATCATCTACTCCAAGTCTTTGGAGGAACATAAGCAACATCTCCAAGTGATTTTTCAAGCATTGAGGGAGACCAAGCTTTTTCTCAACCAAAAGAAAAGCAAATTCTTCCTTCAAGAGATTCAATACCTAGGTCATATTATCTCTCACGATGGTATCCGTATGGATCCATCAAAGTTAGAGGTAATAAAATCATGGCCTAACCCAAGAAATCTACATGAGCTAAGAAGCTTTATTGGTATGTGCGCATACTATAGACGCTTCATAGCAAAATTCCCTCAAGTAGCAGGACCACTACACGACTTAACTAAGAAGAACGTTAAGTATGTATGGACTACTAAGGAGCAAAATTCTTTTCAAAAGCTCAAAGAGAAGCTTACTTCCCAACCAAACCTCGTGCTTTCGGATCTCTCAAAGACATTTGAGGTCCAATGTGATGCTTGTGGTGATTGCCTTGGAGCAGTTTTGCTTCAAGAAGGGCATGCCATAGCATATGAAAGCCGAAGGCTCAATACTGATGAACGAGTCTTGGGAATTTATGAGAAAGAGCTTTTAGCTGTTTTACATGCCCTAGACACATGGAAGCACTACCTATTGGGCACTCCATTTATCCTACGAACCGACCACCAAAGTCCCAAGTATTTCATGACGCAAACCAAGCTTTCCGACAAACAAATGAGGTGGGCAAATTTTCTTTCGCAATATTGCTCACATAGCTGGTAAGCACAATCAAGTGGCCGATGCACTTTCACGACGACCAAAAGTTAATGCGGTGTCTATAGCTACTCACAATGATCTATCCTTTATGATAGATGAGTATGCTACTGACCCTGACTTTAGAGACATAATGTCAGCCCTTGCTTTGGGGAAGAAAGAGGAACCATTCACCTTGCAGGATGTTTATCTTCTCAACGGCAATAGGCTATGTGTTACCCATTCCCTTCGTGAGAAAGTTATGTATGAATCCCATGCTCCTCCATATGCGGGGCATAGAGGTATTCAACCTACTCTCCGAGGAGTAGAGACATACTTCTATTGGCCTACCATGAAAGTGGACATACAAGAGTATGTTTCAAAATGTGTAGTATGCCAAAAAACCAAGTATGATAGAGGGAAGCGACCTGGATTGCTCCATTGCCTATCCCAAATTCAGCATGGGAGAGTATATCTATGGATTTCATCTTTGGATTACCCAAGTCTATCCATGGGAATACAGGAATATGGACAATAGTCGATAGGTTTAGCAAGCAAGCACATTTTATTCCTGTCAAAAAGACTATTAAGGCACATCAAATGGAAACTCTCTTCATATGTCAGATTTTCAAGCACCATGTATTACCCACATCCATCGTGTCAGATAGAGATCCTAGAATGACCAGTAATTTTTGGAAAGGTCTCTTTGAAAATCTAGGAACAAGATTGAATTTCTCTTCGGCCTATCACCCACAAACGGATGGCCAAAGTGAGATAGCCAATCTTACGATACTCGATCTACTCAAGACTTATGTTACCGAAGTAGATCAACGCTCACAATGGGAAAAGTACCTACCTCTTGTAGAGTATGCCAACAATAATACTGTACATAATTCTAGGGGAAAAGCACCTTTTGAGATCATTGAGGGAAGACCTAAAAGTCCCTTGCTACTCAAAATACATGGGAAGATCTTCGTTGCCGATGAGTGTTGCCGTGACCTACAAGAATCTTTTCAAAAGATTAAGGAGGCTATATCCATCTCTCAACAAAGGCAAAAAGCTGCTGCTGATAAGCACAGAAGAGCCTTAATGTTCAAAGAAAATGATTGGGTCTTACTCAAGTTTCCTAAGTCTCCATTAAGGCAAACGACAGGCAAAAATCCTACGGGCCATCAAAAGTATTATGCTAAACTAGCAAAAAGATACTATGGTCCTTTTCAAATATTAAAGCCCATCAATGAGACGGATTATCAACTCAAGCTGCCCAACCATTGGCTCATACACAATGCCTTTCATGTAAGCCTACTTAAGCCCTACAAAGGAGAGTCACCAACTGAACCAATTATTGAAAACCCTCCCGAAGTTGAAGACCAAGAAGAGGTGCTACAACCCGAAGCTATCCTTCGGCATGAAGATAAGGTACTACGACATGGTAAGATTATCCGACGGTATCCTATTAAGTTCAAAAATTATCCTTTTGAAGATGCTAGATGGATGCAAGGAATACAACTTAAGGATAATATGAACCTTGTCAATGCTTACAATGCCACATTAGAGTAAGCAAATGTACAAATTTCTTTTAAATGACTCATGTTTTTGTCTTATAAGACTAGTCCTCTTTTTAATTGTGCTCAAATTTAACTAGTATGCATGCTTAGAATCATGTTTGTGATGACGACGTCTCTCAAACACCAAGTAGAATTTGTCACTCTACTTTGGGAGAATGAAATGTACTAAAGAGCAGACATGCTTGCGGAAGCTATGTCTCCCAAGCACCAAATGGATTAGTCATCCATCTTGGAAAGATGTCGTAGGGTAAAAAGGGATCCTCTACCCGCTAAGTAAAATTGACTAATGACTAAGGCTTTACCTCTTCTACCTCATAGTTGAGGACGACTATGATTTCAAGAGAAAGGTAATGTCATAAAATCTAATATCTAATATCTAAACAAACCAAATGATTTTCTCATATTAAATTGATCACTTAATGTGGGAGAATAAACGGAAACAATTGTTAAGATATAGACATGTGCTTATAGATCTATCTCAACACGGGGCCAATGGTAAAGGGGCCCAAATGAGAGATGGTCTATCACAGAGTAAGGCTAACCAATGGAGCATAAGACCTTAGGGTTAGCTTCATTGAAGACCCCCAATAATGTGTGTAAGTCCTTTGACCTTAGGTAAGCTAGGGCTGAGCTTGAGGCGCGGGAACCCGACCTTGCTCGAGATGCTTGTCCTGCTTGTCATGATTGATGACTAAGGTGCTTGAGGTGCTTAATGATTGAGATGCTTGAGGTGCTTCACATGCTTGAGATGCTAGGGTTGCACTTCAGGTGAGAACCCAGCACAAGCTTAAAGTGCTTAAGAGCCAAGCTTGTGGTGGGAACTGGGCCTATGCATGAGGGGCTTGAGGCGTCAAAAAGTCAAATATTCAATCCCTACAAGGAGGGGGTGAGACCTACATGAGGGGGGATGAGAGAGAACACCCACACACTCACACAAGGCATGCATGGTACAAAGAAAGCAAAAGGGACACTTGTCAAGTTCCTCCTCATGTTGCCCTCATGGTGTGCCTGAAGCCTATTGGTTGGCCACCCAAGGGGTCCAATAATGAATTAGGAGATTTAATTTATTGATTTAGCATTTATCTAGCCCTCTCTCTCAAAGGGGAAAGGGAGACACTTGTCTCAAGGCTTCCCTTGCTACTTGTAATGCCTCCTGCTTATGATTGGCTAGGCCTGGAGAGGTCCAATGCGCCTCAAGCATGAGCTACAAGGGGGGGTCGACCCAAGAAATCTAGGGGGTTGCTTAGGGGGTATACTCACCCACACACACTCTCATTGTGTGCTATGCAAAGTGCAAGAGCTCCCTCTCCTTCTCCAAGCAAGTAGAGGTTAAGAGCCTACACCAACACTCTTGGCTATGGAGTGCAAATCCAACCAAGAGCCATGCTTCAATGCTTAAGCTTGTCATCTCCTTCTTCTTCATTACTATGCTATTATGTATGCTAGCAACAAGAGTTATTATAAGTGAGGAACTAATTTTTTCTCCTATGAAATGTTTCTTCTTCCTCTTCCCTACCCTCATTCCCTGCTAGCTCTCTCCACCTTCGAAGGTGTTTGAGGTCTTGGGATTGAGGCTTGGGATAGTTAAAGCTTTCTTCAAGTTTATGTTATGCTTGTGATGCATGAAGCTTTCCATCTTCATTGCATCACCTAGGTCACAAGGAACACAAAGGTTGTATTGTAACAAGTCTCTCTTAATGGGAGAAATCATAATACAAATGCCAATTGGAGGGGGGACAGGCTCCACCTAATCCCATCCTCAATTGTTGTCATGTTCTCTAAATTCTCTCTCTTGCAAAAGTATTGTTCATGCCAAGTTAACTAATTGCTATGATTATGTTGCTATCTTCAACTATGTTCACCCGCTATGACCGGCTCGGGTCAAGTTGCCTTCACGGGGGCCCGGCTCGAACGGGACCGGCTCGGGCGTGGTTGCGTTCCATGGGTCGACGGCCGTTATATAAGGGGTATGAGCCTCCCGAGATCGGCCACGGGAGGGGACCCCCCACCTAGACACTGTAGCCTCACTCCACGCATTCGCGCACCGTGGGGACTCCACGCAAGGTTCCCGGGGGCACGCTATGACCCTCCGTCAGTGCGGCGGAGCCTGAGGCTACGTGGGGCTAGGGACCCGGAACGCAAGACCCGCGAAGACCCGCGAAATGCAAACGGCCGTCGACCCATGGAACTCAACCACGCCCGAGCCGGTCCCGTCCGAGCCGGGCCTATGCTCACAAAGTCATTTCTCAAAAGTACTCTCATTAATTTCCGCTACTCTCAAGTTAAATAGGCCAATTCCATTACATGAGCCATTCCTATTGGGATTAAGATTCACACTAGAGGGATCGGCACTGAAATTTTCTCTAGTCGCAGATCGTCTTCTGAGTACCCCCTACATTTGCTTAACAAGTGCCCTACCTTGCAGTGTTTAGCCGCCAAAATCTGCAAATGGGTATGAAAGAGATGGGAGGTCATGTTGTTTAACGATGATCGGATCCTAGGAGGGTGCAAATTCCAAATCCAGGTCATTCTAGTGTGCACCCAGATTACCACATTTTGTTACCTTAATCAGGCCAGAAAGTCTAGGAACTTTTGGGTCTTGTGCATTTGAGCTCCGAGCTCATTCATTTTATAAGAGCTAAAAGACGGTCATCTAGTAAACGATAAAGAGTCGTATCATACATTCATTTTCCTAGAACACTCAAGAAGCTTCTCATAGCAACCCTGTTTTGGTTTCGATCATGGATGTGTGCTAGCCGCTTATGGAATTGCTGCAACCTCAAGGGACATGTAGTGCTTGAGAGTGTTTGCATATTGATCAAGTTAATATAAATTTTCTCCACTCACGATTGTGAGTATGGCAAAAAAAAAAACATGCCTTTGAAGAGAAGGGACAAATGCATAAAATTATAATTATTTATTTCGTTTTTTAGTTTACCACACAACCTCCCTCCCCTCCCCTCCCCTCCCCCCCACAACACACATCCATAAAAAAAACCAGGTTGTAAAGCCTTGGGACTTACAAGAAGGGATTAGATAAGGGAGGAGCATGTGATTTAACTAAGAAACTCTTCTAATCATTTGGTAAAGAGAACCTTGGAAAGGCTAGAAACCTAAATGGGCTATCTTGCAATTGTTCTCATCAGTCGGACCTTTGCTCTACTTCTCAGAATATTTATTTAAAAGGAACTTAAGGTAGAATAATTGTAAGCATTTCCCAAACAATGTAAAGAAAAAGAAAAATTTAAAATTGTGTAAAGGCACCGCCTCCACACATGGCGGAGGAGACATGATAGGCAATCCCTACGACGAGGATAGGGATATGGTTGGAGAAGTATATGTGATTGCTTGAAAGATAACTAGATAGCTTTAATAATACTAAGAAAAGAAGAAGTAAAATATTCTAGAAATGAAAAATTTGGAAACAGCCTGATCAATGCACATTTGCAAGGGTATGCAAGAGTTTACATGCTTCTTTCTACCCTAGAAGATAGAGTTCATATTTAGTCTGATGGATTTATTTTGAAAGTTGAAACGATACGAGAAAGATATTTTTGAGGTTAAGGGTTCCATATAAGAAAAAGTAAATGTTATCACCCCCTTGAGTTGGCATCAAAGATCAAGAGGAGCCCTGTCTTGGTGTTTGTCTCAAGTGGGAGGGATATCAAGAATTGTGGTATACTCATTTTGAGGTGGTGCATCCAATGACCCCTGGTATGGCCCTCACAAGTGCTATCAGAACGCAAATTTCTATCCTTGGCCAGTTAAAGGTTTTAGTAGAGCTTTGGTAGGAAGAGAGTGAGGTATGGTTGAAAAAAAAGGCACGAGACTCTCACAAAGGAGAAGTTCTCAAAAATTGTGCAAGAGAAAATATAAGCTGAGAATGGCAATAAATATTAGTGAAGAAGGTGTTCTTGGAATTGTACAAAGAGAAAATAGAAGTAGCTTCTGTAGAAAAGAAACAAAAACCATGCTAGAACATTTTGTCCACTTCATCTTTCCTACAAAAAAGAGTGTTTTTTTTTTCAAAACACAATTTTATGAACAAGTTTTAGTGCAAGGTAGAGCAAGAGAAGCTCACTTGGAAGTACTCGGACTAATGAGATTTTGTATAACAAAAATCAGAGTTAATAAGACCATTTTGGAAATTAAGATTTTTAAGGAGCAAAGAAACACAACAGAAAAAGATAATTGTTTAAGATAAGTTCAAATCTAATTTCATCATTAAGAGATTGGTTGGTAGGTGTACTATTTTCACACATGAGGAAGGCATAGACCTTCATTATAACTTAAAAGGTCATTCTAGTTCTCATTCAATTTGTGTACGCAAGATGGAAAAATTTATAAGGGATTTTAGGGATAGAGTGGTGGAGCAAAAATCAAGTTATTTTAATCAAGGGAATATAACATTTGCATACAATTAAAGGGAACAAGATACAAGTACAAAGCAGTGTGGATAAAGCTCCTCTAAGAGTAGTTAAGGTTAATCAATCGATCAAAAGACTTAACAAAGTTCTATTCAAATATTTCATCGACTTAAATAAATGCAAGAAGGAATCACCAAGCTTAGAACCCAAAAACGATGTCAAGATATATTTCAAAAAAAATAAAAATAAAATTTTATTCAAATCTATAATATTGTAATTTTCATGACTGTTAGCCCTAGGATTTTAAGGGCAGTCCTCTCAAAAGCATGAATATCATGAAACAAATAGGATATCCATCTCATATTCAATCTGTAATTTTTTACAATTTCCATACGACAATATCTTCCTATATGTGAATGTGGAAAAAAAAAGAGATTCAATCACCTATTTAGCTACACTCATAACTATTAAGTGATCCCTTGACGTTGCAATTGTGTGCTATATAAGTCCAATAGGGACAGTTTTACACGACTAAATGTTGTCTTCACTAGAAAACATTATAGCAAGGTGCTTTTGGTCATCACCAACCATTTCCGTTTTTGCCTACCATTCAACGAAATGCCAAATTTTTTTGTCCACACTCCATGTTGGAAGTAGTGGTGGCGAAAGTTAAGCAGCTCTAGTGAAAAGTTGAATCTGGTGTGTAGTCCTAGAGCAATTAAGAGCTTGAAATAGCCTAAAGGAGCTAGTGTTTCTGCTGGTAGTAGCACTTTACTTTGAAGATGGGAGGTGGAATGTGAAGGGATCAAAGGTATCACCACAATCTAGTGGTCCATTTGCAAACATGAAAATAGAAACCCTTCACCCGATAATAAAAGAGAAGAAAAAAAAGTAGTATGCACCATTAATATGGGGAGTGGTAGGAAGATTTGGACTTAAGTTATCACACATTGGAATATTGTCAAAAGATCAAAATTCACCCAACTTGATCAAAGCGGGTTTGAGTGAGTGAGAGAGAGAGAGAGAGAGAGAGAGAGAGAGAGAGAGAGAGAGAGAGAGAGAGAGAGAGAGAGAGAGAGAGAGAGAGAGAGAGAGAGAGAGAGAGAGAGAGCACCATTAATATGGGGAGTGGTAGGAAGATTTGGACTTAAGTTATCACACATTGGAATATTGTCAAAAGATCAAAATTCACCCAACTTGATCAAAGCGGGTTTGAGAGAGAGAGAGAGAGAGAGAGAGAGAGAGAGAGAGAGAGAGAGAGAGAGAGAGAGAGAGAGAGAGAGAGAGAGAGAGAGTTCTCAGAGTACCTTGGGGTTTGTTGTCAACTTGTGTGCTCAACATTCAGATACCTTGTGATCAGGATACCACTCAAAGGTTCAGAGATTGGGAATTGCCAAACGCTTCAACTAATTAGTATACTTCTCCTACTAGGGTTTTCTATCAGCTGTTGATGTGTGACCTTTCAATACATATGAGATGTAATAGGATTTGGGGCTTCTCCAATAGTAGTCAATGGTGGATGCAGAGGATTTATCTGGTTTGGGAGGCTCAACATGCCTACAAGCATAAAGCTTTTATGTGGAGAGTATTAACATGTGCCTTACCCATTGGGGAATTGTTGGCCAAGAAAAATGTAATGTAAGGCATGTGTCAGATGTAAGAAGTTGGAAACAATGGATCACTTGTTCCTTGAGTGTAATCATGTTTAAAGTGTGGTGGAAAGCTCTCCAAGACTATTGTATGTTATTTTGGCAGATTAAAATTACCAAGTTCAAACTGGTTTTTGGACTCATGCATGCAGAAGATGCAGGTCTTGATTTATGCTTGGTGTTTGTCAGAGTTTATGTTTGGTGTCTTTCTTTATGCTTGGTGTTGGTCAGAATCTGGATGCTTTCACTTATCTGACAAGCTAGAAATGCTGCAATTTTTCTTTAATCACTCTTAAGGCCTTTCCTTTTCGTTGCGGTGTTATGAAATATAAGCTACTTGAGGATTTTATATATTGCCCAAGCCTTTGCAAAGGTAGATACAGAAGTACATTGATGCATTGTAAGACAAAACCAAGATGTAATATGGACAAATATGTAATAGAGATAAAACATTTCCCAAAAAAGCAGAAGGGGATATATATATATATATATATATAAATCGACACTACCGTAGAATTTCAAAAACCATGCCAGCACCCTTTTCTTTAAATTGTACCAAATCAACAAGCAATATGACCACTCAGATGTTAAGCTAATGTGTCGATGCGTGGATTGCAACAAAACCAATGTACGTGAACTCCTCTATGAGCTTCACTATCCTCCCTCTTAACCAAGCCACTTTGTCTCTATAGAATTTCTCGTTGGCCTCAAGTTGAGGTACGCGTGATGAATTATGACCTGCCCAATCCTTTCTGACCTCCAAGCATTCTTGGCCACTCCCAAAGTAGCTTCAACCTTGGCTATCTCACCATCCATTGCACGCATCATGGTCTCTCCTATACAGCTTGCTGCCATTATCTCTCTCTCTCTCTCTCTCTCTCTCTCTCTCTCACACACACACACACACACACACACACACACACACACACACACACACACACACAATGAAACATAAACATCCTCTTTATAGAGGAATGGCTGAGTGTGATCAGAATGGGCTCGCCGCTCTAGATCTTGGGTGATTCGCCTTCTCACTACCTCTGTAGGGATCAAATATTCCTAATGTAAGGTATTCTTGATGGCTTCAGAAAAAACGTTCCACTAACTAGATAGTGGAAATGGAAGTACATAGTGCAAGGACATTTTAAAGAGACAAGTGTGATGAGATCACAAGACTTTCCCATGATGCACATCTTATATATTATCTAAACTAACATAATATGGTGGAAGGGGGAGTCCTTTATACCTGTCAACATCTGCGACATCAAGGCTGACATGAAGGCTAAACTCCAAAATTGAAAGAAGCCCCTGTGCACGTGTGAAAGAGGGAGAGACAAAGAGAGAGAGACCACGGAAGTCAGCTAGCCGTACTAGTATATGTATAAAGAGAGAGGGGTGGCCCTCCACGTGGCTGCAAGCATGGACCCTTCCCCTCTCTTTCTAACTTCCCTTCACTTTCTTCTTATAAACGGCCTATAGTCTACGTGGAGTAGCAAATTTGACGAGATGCAGCGTGCTTGGCTCTTGTGGCTTAGATGGATTGCCTCATCACTATATGGCACGGCTCCAGCCAGGGGGAATCTATCGCGAGAAAGAGAAGCAAAATCGCAATGCAATCTTAGCCGTCCGTTGACTCAGTGAACTTGGGGTGAACTGGGGGATGAAGTCAGGGCAAAAATGGCGCCCCGAGTTCACTCTTAGTTCACTCCCACTAGTTCACCCCTAGTTCACCAAGTCGACGGACAGTTGAGATTGCATTGTGATTTTCCCTTCTCTTTCCTACCATAGATCCACCCTGACTGGAGCCGTGCCATATAGTGACGAGACACAGATCCCCTTCTATTGCTAATCATACAACCTTTTTCTTGACTGTAGTTAGAAATAAGTCTCTCCCATCTTAGATAAAGGTAAAAACCTTTCTACTAATTTAGGATGAAACTTTGAAAAGGTGGAATGGCAAGGGAATAGAAAGGCTTTAAAGAACAAAGTGGAAGTTCACTATGGCACAATCCATTTGCAGCACTGCAAGAAAAGAGATCCCCTGCCTTGGAACCCCCAAATTCCCTTGAGACCAAGGAGAGGGGGGGTGGGCATGATTTGGATGCTGAAGAACTCGTTCCTCTATCCCAATGAGTCCCTCTTTAATGATGGAGTCTCTCACTATTAAATCTTGGAACGTAAAGGGGTTGAAAAATCGTAAGAAGAGTACCCTATTCTGGGAGGAAATAAAAAAGGAGAAGGCAGTCAATTGTTGGGCCATCCATGAACACCACTTAGATGCTCAGAGCAAGAGAAAGAAGGCACTAGGAAAGAAACTCATATTCTATGGAGAAGGAAATAACGGTTTGAGTGGCGTCCTCAGCATTGTGGACAAGGATTTGGAGTCGAAGTTGGTTCTAAACCACCCATCCGACAGAATCCTGGGGTTAGAATCAGATGGGAAGAGCATCCCTTTACCATTGTTAATGTGTACGGCCCTTGCAATGCAGAAGAAAGAGCTAAATTATGGATGCATCTTAGAGATACTCCTATTGAAGGTGAGTGGTTGTTGGTTGGCGACTTCAATATGGTAGAAAAGAGCTAGGATAAAACAGGATCCTCCAGTATTCTGGCTAGCTCAGAAAGGTGTAAACGGCAAAGTTTGTGCGAAAAATGGGTGATGATCAACTTATGGGAAGTCGGCCCGTGGAACAGCATGCCTAGTTTCACCTACACAAGTCTCCAATATGCCCGCACTGCCTCCAGGCTGGACAAATGTTATTGCTCAGACCAAGCTGATTGGATACCGATGCTGATGGAGATGAAGGTAGTCCCAACAAAAAGACTTTTGGATCACATAACTCTGCACATACATTTCAAGAAGAATAAAGGGGAGAAGCAGACCCCAAGAGGTGGGAAAAAACTATTAGTAACAGGGGCACACTTATTCAACGACCCTCTTTTCAGGAATCTAACCAAGAAGGCACTGAGTAAGCTCAGAAAAGATGTCGACCTTGACAAACACAATGTGTGGGACCTATTTGCTCGGAGCATCCAGAAAGGATTCAAAACCTTGGGCCCCCAACTCAAAAAAGCTAGGGAGGTGCACCTTTTGCATCTTACAGCGAAGGTACAATTGCTTACCTCCGTAAAAGCCAAGGGGCTTGCTACTGAGGAGGAGCACAAACGATGGCTCGAAGCCAAATATAACCTTGCAAATGAGCAGCTAGAAGATATTAGAAAGGCAAGGATTCTCTCCAGGGAGACCTTCCTACAACCTGAAGCGTCTAATCAAGCTCAGTTCTTTAGGGACATAAAAATCAAGAAGAGCCGGGGCCACGTCCACTCGCTCTATGATGAGAAAGGGATTGAAGTTCATGACCAAGATGAGATGGCTGGTGTGATGTTCAGCTATCTTAGTCAAATCATTGGATGGCCAAAGATCCAGTCCCAGGAAGTGGAATAAGCCAGAGGGATCTTACTTCAGAGTGTCAAGACGAAGTTTCCCCACTCAGAAGCTAATAGCTTGGAAGGGGCATTATCTGAAGACGAATGTTCAGTAGCATTGCAAGCCCAGCTTGGCAAGGAAAATTCCCCCGATTGGGATGGGATGACGGTGGAATTCTTTACAGAATTTTAGGACGATCTCAAGGTACCAATCACAAGGTTGGCCAATAAATCCATTGTCGAAGGGTCGTTAGAGATAAGTGTTAAGAGAGGTCTTATCAAACCCATCCCTAAACAGACTTGTTGTTCTTAACTGAAACATTGGCGCCCTATAACGATGATGTTGGTGGCCTACAAAATTATTACTAAAGAAGTGGTCCTCAGACTAGCCCCCCTACTAATCAAGATCATCTCTCCCCATCAACATGGTTTCATCAAAGGAAGGTCCATTTACGATAACATCTTGGCAGCAATGGTGTACGCAACTTTCACAAAGCAAGAGTACATTCTGTTGCACCTGGACCTTGATAAGGATTATGATAGAATAACATGGACATATATAGAAGTCTTCATGAAATCCATGGGCTTTTGGCCTCGCCTATGTCATATGGTACGAGTATTGGGGGCTGGAAGCCAGTCAGAGCTCTTATTTAATTTTAGAATTGTGGGCTGTTTTGAGGTCAAAAGGTCTATTAAGCAAGGATGCCCTCTGTCCCCCTTGCTTTTTGCCATAGGATCACATACTTTAACCACGATGCTCGCACCTAGTTCGGAACGAGGGGAGTTGCAAGGCCTGGCTTTACCAGGAAACAACCAACTATCGGCAAAGCTTTTTGCAGATGATTCTCTCCTCTTTTTGAAGGCGTGCCCCCAGGTCATCAGGAAAGCTGTAGAGATTGTACAAATATTATCAATAGCTTCAGGGTCTCAGTGTAATATAGAGAAGTCAAGGTTGATCTCCCTATTGGAAAATGACTCATTTGACCCTTCTGACTAGTCGGGGGAGATTGTCTCAAAAGGGAATATCTTCAGACATCTGGGACACCCCTTGGGTGTGGATGTAACTCAAAAGAAAATATTTGAGTGGGTGTTTGAGAAAATCAAAACAAAAATGAGTAGGTAGGAGTATGCTCTCCTCCCATTCCCAAGTCGGATAAAAGTCATTAATGCCTTTATGATCCCTTATATTTCCTTCACTAGCCCGATTTTCAAGATGGCTAAGTGTCACTGGAAAGAGTTCTTAAAACCAGTAAAAAGGTTTTCATAGAAAAACAACACGAAATTCCTCAAGGCCATGGCAATGGGCCTGTTAGGAATCAGTTGCTCGGCCGGTGAATCAAGGAGGCCTTGGAATTCTTAACCCTCTGGCCCATGCAGAAGCTTGATGTGCCAAATTTGTTGTCTCCCTGGCTAAAGAGGATCAAGATTGGGCTGTCATGATCAGAGATATGATAGAAGAAGTTAATCTTGACTCAAAAGATGGAAAGTGGAGAGGGGTAGAGGTTCATGACAAACTATTAGCCCCAACATGGTCTACTCTTAGATTGGGGGGTAGCTCGGGAGAATTGGTAAGAAAATGCAATAGAGCAGCAGGAGTTTTAAAGTGGGGGGAATACTTCAAGAACTCTATTTTACAT